>NW_004443966.1:22665729-22668341 GCF_000243295.1 Trichechus manatus latirostris | reverse complement strand
ATTAGTTGCAATCCCCTCAATGTGACAGCATTCTACCCACTTCCTCCCTGGGTTCCCCATTTCCGTTCAGTCATCTTTCCTGCCCCTTCCTGCCTCCCGAACTTTGTTTTTGAGCAAATGCTGCCCATTTTGTCTGGTATGGTTGATTGTTCTGCGGAGCATGTTCCTCACACATGTTATTGTTCACTTTATAGGCCTGTCTGTTGTTTGGCTGAAAGGTGATCTCCGGGAGTGGGTTCAGTTCCAGGTCTGAAGGGTATCTAAGGGCCATAGTTTTGGGGGTTCCACCAGTCTCTATCATATCAGACCAGTAAGTCTTTTTTTTTTTTCTTTTTTATGAATTTGAATTTTGTTCTATATTTTTCTTCTATTCTGTTCAGGACCTGCTATAGTGATGCCCATCAGAGTGGTCCATAGTAGTAGTTGGGCACCATCTAGTTCTTCTGGTCTCAGGCTAGTGGAGGCTATGGTTCATCTGTTCCATTAGTCCTTTGGACTAATTCTTTCCTTGAATTCGATTTTCTTCACTCTTCTTTTTTCCAGAAGGAAGAGATCAAATAGTTTTATCTTAGATGACTACTCACCAAAGTAGGATGTAGAACATTGTCTCTGTGGACTTTGTTATGCCAGTTGACCTAGATGTCCCCCAAGACTGTGGTCCTGAGTCTTCAAGCCCAGTGACTCAGTCCCTCAAGGTGTTTGGTTATGGCTAAGAAGTTTTCATAACCTTGACCCCTGTGTGCTCTATTATATACATGGATATGTTTGCAACCAAAATAACCAAACCAGTTGCCATCAAGTCAATTTCGACTCAAAGCAACCCTATGGGACAGAGTAGAACTGCCCCGTAGGATTTTTAAGGAGTGACTGGTGGATTTGAACTTCCGATCTTTTGCTTAGCAGCCAAGCTCTTAACCACTTCGCCACCAGGGCTCCAGATATATTTGCAGCACATACAAATATGTATGTAGAAATATCCTCTGCCAAACATATATATGCTCGTGGGTTTACTCCCATATGCCATACACATTTGGCAGGAGGGGCAAGTTGAGTGGCTGGCACTGCACTGAGTGACCTGCCACCACTTGGATGGGTCAGCAGGCAGGAGGGGCAGGTTGAACAGTTGGCACCACAGCGGAGTGGCCTGCCGCTTCTCAGCAGGGTCATTGGGTCGGGGGAGGGTTGGCGGTTGGGACAAGGGAGGAGGGTGGCAGTAGGGGCTGCAGGCGGGGGGAATGGGGAGCTCATACCTTGGTCTCTAGTGGTTGGGGCTGCAGGGATGAGGGTTTGTACAGTCACCAGGAGGGTGGGGGGAGGAGGAGCATGCCCCTTTTGTCACCGGGCTTGGGTGCCTGGGCTTTTCCTGTTTGCTGCAGCCAGCAGTCAGGACCTTATTTCACTCTGGGTGTCTCTACACAATTACTCTGTGTCCTGTTGGGAATTCCGTAAAGTTGTCTTCTGTGGTCCCCCTGGGATTGCTGCTGTCTTTGTCTCAAGATGGCCACGCTGTCCTGGGCTGGCTGGAAGGGCCCCTCCGCTCCATCTCTTCTCGTTCACTGTTTTCAGTCAGTGTCTTCTTCCAATCAGTGTCTGATCTAGTTCTTTATCTTTTCATCTGATGCTCAGGGTTCCGAGATTGTCCTCTGTATCTGTTTCACTTGGTTTCTCAGGTCTTCGCTGTAGAGGGACTGCATGGTGTGGCTGCTAAGCCGCTATTTTGGCCTGACCAGAACACAGTTAAAGAGAATGTTGACATATTGTGATAAATGTAACTAATGTCACTGAACGATTTGTGTAGAAATTGTCAAATGGGAACCTAACTTGTTGCATAAACTTTCACCAAAAAATAAAATATTATTTTTAAAAAAAAAACTACGTGTTTTTAAAAGTATCATGCCTTAAGCAAACCAAACCTACTGTCATCAAGTCTATTCCGACTCATCACGACATTATAGGACAGAGTAGAAGTGCCCTATAATGTTTCTAAGGCTGTTATTTATGGAAGCAGACTGCCACATTTTTCACCTGTGGAGAGGCTGATGAGTTTGAACCGCCGACCTATTGGTTAGCAGCTGAGCACTTTAACAATTGTGCCACCAGGGCTCCTTTATCATTCTTTACAAATATGTAAAATGCCATTTACCTGTTTTGACTTAGGGTGGATGAGTGTGTCAGCAATGCTTGCCTGTGTTCCATAGCATCACCTACAAGACCGCAAGCCGAGTGAATGTGCCTTTTCTTTGCAGCAGTGATGAGGAGAATGCCCTTTTGACACTCGTGTAAACATTCCCATCATACTTGTTTTCTTTCATAAGATTTTCTATGCACTCATGAACTCCCATTACCTTTACCTTGTTAATTTAGGAAATAAACCACTCATTAAAGTCCAGAGGATAAAGTGTTCTGTGTCTCCTCAACTCTTAAAAAAAAAAAAAGGCATATTCCTGGGCCTCACACCCATGGATTCTGCTTTAGAGCCCAGAAATATGTATTTTTTATTGTGGCAAAATATATAGCAGATAAAATTTGCCATTTTAACCATCTTTGGGTGTACAATTCAGTGGCATTAATTACATTCACCATGTTGTGCAACCATCACCAACTATCTATTT
>NW_004443966.1:22633961-22663878 GCF_000243295.1 Trichechus manatus latirostris | reverse complement strand
TTCCTTTGCCCATTTTTTGATAGGATTATTTGTCTTTTTCTTGTAGAGGTGTTGGATTTTCTTGTAGATTATGGATATTAGAACTTTGTCTGACTTATAACGTCAAAAATTTTTTCCCAGTCTGTAGGTTCTCTTTTTACTCTTTTGGTGAAGTCTTTTGAAGAGCATAGGTGTTTGATTTTTAGAAGATCCCAGTTATCCTGTTAATGCCATGTACCTGATAACTTCTAATCTTCTTTCTGTCCCTACGAATTTGCCTATTCTAGATATTTCATATAAGTGGAATCAAAGAATACCTGTCCTTTCGTGTCTGGTTTATTTCACACAGCTTGATGTTTTCAAGGTTCATTCACGTTGAAGCATGTATCAGGGCTTCATTTATCTTTATGGCTGAATAATACTCCACTGTATGTTTACACTACATTTTGTTTATCCATTAATCTGTTGATGGACACTTGGGTTGTTCCTACCTTTTGTCTATAGTGGATAATGCTACAGTGAACACTTATGTACAAGTCTGTTTCCGATTCTTTTGGGTACATACTTAGGGAATCTGCGTTTTAAACAAAACCCCCAGATATGTATGAAGCAGGGAGTCCTTGTCTGTACGTTGAGAAGCACAGCAATCGTTTGATTCATCAGCTCCCTCTGTGTAAGACTTGTGCTAGTGCCGTGGAGTGGCAGGGCAGTGTGGCCAGGTCCCTGCCTCCATGGACAGGGTTCACAGCAGACGTGCGTTGAGAGGGGAAGGATACTGCAGGGGAAAGGCTACCAGGTGAAGTGTTTTAGAACTGGGTTCTCATTCTGGCTTTGACCTTGCCTTGGAGCAGATGTCTCCAGGTCACTGTTTCCCTATCACTGGAGGAGGTGGGCCTGAGCCAGGCCTCAGAGCATGGGTTGTATGTGGCTGGCTGGCAAGCGGGGAGGGCATGTGGCCAGTGTTCCCACTGCTCTGCTTGCCTACCTGGCATCACTTTGGCCCATAAAACCATTAAACTTACATCCCTGTGTAGAGGACAGAGCCTCTGTGCATGTACAGTCCGCTCCTTCTCCCATCTCGGACACTGCCAGCTGTACTCTTATGCCTGGCCGGCTCCCTTCTTCCTCCCCACACCCTGCACCCACTGGGCCACTGCCCTTGCAGCTAAGAAGAGCCTGATTTTTAAAGAAGCAGAAGGAATCACATTTGGACCAGGCCCTCTTCCCCTCTGTCCTAACCTGAACTCTGCTGTGGGATCCCCACAGTCAGAAGTTCGGGGTGGATGTGGCTGATGGTGGCATTTCAGAGGAGGCAAACACTAAGTTTCAAGCTCACTACAGTTAGAGGGTCTGAGCAGCTACAAAAGAAACCAAGACAATGTATGGGGTTTTTACAAGGCTTGAGTACAATCTGCAGAGTCCAGAACCCTGGGGTCCAAATCCTGACTTTGCCACTGAATGCTGAGTGACCTTAGGCAGGTTTCTTACCCTTTCTGAGCTGCAGCTCAGCTTCCCCATCTGTAAAATGAGAACCACATGTGAGAAGAGCTGCACGTCATGGCATACACTAGATGGCAGTTGCTATTCTCATAAATAATTTTAAGATTCGTAGACTTTTAGGACTAGAAGGATCCTATGAAATCATCCAGCCCACCTCTCTGACAGAAGGGGAAACTGAGGCTCAGAGAGAGGATTTGACTTGCCCAGGTCACATAACCAGCCCATCACAGAGCTGTGACCCCAAGATATCTTAGACTCCAACCCAGACCTCCTTATACCCCTCAGAGCTGTCTTTCAGTTAAGCATGGGTCCCCGAACCCATAGATTGGGAAGCCATATAGGTAGGAGTGCACAGCGAGCTGCCACATGTCCCTCTCTGTACCCAAAGATGGTGACATAACTGGCTGCCACCAGTGTTCCACCTTCTCCTCATCCTTTCATGGAAGTCAGGCCAGTCCTTATGAGGAAGAGGTGGATTTTATCATCGAAGCCTTTTGTGACATGACAAGTGTGGGTGAAGATATATGGGCTTCCTGCAGCTTCGCGCGTTCAGCTGCCTGGCCTTGTACTTGAAGCAGGTGGGAGTGGGCATCATCTGCTGTGAATTACTGTAAATTAAAGTTATCTTGGTTCAAGGAAGAGCCTACAGACAAATGTACCAGGATCATATGAGACCAACATTTAAGTGGTCTCTTGGGAGAAAGATGTATTCTTGGTGAGAAACCGCTCCTGAAGGCCGCAACGTTTGAATGAGTTACAGAGGATTTTCAGGAATTGTTCACTCGTTCATGCCTTTGCTCATTCATACACAATGCACAATCACTCAGTGTCTACTCTATGCCAGGGATTAAGAGTAAAAGAGAGAAATCAGATAGTGTTTCTTGAGCCTTAATTGGAGGATTGGGCAGGTAATTACCACAAGGTATAGGAACACGGGGGAAGGAGTTACCAGCTGAGCCTGAGGAGTGTGAAAGGGAATCACAGAGGTGACATCTGAGTTGAGGCCACAGGAAAACCTTTCAAAGTTTTTGAAATGTGTTTTAAAACAAGGCAGAGAAAGGGGAAAGGGTCCTGCTTGTTAGGGCACATGACAAGCTCTGTAACAAGACAACCAAGTTCATTTCTTTCTCATGAAAGAAGAGCTTGCATAGACAGTTAAGACTGGTGTGGTAACTTGGCGTTGGCAGGGACCCAGCACCCACCTTAGTTGAAGATGGTTTGTCTTAGCTGAAGATGACTCAACCACTACACTTACACACCCACATTCTAGTCTTTGGAAGGAGGGAAAGAGGAGGAAGAGCCTAATTCCTTTAAGGGCACAACCCAGAAGTTGTACGCAGGGCTTCTGCTCACATACCACTAGCCAAACTTAGTCGCGTGGCCACTCCTGGATGCAAGGAGGGCTGGGAAATTTAGTATTTAGCTGGTAGCCATGCCAAAGCTTCAATTCTTGTAGAAGAAGGAGAGAACAGATATTTGAGAGGGTCAGGAGGCAACCAGCAGTCTTTGCCACAGGCAAAGAAGAGGCAATATGAGAGAGCTTTCAGGTTTGCAGATTTGCAAGTGGTTTGTAGCGGGTAGGGCATGACGGGAGTGGCAAGAGATGGCGCAGGAAAGAGAGGCAGTATCCTCAGTGTCATTCCAAGGGATTCGGAGTGTATTCTGTATGTACTGTGAACACTCAGGGGTTTTGAGCAAGAAGGTGGCACAGTCAGGAGTTTGCTGTAGAAGACGGTTCTGGCTGTGAGCAGATGCGTGGGAGAGGTTGAGCTTGCAGGGGGGGGGACCAGCAGGAGGCACTGCCACCACCAGAGCAGGGAACTTGCAGTGGGGTTGGAGAGGGCGTATGGCCTGAGAAATGCTTAGGGGATGGTGCAGACCTTTTCCTATTATTGAACAAGGAAGCAGAGTTCCAGAATCTTCTGCCCTGGTGGTGGCAGGTAAGGGAGGGTTGCTAGAGAGCAATAACTATAACCTCTTATCTCTCTCCTCAGACTGTTCTACGTATTGTGGTCCTTGGGATCTGGGATTACATTGAAAACAAAATAGAGGTAAAGACCAATGCCCACCCTAACCATCCTGGAAGCTAGAAAAATGTACTGTCCCATCCATCCCAGGATGGGAACCATCAGAAAAGGCTGTCTCCTCTTGCACTTGACTGCAGGAGTGTCTTTGGCCACGTATGTTGACTAGGATAAGGGAGGAGGCCGAGGTTGATGAGGAGCGAACTAAGGAAGTTTCCCACAAAGGAATGTTTAAAAAAATTCTCCTTGAAGTTCTGAAGCATTTTAAAAGTTATTCTTGAGTCAATTTGAAAAGGTTTGGAAGTATGTTTTAAAATAAATAAATCTATTCTAAAATTGCCCAGTGGTCAGATAAGTGAGCAGGAAACTATAAAAGTGCTTCTCAGCCTGGGTTTCTGCAGAGCAAACAGGCTGTTCTGCTTCACGTAAAAATGTGGGGTGGGTTGGGTGAGATGTTCTACTAACAAGCATCTCTGGTGAGGTGATGGGGAGGCCCTGCTGCCTCTGGGAGGTTTGTGCACACAGGACAAGGCAAGGCAGCCAGTCCCTGCCATCCACTCCTTTCTCACTGCCCCATCTATTCTTTAGCCTCTCTGTATCTGGGCTCAGTGCTAGGAGTGGACATAGAGGGGCCTGGCCTGTGAAGGGCTCAGAACAAGGCCAGAAGGAGGTCAGGGCCCAGGACTTAATGGCACAGGGCTGAGGCCCCCTCCTCTGCTATCCCTGTCCCCTCCTTGGCACTGGATAGAGATGAGACACAGGCCTGGACTCCTGCTACCTAAGGGGAAGGAAGCATCCCTTGCCCTGCCTCCAGCCCTCCTATCCCCCACCAGTGAGGGATTCAGGAAACTGGTGTCTTAGGCTGGGTTCGCTAGAGAAGCAAAACCAGTGAAGCATATATATATATATATATATAGAGAGAGAGAGAGAGAGAGAGATTTATCTCAAGGAGATGGCTCACTCGGTTGTAGAGGCTGGCAAATCCCAAGTCCATGGGCTAAGCATTAGGCTGGAGGCTTCTTCTGACTCAGGTAGCTGCAGGGGCTGACAAATCCAAGATCAGCAGATTAGATGGCAGGTCTCTGGCTCATGGGCTGCAGAGGCTGACGAATCCAAGATCAGCAAGTAAGACGGCAGGCTGCTGGTTCACAGGCTGCAGAGGCCAATGAATCCCAAGATCGGCAGGTAAGACAGCAGGCTGCTGGCTCACAGGCTGCAGAGGCTGATGAATCCCAAGATCAGCAGGCAATGCGGCAGGCTGCTGGCTCAAGTTCCAAGAACCAGAGGTCAGATGATGATGAACTGGATGCAAGATCCAGAGCAAGCAAGTGAGCTTTTCCAGAGCATCCATATGTATATATATTGGATGCAGGCCACAACCCCAAGGAAACTCCCCTTACATCTGATTGGCTGATCACATCAGGACACATCATGGAGAATGACTACATCATTACATAGCTGCCAGATCACGTCATTACATAACTGCCAACTACATCATTATATAACTGCCAAACTACATCATTATATAACTGCCAAACCACTGAGAATTATGGCCCAGCCAACTTGACACACCACCTTATCCATCCCAGTTGATCAGTTCAGCTCAGTGCCTAATCAGGGCCCTGGGACACAGGATGTAGCCCCTATCCTGAGAAGGGACAAGACTCTGGAAACAGAACAGCCCAAGGCATCTGAACAAAGGGCTGGAGATGGACTGAGGCCACTTGGCAGAAAGACAGTGCTCAGGGGCACTTCTAGGAAGGGGAGGCCTAAACACCAAGGAGGCCTGGCAGAGGCAGCTAGGGATGGGGGTGACCTTCTGGCTGGGTCTCCTTTGCGTGTCCTGGGCTCCAGCCTGGGACAGCCCATGGAGCCCACAGTGTCACAGCCCGGGCACTGAAACCCATCTCTTCTCCCAGGTGTTTGACGGGGCCGTGATTGTCCTGTCCTTGGCCCCAATGGTGGCATCCACTGTGGCCAATGGGCCCAGGAGCCCCTGGGACGCCATCAGCCTCATCATCATGCTCCGGATCTGGCGGGTGAAGAGAGTCATCGATGGTGAGTGGCCTGTTAAGGGTCAGCGGGGCTGGCGGGGCTGCAGGGGGCTGCTCCAGAAACCGGAGCTCTCAACTGAGAGATGGGAAAGGCCATGTGAGGTGGGCATTTGTCTGCCAGCATCAAAGGTGTGGTTGGGGGTGGTTATCTCAGAGAGAACCAGGCCTGTCCCTGCTCCCTCAGTGTCCTGTATTCAGGAGTCACTCACACACTACCCAGTTGTCACATGCCAACACTGGGGCTCCCTACTGCCCATTTGGAAATCACACGCCCATTCCAACGTAATTGTTTATTGTGTGTCTGGGTGGCCTCCCCTTCCTGTGAGAGCTTATGGCAGGGCCTGCTGTTCTGCAAAAACTAGCCTTTTACATCACAAGTGTCTTAATGCACACTGGCCAATGACCGCCCCTAGCAGTGTGCAGACTCACCACTGGCTTTGTTAAGGTTGTCTGGTCAAGGCCCTATCGCCTGCAGGATCTGTCCCACCTTTATGTTCAAGGACAAGCTGGATCTCCCCTAAGCCTGTCTACCTGCAAACAACTGGAGGATGTTATTCTGGGAGCTGCTGGCTTGGTTGGGTTTCAGGCCACGCTTCAGGCATCTTTAGTGATATCTGTTCCTATCTCTGGGTCTCCACTCCCATAAAAAATCTTATGTGCTCCCTGTTTATTGTTGCCTCAGCTACCATCAGAGGCCAGCCCTCCTCACTGAGCCATTGTAACCTGGAGAGCTGTGTCCTGACCTGAGATGTTCGTATAGTTCTAGAAGGTGGTGACAGACCACAGTGTGTCCCTCAGAGGAGGGAGCGTGGGAGGAGAGCAGTCTGCAAACCCCATTCCTGGAGAATGGTGGAGGGTACTAGGATGGGGTGTTCTAGAGGACAAGGACATGGGGAGGGGGCACATCCATCCTCCACAGGTTCCTGAAGTCATCTCATGAGAGGAGGAAGAACCAAGTCACTAGGCTCCAAAAGGTGGTCCTTGGACCCTTGAGGACATGGCAGGGAGGCCCACCTCATCTCAGCTGCAGGAGGACTATGTACAGAGCCACCACAGATAGGCCAGGCCACCTCTCCAGAGGTGGGCTCCCCTCCTGGTCTGTGGGCAGCCAGAGGCCATGTGGCCACATGGAGGTGCAGGGCATGACAGAGAGATTATATAGACTGATGACTCCCAAACTTTGTCTTTTTAGCAGCAGAGCCCTTCCTTCTGCAAACCTTAAGCAGATGCCTGGTGTGTAGAATAGATTGAAAGTGGAGCTTCATTGGTTAACTTGGAATGGAGGGGGCCAGACCCTATCTCCCTGACTTTCCCCTGGTTCCCTGAGGCACCTCTAAGGAACATCTCGGCCTTCTGGAGCACAGTTTTAAAACCAATATAACAGACTTAAGGACTTTTCCAGCCCTGAATTTTTTTTAACTTTTTTAAAAAAGTTGTTGATGAAAATATACGCAGTAAAACATATACCAATTCAACAATTTCTACATGTACAGCTCAGTGACATTGATTACATCCTTCAGGTTGGGCACGCATTCTCACGTCCTTTTCTGAATTGTTCCTCCCAGCCCTGAATTTTGCTTGCAAATGACAGACGTTGTGGGCATGAGAAGACTCCCAACAGCACTGGCCCAGTGGGTGTGAGGCAGGAAAGAAAGGTTCCAGGATGTCTCTCACCCTGTTCTGGGCCCCTCTCCCTAGTCCCCACCCCCACACCCCACCCTGTGAACGCTGTGGTTTTTGGTCCTTTTTCTACCCCGGCGTCTCATCAGGGAGCCCCTAATCCAGAGTCTACATCAAACTAGAATGCAGCTGGATTCAATTTTGGAATGCCAAAGCTGGGGAAGGCTCTGAGAGATCATGTAGTCCACCCCCTCATTTGAAAGGTGGGGAAACTGAGGCAGCCAGCCTCCCCCCCCCCCTCGCCAGTGCTCTTGTAGCTGTTCCACTCCTCCCCCTCACTGTTCGGGGCCCTGTTCTTGGCTCTGTCCATGAGAACATCTGCTCCCCTTGGGGCAAGAACAACATCTTCTGGCCCTTCTCTGCCAGCTGTGCACAGCTGGACATCCTCACACAAATGGATCTCGACGGCTCCCATTGTGAATGCTCTTCCCAGCTATTACCCCTTTGCCTGACACATCAGCATTGCTGTGCCACTGGGAGCCTCAGATAGAGCTGTGCTGCGTGAACGTTTGAGTGTTAATCTGCTGCTCTCACCTTGGTGTGAACTGACTTCAGCAGAGATCTGAGGAGGCAGCAGCAGCTTGGTGCAGCCTCTGGGGCCTGGGTCTAGTCTCAGGGACTCATGGGCTGTCCTCAAGCCTGGAAGCAAGCAGAAAAATCCTGATTTCTCTTCTCTGCATGACCCCTGCAGCAGCCAGAGAACATCTGGACATTGGAAGGCTATGGGTGGAAAGGGGACTTGGAGAGTAGAGACGAGGAGGGCTCACAAAGGCAGTCCCAAGAAAATCATGTGGCCAAAGTTTCCAAGAAGTGCAGAAAGGGCTGGCTTCTGAGAGACACGAGAAGTGTGTAAAGGGAAGAGGCCCTGTTAAGGTCAAGCATTGACACTAAGACTTCCAAGGAGCCCAAAGGTACTAGGCCCAGAGAACTACTAAAGGAATGGGTCCATGTGGGTGCTGCTGGCTGGGAGATCATGGGGCCCTCAGACCCACAGAGTCCAAGCTTTCTCCTCTGGGTCTCAATGTGTGTATCAGTCACAAACAGGATCTGTGAGTGACCGAGATCCAGAATGACAGTGACTTCTATAAACAGAAGCTTACTTCTCTCATGAAAGTCTGCAGGTAAGCATTCCAGGGCCAGTATGGTACTCCCTATAGTCAGGAGCCGAGGCTCCTTCTATTTTGTTGCTCTGCTGCACATAGTCTGCTTTTCAAAGTCACTTAATGATCCAAGATGGCTGCTTGAGTGCCAGCCCTCACATCTCATTTCAGCCAGCAAAAGGAAGAAAGAAAGAGGATAAAGAGACAAAGAGAAGGCCTTAATTCTCTTTTTAAAACATCTTTATTGAAATATAGTTCACATATCATAAAATTCCCCCATTTAAAGTATAGAGTTCAATGTTTTTCATATATTCCCAGAGTTGTGCAGCCATCACCACAATCTATTTTCAGCATTTTCATCACCCTCTAAAAAATCTCTGTACCCATTAGCAGACACTCCCCATTCCCCACCCCTCGGCCCTAAGCAACCACTAATCTACTTTCTGTCTCGATGGATTTGCCTATTCTGGAGTTTCATATAAATGGAATCATACTATATATGGTCTTTTGTGACTGGCTTCTTTCCCTTAGCATTTTGAAGAACAGCCAAACGATTTTGCAAGGCGGCTGCACCATTTTACATCCCTACCAGCAGCGTATGAGGATTCCCATATCTCCACATTACCACCAGTCCAGGCAGCCTTTTAAGGAGGGCTTCTAGAAGCTGCTGCATCCACCTCCACTTGGATCCCATTGTCCAGGATGTGCTCTCATGGTGACCTATGATTGCAAAGCAGGCTCAAAAATATAGTCTTATCCCAGGAGCCATGTGCACAGCCAAAAAGTAAGGGTTCTGTTACGATGGAAAAGAAGGAAAAGAGATATTGAGGGCCATCTAGCAGTCTCTGCCACAGTGAGTTAGGGTTCTAGCTTTCTTGTACTTTCTGGAAGCTGTTGGGTACCTGGACATTTTCTTCCCAGATCTCAGAGAACTGAATCTGGACTTCAAACCCACTGCTGGCTAAAGGCTGGGGCTGGTCTCTCTCCAGCCTGATCCTGCCATTGCTACATCCTTCACAGGGCTCTCTCTGTCTTCCAGCTTACGTCCTGCCAGTGAAGGTGGAGATGGAGATGGTCATCCAGCAGTACGAGAAGGCCAAGGTCATCCAGGACGAGCAGCTGGAGAGGCTGACGCAGATCTGTCAGGAGCAAGGGGTAACACAAGGCCCCGGGGCCTTGCTGGGGACACTGGTGGTGCCACAGGATGCCACAGCTGCCAGGGCCCCTGAGGCCAGGGAGCACCTTCAGCTCCTCACTGGACGCCTAGGGAACCTGAGGCCCAGATAGGGGAAGATGTATCTCTAAGGTCACTTGTGCACAGCCCAGCCAGGCCTGGACTCGGGCCCTGACCCCCAGGCCAGAGTTCTTTTCATTGTACCACGGTGACCATTCAGCTACCCAGCCTGAATCTGCCCAGTCACCACCTCAGTGCATAGAGTCTTCTCAGAAAAATGGTCTCCAAAGCAGAGGACCAGTCCCATCTGCAGAGGATCGCTGAGTACCACTGTGAGCCAGTTGCTTCTCAGGGCCCCCAGAACCCCCAGAAGGGTGTTAGCAGTGCTCTTTGCCCTGACAGAAAGTCAAAGGCAGGCAGTGAGCCCTGCGAGCCCGTGCCCAGGGAACCAAGAGGGCAGGCAGCCCGGCTGGGGAGCGTGCCCTGTCTGGGAATCCAGAGGCCTGCACTCAAGTCTCAGCCCCACTGCACCCTGCTCCTGGGACTGCGTCCAATCATGCCACCTGTCTGCCCTCAGTTCCTTCATCTGTAACATGAGGGGGCCGCCTCCATATGAGTGAGACAGATGGCCCCTTCTATTGGGGGACAGAAGGTGCTCAGGAAGTGGGAAAACAAGTGGACCATGCAGCCAGGCTAGCCCTCTGTCTGTAGAAACACACAGCCTGAGGTGCAGGGAATGTTCCAGTACCCAGTGAGCAAGGTGGGAATGCCACAGAGTGTCCTAGCAAGGTGGTGGGAATGTGTGCAGGGGGATGGACCACTTGGCACGCGTGGTCATTCCACATTCTACCCCTTGGATTCTAGGGAGAGGACAGGGCCATGGCCCTGTGCTCCATAAGCCAGAAAAACTACGCCCATCACCCTGGGGACCCCAGGACTAGCCCTGGCATGGAACACCCACAGCTGTATATGCAGTGTGGGCTCTGAGCCCTTCTGGCTGTCAGTGCAGCAAGGACAGACACCCCTCTGTCCCGTACCCCATTGCTGGGGCTCAGACACTCTCAAAAGAGGTTCTAGGGGCTGAGGTCTTGCCTGTCATGAGGCCTGCCACAGTCTGCCCATCTTGTCAACCTCGGATATCTCACTGGTCTTGTCCATAGACAGTCTGATCAAACCAACTGGAATCACCTGTCCTTCTGACAAGCCCGTGTGGTCCCACTTCTTAGTTTTTGGTCATGCTGTGCCCCTTGCCAGAGTCCTTTCCCTTCAAGAGCTCTGCCTACCTGATTTGTGTGTTGGCTTCCTTGTAAACGTGGCGCTGCCTCCCACAGTAACAATGGCACCCCTCACCCCCCAGCCCTCGTGTGCAGCCTGCACAGAGTACTGGACACTCGTTGTCATGGGGGTCTGCTCCTCCTACTGAGCTAGATGCTCCTGAGGGCAGGCCTTATCTGATGCATGTCTGAGCCCCTGGCTCCAGTCCAGGGCTCCAGCCCAGCACCCCCAGATGTGGCAGGCCTCTGTCAGTAAGTGTCACTGTGTGTTAGGTAGATCTCTTGGCCTGTCAGACCCAGGCTCTCATGACTAGGGGAGAGGATGGTGGGGGTAGGAAGACTGTGGAATGTCACTGCAAATTGATCCCAGGAAATGTCCCCACAGGAGCAGGCACACAGTGTCTTCAAAATCATCCCCTTGGAATGTCTGTCAGGGAACCAAATCTTTTATCTATTTCAGGAACGTCATGGCCTTTCACTTCAGCGCTAAATATTTATGAGTGAGAAGGGACATCAGGGGACACAGCCTCAGGAGTACTTGGTCCAAGGGGTCCTGGGAGCTGGGTGGTCACACGGGAGTCTAGGCTAGGAAGACAAATGTTCCAGCCCCTAAGCAGATGACATCAGCTTCATTCATTCCCATTTATCTGGAAGCCAGCTCTGTGCCAGCTCTGTGCCTGGCCTTGTGCTGGATGCTGGGGATGCAACCAAGGACAGGACATGGCCCCACCCTCTTGAGGCTGTGGGTGACTCAGGAATTTGGCAGGTCTGTAAATAGGCGGTGGCAGTCTGTGTGATGCATGCTTCAGCAGGAACATGTCTAGGGGCTCTGCATGCAGGGTAGGGAAGTCTTCCCAGGGGAGCTGACATTTGAGCAGGCCAGTTGGAGAAGGGTACCAGGAGAGAGGACAGTGAGGCATGAGGGTAAGTGGTGCTGGGGGAGCGTGAGGCAGTTCAGAGTGTGGGTGAAGGGACAACGTGGGAGGATTTGGAGGCAGGCTTGGGAAGGGCCTTCATGGCTGACCAGGGAGTTCGACTTTATCCTGTAGGGGAGGAGGAAGCTTAGACTGTTGGAAGCAGGGGTGGAGGGATGGGGAGTGTATTAGTCAAGGTTCTCCAGAGAAACAGAACAAACAGGATATAGACAGACAGATATCTATATCTGTATCACATCTGTTTGGTCTGTCTATTGAGCTGTCGATCTATCCCTCCATCCATCCATCCATCCATCCATCCATCCATCCATCCATCCATCCATCCATCCATCCATCTGTATATACAGATACAGATAGAGATACATTTTAAGGAATTGGCTTACACAATTGTGGGGGCTAGTAAGTCCAAAATCCATAGGTCAGGCAGCAGGCTGAAAACTCCGGCAGGGTATCTATGTCACAGTCTTGAGGCCAAATTCCTTCTCTTCTCAGAAACCTCAGTCTTTGCTCTTATGGCCTTGAACTGATTGGATGAGCACCCCCACCCCACCCCCGCATTATTGAGGATCATCTCCTTTACTTAGAATCAACTGATTATAGATGTTAATACAACTGTGAAATACCTTAACAGCAACATCCAGGCTAGTGTTTAACCAAACAACTGGGCACTGTAGCCTAGCCAAGTTGACACACAAAATTAACCATCACGGGGCGTTACCTGCTCAGATCTGAGTGTTTGCTGGAGCTTTGTGGCTGCCGCTGTAAGAAGGATGGGAGAGGGAAGGAGTAGAGGTGGGAAGACAGGGGACAGAGGGTGTAGCAACCACCCAGGAGAGAGATGGTCTAGGTTTGGGGCAGAGGAAGTCTAAAGGGGCCAGGGAGAGGACAGTTCTGAGTGCCATCCAGAAATGGGCTGGGATCTTGGCCAGGCAACTCTCAGTCTACTGTCTAATAGGAAAAAGAAATGCGCTACTTTCCTGCAGTTGGCGACATGAAAGACAATGACATGGTGCTGCTTCCGCCCTTCATAAATTAACAGCCTCCCAACCCAGCAGGGAACTGGCTGACCCTGCCACACGCCTCCCAGCACAGCACATGTGCCACGTGGCCGGGAGAAAACCCAAACGGCACACCTGCTTCCCACAGTTTCCACCGTGACCCCTCTCCGGAGCCCCCCAGGGACCCCAGGTTCCTGCCGTCCTGGTTCAAGTCACTCCCCACATGTGGCGTCCCTCCCGGGGGTCTTGGCCGAAGGGAGACTCTGTCGGATTCTGCACAGGAAAGAGCCAATAAATAAAGACAGATTCCCTCTTGGTAGTGACATCTGGAAAAGAGATGAACAGAAACAAACCATTTTAATGTAAAAAACACCTGAAGCCTGTCATCTTAGTTAAGACAGCAAAAGGGCCAGACGGCTGGAATCCCCACGGGGCGCTGGGGAAGGTGGGAGGGAGGCCTGCTCAGAGCAGAGAAACTGGGACTGCTGCTCTCCCCAAGCTTGCGTTCCACCAAGGCATAGCAAACAGACACCTCATTTTCAGCTGCATTTTGAGACCAGGTTTGAGACTTGACTAGACAACAAACACCCTTCAAGAAATGCAAGTGCAGGCCCATGGAAAGTCAGGGTTGGCCCAACCTTTAGAGAGAGCAGTGCCTAGAATGGTTATGAATATACTTAGGGACAGACCTAGGTTCAAAGCTAGCTTGGCCACGTACTGGTCTTGTGGCTTTGGGCAGTGAGGGACCTTTGTAAGCCTTGGTTTTCCTAATCTGAAAAATGGGGATAGTAATAACATCCTCGAGGGTTGCTGGTGAGGCTGCTTACCCTAATTCCTGACATGTGATGGTGAACATGTGGGCGCCAACACTAGCTATCGATCTACTTCCAAAAATTAGCCAGTGAAAATGCTATGGATCACAATGGTCCAGTCCATGACTGATCATGGGGATGGCACAGGACCAGGAGCACTTCACTCGGTTGTGCATAGGGACTCCATCGGTCGGTGGCTGACTCAATGACAGCTGACAACAACAGTCCTAGCTAGTCCACTCCCCCACACACACACCCATTTTACAGATAAGAAAACTTTAGTTTTCAGAACAGTTTTAGACTTACAGAAAAATTGCAAGATAGTACAGAGAGTTCCAGTATATCCTACACCCCAGTTACTCTTGTTACCATCTTGTATTACTAGCATACAGGTGTTACAATTAATGAACCAGTATTGATGCATCATTATTAACTAAAGTTCATATTTATTCTGTAGTTTTTCCCCTAATGTCCTGTTTCTGTTCCAGAATCCCATCCAGGACACCATATTAGATTTAGTTGCCATATCTCCTTAGGCTCCTCTTGGCTGTGACAGTTCTTATTTTCCTTGTTTGTGATGACCTTGACATTTTGGAGGCGTTCTGGTTGGGTGTTTTGTAGAATGGCCCTCTATTGAGATTTGTGTCATATTTTTCTCATGGTTAGACTGGATTATGTGTTTTGGGGAGGAAGATCACAGAGGAAAAGTGCCATTTCATCATATTGTATCAAGGGTACGTGCTATCAACAGGACTTATCACTGTTGATGTTGACCTTGGCTGAAATAGTGTTCGTCAGATTTTTCCACTTTAAATTTTTTTTCATCTCAGGTTTTTTAGAAAGATTAAATTGCTTTTACTGTAACCCCATGGAGACTTCCAGATGACAGATGACACATGGTTTGCCAGTTTCTTGCGTCATCTTACCACGGGCCACACCCAATATGCCACAGACCCACAAAATATTATAGATGAAAGGCCTTTTGGAGGGCATCTGGCGAATCCTGGATTAGGCAGGTGGGGAATCTGAGGCCCAAAAAGATAAGAGATGTGTCCAACATCACACAGCAGTTGGGAGATTAGGATGGAAACGGGCCTCTTAAAGCTCAGTACAGTGCTTTCCCCCTGGACCACACTGCCTTGCCCTGGAGACGGGACTCACTGCTTCCCTCCATCCTACCATCTCTCCTGACCACTGGACATACCTCATCCTTCACATATTCCTATCCAGAAAGGGGAGCCTAGAGGGTTCAGGGAGAGTCCCTGGGTGGTGCATATGGTTAAGTGCTCAACTATTAGCTGAAATGTTGGCAGTTCGAACATACCTGGAGATGCCTCAGAAGACAGGCCTGGCAATCTGCTTCCGAGAGTTCACAGCCTTGAAAACCCCATGGCGCAGTTCTACTCTGCACACATGGGGTTGCCATGAGTTGGAGCCGACTTGATGGCAGCTGACGACAACCACAAAGGGTTCAGGGAGAGGGAAGGAGGACATTCTGTTGATCAGCCTTACCTTTCTTAAGCCCTGGCTGGCCTTCTGCTTCCAGCCTCTGCCCACCGCTGTGATGAAAGCAGATAGCCTCAGACACTGAATTCCATGATCCTTGAGCTGGAAGTTCCTTCCCATTCACTTTTATTTGTTCTCTGTCTGAATTCTGGCCAAGATTTTCTCCAGAGTTAATCTTGCTGGTACACAGATGAATTCTAGAGGCAGGATGCTTGTTACTGTCCTTCAAAGAAACGGGGTAAACGTTTTGTCTCTCTCTTTTTACTGGCTGCTTCAGAAATCAAAGCTATTTTAAATGCTGCAGCAAAATCAGTGCAATGATACATTGTCCTTCTGACTGGTCTTATGAAACCACTTCTGAAATTTTATGAATGTTCATGTCTATGAGCTTGCTTTAATTCCAAAACATATTCCGAAGTCCCCATTATATCAGTTCTTCGCCCTTTAAGCCTGTAACAGCCTGTCTTAGTTATCTAGTGCTGCTATAACAGAAATACCACAAGTGTGTGGCTTTAACAAACAGGAATTTATTTTCTCACAGTTTAGGAGGCTAGAAGTCTGAATTTAAGGCTCCGGCTCTGGGGAAGGTCCTTGTCTGTTTCTTGATTCCTTGATGATGTCCATGTGGCCTGGCATCTATCTTCTCCCATCTCTGCTTCCTTGCCTTCTTGCTTAATTACTCCTTTTATATCTCAAAAGAGATTGACTCAAGACACACCCTACACTAATACTGTCTCATTAACATAACAAAGGAAACCTGTTCCCAAATGAGATTATGACCGCAGGTGTAGGGGTTAGGGTTTACAGCACATATTTTGGGGGGACACAATTCAATCCGTTAACACAGTCTTTGGTGCAAAACAATGCAGTCTGACCTGGCTCACTCTCAAAGTTCATTTCTCTTCTTTGCTGGGTCCCATGGGAAGAACAGAGGGAAAGTAAGTCCTCCTTCCTCAGCATCATTCACCCTGAGACCGTTGGCAGAATACTGAGGGACATGGGGCTCAACCTTAGGCAACTTGAAGCCCAGCCTCCAAAGGGGACCAGTGGAGCTTCGTGAGTCCTTCAGGACAGACTTAGGCCTTGGGTGGGAGTCCATCCCTGAAAGAGGAGGGGCGGAGAGAGTCCTCTTACATGGGGAGTTGGCAAGCTAGATTCAAATCTCAGCTCTACCAGCCACTAGCTCTGTCCTCTGGAGCAAGGGCCCTAATCCCTGAACCTCAGCATCCTCACTGGAAAAATGGAGGAAACAGACTTACATCATGAGAACTAGGTGAGGATCAAATTAAATCAAGTAATAGATATAAAGTCTGGCCCACTGGAGACTCTCAGTAAATGTAAGGGTTGCAGGGGAAGAATAAAAACAATACCAACTTCATTTGTACAGTGGTGACTGTTCATAAATGCATTGTCATACATTTCAGCTCATTTCGACTTTGATCCTTTCTCCACCCTGGAAAGTTGGTAGGCTAGGTATTATTAACCCCTTTTATAGATGAAAAGACTGAGACTCAGAGAGACCATTGCTTGCCCAGTGTCCCGCCGTTGGTTATGGAATGGTTAAGAATGGAACTCGGGGCTTCAGTGTCCTTTTTCTTATGAAGGAAATAGGGCATCCACACGTGTCACTATTAGTTAGGGAGAGTAACCCCAGCTGCTGCAGCAAACAAATCCAGAACTCTTGGTGGCCTAAGACAAGAAGAGCCTAATTTCATTCACATCATAGTCCAATGCCGGTTGCAGTGGGTGAGGGGTGGGGGGTAGGGGGTGCTCTGCTCCACACAGCCACTCAGGTCCCCAGGCTCCTTCTGTTTTGTGTCTCCCCCCTCCTCTGAGTCCTTGGAGTCTTCTCCATTCAGCCAATGGATAGGAAAGGGAGAGCGGAGAATTGTGTATAGAAGGTTTTTATGTGCCAGGCCTGCAAGCAGTGACATCACTTCAGCCCCATTTCATTGTTGGGACTCAGTCACACGATCACAGTTAAAGGTGACTGTTAAAGGTGACATCTTCAGATGCTGGCAGAAGAGATCTGTGTGCCCAAGAAGAAGAGAAAACAGCCACCCGCCATAGTCCCTAATCCATAAAATGAGGCCACTGGGCTTGCGACATTCCCTACCCCTTCCCATATTGCAAGAGGCAAGCCCTCCCTTGATGAATGCATGTCTCCCTGGCTTGTTTCCTGAAGAAATAAAGTAATACCCAAGCTATGGCGCGAACAGTTTGTGCTTGACTGCTAACCTAAAGGTTGGCTGTTTGAACCCTCCCGGTAGAGCCGTGTAAGATAGGCCGGGCAGTCTGCTTCGATTAAAGATTACAGCCAAGAAGACCCTATGGAGCAGTTCTACTCTGCAACATGTGGGGTCACCATAAATCAGAATCAACTCGCTGGCAACTAACAACAATAATAGGCATTTCTGATGGAGAAAGGTGGTGGGGTGGGGGGCAACATTGCACTCCTGTCCCCTCCAGCCGCTCCCTCTGTCTTTTCATTTGCAGGCATCATAGCAGGCTTGTTAGGTGGTGGGAGTCCTGATTATGACCTTGGGTCCATCTCCCCCATCTGTGGGCCGTGCTCTGGGTCCGATTGCTCAGCACCCCAAGAGAAGGTGATGGCTCTGCACAATTCGCTCACCCTTGAGGCTGGGCAGGCAGCTCAGAGAAGGGCCTTCCTTGGCCTGGGGGCCAACAACCCCTTCAGCCAGCCAGGAATAGCAGGCAGGGGGTTCCACAGTGGGTCCGGAGAGCCCCATCTTTTCCTGAAAACGTCACAAGTCCCCAGCTCAGCACAATAGCCTTTGTTACCTGGATTATTCAAGCTCTCCACTGTGGGAAGTGAAGTTTTTTGTTTTTTTTTTTAAACATGGGAAGTGATTTGTAAAACAGCCGATAGCTTTAATGACAAGCCTATTTAGCTGATAAAATTAGCCATCAGAGGAATAACTTATGTTATCCTTTTGCTATAATTTAAATTTATGGCCAACTACCAGTCATCTTCACAGTGGATGGAAAGGGGCCAAGGTCAAATTCAGCTTCACCCTGCTCCTAAATCATTAGTTTGCAACTGTCTCCTGATTTTTATTGTTACCAACAATGGCGAAACTAATGGAAATAAACATTGGATGCCATCCCAATAGCAGATGGGTTTGAAGGCAGGGCAGTCTGTGCAGACAGCACTAATAGGATGGAGCAAAATTATTGCTATTGTATTAGATACTATCGAGCTTCTGGCCAAAGTGTGCATTGATCAGGCCACAGCCCATGTTGATTGTACTGCACGAACAGACCATTAAAGGCAGAGATGTGCTGGGTGTGGCTGGGCCTGCAGCGCCTGTGGGATCGGCCCCTGCCTGGCCATGCATTAAAAGCCCAGCCGCGATGGAAGGTGCCTGACTCACTCCAGTAATGCACGGTGAGGGCTTCCCTGTGGATCCTGACTGATCTCGTCAGGTTATCTGATTAGAAATACTTATCTAATGACGTGCATTAGGTGGGGCTTTGACTGCACTTTAATTCTGCCCAAGTCTGGGGATGGCCTTTTTACACGGGATCAGTTTGCCAATGGAAAATTTGCTTCGTTGTGTTATCAAAGCTACCGTACACCTCCCCTAGAAGCCCAGGCTCACATAAGTGCTGGTGAGCCTCAGTGCTATGGGTATTTATCTCTTTATCTGTTTTCAGCAGTTTGCCTATGAGGTGTTGTTCTTTGTTTATTTGTTTTAAATTCTTTATCCTGCTTAGGATTCTTTGAGTTTCTTGAAATTGGAGGTTGATATTTTTTATTAAATTTGGGAAGTTCTTGGCCAGGATTTCTTTATTGCTTCTGTCCCAGTCTCTCATTCTCTCATTCTTCTCCTCTGCTCCAGTTGTTTATCTTAGACCTTTTAACCATATCTCACATCTGTCTTACTTTTTTTTTTTGCTTAGTTTGTTCTTCCCCTTTTTTTTTTCCTGGGCGTAAGTTTTGATACTTTCTATAGACTTATCTTCAAGTTCAACAATTCTGTCTTCCAGGATGTCTAGCCTGCTGTTAAACTGATTCAACAGAGTACTCAATTTCAGATATCGTATAGTAAGGTTCTAAACGTTTTATTTGATTCTTTTTATAGATTCTAATTCTCTGCTGACATGCTACATCCAATTAGTTCATCTTTTCCTCTGTTTTCTTTAACAGAAATTAATCACAGTTATTTTAACGTCCTTGTCGTTAGCTCGAATATTTGCAGCATCTCTAGGTCAGCTTCTATTAACCGCCTTATGTCTTGGTAGTGGATCAATTTTTCCTGCTTATTTGCGTGACTAGTAATTTCTATTGTCGATGATGTACTTTAGAGGCTGTGGATTGAGTTATCTTTCTCTAAAGAGTCACTCTTCTGGGAATGGGGCATTTCAACAGGAAGCAAGCAGAGGATGATCCTCAAGATAGCACCAAGAATTAACTGGCACCTGAACTTCATTCCCTCCTAGCTAGTGTCCCAGGGCCAACAAAGAACTCATCTTAGACCCAGAATTCAGCTAGTCCATTTGTCTCATTGGACACATAGTGAAGTGAAGCCAAGACTCAGAGAGAAAAGGGGACTTACCCAAAGTCAGAGTGAATGGGGAGTGATGGCTAAGAGCTCAGGCTCCTGCTTCCTGCCATTGCTTTTTCCTCCATGGGAACCTCTTGTTTGTTCCTGGCTCCTGCACCATCAAGCTCGCTTGCATTGTTTGAGCTGAATCACTTCCATCTTTCCCTTTAGGCTGAAATTCCCTAACACATCTGTGGGGGCTGGAAGCCAGAGGCATGGGTTCTGGTCCCAGCTTTGCATCTGATGCACTGTTTGGTTCTGGGCAACTCTCTTCCCATCTCAGGTTCTCAGTTCACCCATCTGACTAATGAGGCCCTAATGTCCTAGGTCCCCTTGACAACCTTTCAGTCTATCGGAGAAACACACGTGGCCATGTTAAGTACGGGAGGAATCAGGAGCCAGACTCAGAGGGCCTTGGCTAGAACATCCTGAGAACCCTTGGGTGGTCATAGCAAATGAACAGAGCTGAAAGCCATTTAGCCCACCTGTAGTTCCCCTCTAAGGAATCCATTGGTCCTTCTCAGGGTAAGAGCTGAGAGCATCCAGGCCACCCCATGTCCTCTGGGTATGAAGCTTATACAAATCTGTCCTAAAAGCAGGTAGCCCTCTTCATCACTCCCATTCCAATCTGTGTTCACATGCTGGCACTTTTACCTCCTAAATAATTCTCTCATCCTTCCTCTTATCTCTGTCTCCACTGTCTCCACCCTAGCGCAAATGCTGCTTATCTCTCACCTGGACTTCTGCAGTAGCCTCCCATCTGGTATTCCTATACCCACCCTGGTCCCATCCAATCTATTCTCCACTCTGCAGCCAGCACTAAAACCAAACCAAATCCACTGCCATCGAGTCTATTCCAACTCATAACGACTCTACAGGACAGAGCAGAACTGCCCTATAGGGCTTTCAAGGCTGTAAATCTTTACAGAAGCAGACTATCACATCTTTATTCCACAGAGCCACTGGTGTGTTCCAGCCACCGACCTGTTGGTTGGCAGCCGAGCACTTTAACCACTGCGCCACTCCCTGCAGCCAGCATAATCCTTCCAAAATGCTTATCTGAATCACTGTACTACTACCTTCATCATGCCACCCTCTGTTTGAAAGATTTCAATGGTTTCTTTTTGCTCTTTACATAAAGTCTGAGTCCTTAACACCTTATCATGGCTACAGGGTCTACCTGGTGTGGCGCCTGCCAGTCCCTAGCCCATCTTACATACTGGTCTCCTGTTTCTCATATACACCTTGCCTCCTCTGCCACTGGTACCACCCCCGAGTCAGCTCTGTGACTCTCATGGATTCCCTGCAGTGCAGCAGAAGGTCCCCCTCACTGGGGCCTCCCAGGACTTACTCCAAGCTGGGGGAGGCATTTTCATTCCAATACACATAGCAGAATTTTAACATGGCCCCCATCATGCTTTATCTGACTTCTTAGGGAAGGAATGAAGGAATTAAGAAGTGCGTGGGAGAACTACTGCTACATGCTTGGAGTTCATATCTTTAGCGAAAAACTTTCTTCTGGGTGTGTGCATGTGGGCTTGGGGCTGGGCAAGCACTGGCCTCTGGCTGTCTGGCCTGAATTCCAGTGGGACACTCACTGGGCAGCAATGTATATCAATTACAAGTCATCAATAATGCATCCGTTCAGAGAGGCCTGGGAGGCCATTAGCTGGCCTGCCAGGCCCTGATGAGCGGCCTTGGAGAAAGTGGACTGGGTGTGCCCAAGGGAAGTTCTGGTCAGCCCAGGCAGGAGGGGCTCCCAACCCCCACAGAGCTCTGGAGGGTTGCCTCATGAGCCTTCTGTGACCTCTGAGACCCTGCTCCCAGAAGGGCGGATTATATCATCCCCCCTGCACAGGAGGCCACCCTGTAATGAGCCAGCCTGCCTTTCTCATGCCCTAAGATCTAAGGTCCCACTTGAGTGCTGAGTGGCTTGAGGGCCGGAGTCTGAGCCCCATTTGAGCCCAGGGTCAGAGCTGAATCTGAGACTGAGGTTGGGGCTCAGTGTGTGAGCAGGGTGAGGGCTCGATCTGTCTCAGCTTTGGGCTAGAGTCAGGACTAGAGTTAGGGCTCAGTCTGAAACCACAGAATTGAGCAAAGCTAACTGGTTTCATTCATTCATTTGTTCATTTCTTCAACAATATTTTTTTTAGTGTCTCTTGTATAGCAAAAATACCAAGCCCATTGCCATCAAGTTGATTCTGACTCATAGCAACCCTATAGGACAGAGTAGAACTGCCCCATAGGGTTTCCAAGGAGCGGCTGGTGGATTCCAACTGCCAACCTTTTGGTTAGCAGCCAAGCTCTTAACCACTATGCCACCAGGGCTCCAGAAATCATTGCTTGCTCTTACACAGATTGTATTCTGTTGAGAGGTGAAGGTGGCAGTGGTGTGCTGGTGCTCTCACTGGCTTATGAGAGCCCATTGTGCACATTTTTTCCCAACTCCATATGACATCATGTTGGTGGCTTGGAATTGGCCGTGGTGGGAGTATTTACACCACAGAAACTAGCATATAATACAAACCGGACCTTTTTATTTATTTATTTATTTACCAGCATGCCACTAGAGTCAGGGAGAGGTAAGCCAATAGAGAGTCTTTAAAGAAAGTGGTGGAATGACCACACATATTTATGTATTCTCCTTCCCAAAACTCCACTAAAATGATAGTAAAGAAAAAAAAAATCATAAACACACAAGAAATAACTCATCAGGACAAAGAGGATAAGAGATTTCAGTGGGTTTGGGGGAAACGGAGAGCAGACAAGAAAGTAATAACTGGTCAAGCAGAATGGAGAACGTATAAACAAAGTGCTTACAGAGGGGACGGTGAGAGAAATGGGTAAGTCTTCCCTGAAAATTCCAGAGTCTGGGAGGAAAGGGTAAGATGTGAAGCTGAAAGGGGAGACGGGGAAGTTGGACTCCCTAGGCCTCTTTCCAAATCCTACACAGCCAGGAGACCACACTCTCCCATCCTCCAAGAGTCAAGAGGTTTATCCTCTGGAGGAATTGAACCAGAGGGCTCCGCATGTGGACACTGGATTAGGCAGGGGCCTGGAGAGGTGCAGGACTGTAAACAAGGATAAAGTGAACATCCTTTCCTTAGTAGTGGGACCTTCTGCCCCCTTCCCCTGCCCTGTTCCCAGCACAGAGGGAGTCAGAGGTATATCCCCAGGCAAGAACTCTCTGGAAAAAATGCAGTGGTCCCAGAAACAAAATCTGTAGACACTGACATTTAGAGGTTGGCCAGTGTCAGTGTACTGCCTGGTCACCCTAATGTTATTGAATGCTTCAGTTGTGTACGTTTACTTTCATAAAAATAAAATTAATAAAAACATTAAAATAAACAAAAACATCAGAAAGCAGTAAAGTGCCATGCAGAGAATTCTATTGGGCTGCTGTGATAGAGTGCCTGGGTGATTACCTTAGATGGGGGTCAGGGAAGGCCCTGTGAGGGGGACTGGTCATGTGATCTGGGAGCAGGGGAAGTGGTCTTGAGACGCTTAGTGAGTTTAAGGAACAATGAGAAGGCCCAGGTCATTGGAGGAGGTGAAGAAGGGGAGGATGAGGTGACGTTGGCCAGGAAGTAGGGCTAGATGGGGCACCCACTTTCTAAGCTAAGGAGTTTGGGTTTTCTTCTAAGTGAGGTAGGAAGCCGTTGAGGCTTGTGGATAAGGGGTGACACAATCTGAGTTAGATTTGCGAAGAATCCCTCTGACTCTGTTGCAGAATGGATGATTGAGGGATGGACCCACTGCAGGTATCTAGGGAAGAGCTAGCAGTGAGATGGGGAGGAGTGGGCAGCTTGGGGTGTGTCTTGGTGGTGGAGCTGGACTTGGTGGCAGATTGGATGTTGGAGTGAAGGAAAGCAAGGAGGCAAGGGAAGTGATTACGTTGTTTGCTCTAGCTAAAATACAGAGATGAAAATAAAGGGGGAGCAGGTTTGGGGAGACAGGGAAGAGTCCTGTTTTGAGTAGGTTGAGTTTGTGACTCCTGTGAACCAACCACGTGGTGCTGTCAGGTAGGCAGGTAGAGGTGTCAGTCTGACGTTCCAGGGAGGGGTCAGGACTAGAGATATGGATTTGACATCATTCACAAGTCGGTAACTTCCTGGGTAGGGGAGCCCAGGCCCTGGACCTCTCCCTGTGATTCAAGGCCTTGGGGGTTTGACCGAGAGGGTGTGCAGAGGGATGCATTGTGGGCCTAGAACACTAGGTGGCAGTCAAGGCTCCTCTTCTGGGGCCTGGCCTTCAATCCCCAAACCAAATTTTGCTTTTGCCCAGATGTCCAAGGAAGACCCCCCAGAACAGGAACAGCCATCCCAGCCACAAACCCAAAAGGCATCTGGAAGCCTCTCTAAGCAGCATTCCCTGACAAAAAATAAACCAAAACCAATACTCGTTCAGCTTTTTACAACGCCTTTATGAAGTACCCAAGTATTCAAAGAGCCGTATGGGGTGAAAACCCCCATTTTAGATCAGGAAACTGAGGTTCAGGGAGGTGAAGGGACTCACCCATGGCCACATGGCCAGTAAGCCGCAGGGCTGGGACTAAAATCCAGTCCTGCTGAGTGGATACCATCTGCCACCCCTCAGAATACCTTGTAAAAGAGGAAAATGGGTAATGCTGGAAAAGAGATGAACCAGTGGGGGTCGGACCAGCCAGCACCGGGCACCAGGCTGGGCTCCCAGGACTGGTGATATTGACCCGAGTTGTCTGGGGTTCCTGCCTTCCATTTATCATCAGTATAAGACACCTGGATAAGCTTTCACTTGACCAGCACCCCTGGGAGTCACACACAGGGGGATGTACTAGAGCCAGGATTCAAATCCAGATTTTCTGACTCCCCGTCCAGTGGCCTTCCCCCAAACCACAGCTGTGTTTCTTCTCACGGCCATCTTTTCCGCACAGTGGAGCTGGACTACGAGATTATCTGAGACACAGGCACACACTTGGTTACTTGGAAAAGACTCCGTAAATGTAAGAGGCCCTTGCAATTAGTGCCTTAGGAGATTTCTAAGGCAGCCACCACCCAGCCTTTGGGTGCCCAGCTGACTCCTCTCCCCTCCCCACCCCCCTGGCTCTGCCCCACCTGTCAACAGTAGAGCTCCAGAGCGCCCCAGATGTTGGGCTGCAGGTCCATGCCCACTCCACGCCTGCACTCCAGGTGGCCACCCACCTGCAGCACCCCGTCTGCCTTTTGTGGCACCCCATCTTCCTTTCCGCAGCACACCACCCACGGCCCTTTTCCTTCTTGCAGTTTGAGATCCGGCAGCTTCGGGCTCACCTGGCACAGCAGGACCTGGACCTGGCGGCGGAGCGCGAGGCAGCGCTGCAGGCCCCGCACGTGCTCAGCCAGCCCCGCAGCCGCTATAAGGTGGTGGAGGCCAGCACCTGGGACGAGGAGACCGTGGCCGAGAGCGTCGTGGAGGAGCTGCGGCCTTCCCAAGGTGAGCCGCCCCACCTGCACGCTCGCCTCCCTCCCAGGGAGCCGCACTAGCCGGGCAGGGGCCGAGTCCGGTGGCCACTGCCATTCCCACCGACACACAGTCTCCTGAGTCCCATGATGGGCAAGCCCTTCACCCCCAGGACCTCTACCCACAGGTGGCTGGGACTCAGCTTCGTGGAAGTGGAGTATGTCCCCCTCCTCTGCTCAATTTGGGGAGTGGGGCACCCTCAGATCAGTGCCCCTGGAGAAACGTTTAGTCCATCTACCATGAGAAGACTAGAAATAATCTTAGTGACTTGAACTCATGGACACATGCTTTGCATGCGTGATCTTTCCTGTCTTCAGCAGGGGAGGTGAGGTACGACTTTTCTAGTTTATGGATAATGAGACTGAGACCAAGTAAAGTTGTCCAAAGTGACATCACTTATAAAGGACAGAGCCAGGTTTCCAGCCCAGGCCTGGGATTTTCCTGCTGGACTGCTTGGCCTACCAGGGCCCAGATAGCAAGTCTCCGCCTCGGCCTTGGAGATGGTAGCAAATGGATGCAGTGGTGGTATTTGTGGAGGTGGGGACACCGGTCATGGGAGTGGACATGGGGACACTGGTGGTGATAGGGGACAGGGCACCAGCTGTAACACACGGTAGGATACTCTATGGAAGGGGTGTGTATCTAGATTCAAATCCCAACTCTTCCATCAGGCAGCTGTGTGACCTTGAACTGGGGCTTTAACCTTTCTGGGCCTCAGTTTTGCCAGCTGTTAAATGGGAGCAATGCTGAGCCTTCCTCACAGCGTTGTTTGGAAGCTCAGAGTGGCTCCAGAACTGTGAGAATGCCCCACAGGTGTGAGACAGTATTGTTTTGTGAATGGAGGTGACCACCCTCACCTGGTGACACAGCCATGTTAGGTTTGGAGCTTCCTGGGTGGATTTAGGGAGGCTCAAGCCCAGTATCAGCTTAAGCTTGGAGACTCCATAGCCAGATGGAGGGATCTGAGCCCTGGATGCTGGCCTGTCTCCAGGCCGTTTTCCTGCTCATGTCTGAGTCCTCCCTGCCCTAACTTCTGCAGCTGAAAGTGCTGTTATCACTAA
This sequence comes from Trichechus manatus latirostris, assembly GCF_000243295.1. Classification (NCBI taxonomy): domain Eukaryota; kingdom Metazoa; phylum Chordata; class Mammalia; order Sirenia; family Trichechidae; genus Trichechus; species Trichechus manatus. The sequence continues at coordinate 22,637,735 of NW_004443966.1, read as the reverse complement.
CATGATGGTTACGGAGCTTCTTCACTTTACCAAGAAATCTTTTTAAATAGTGACTTCCCACAGTAATTCAGAAGGAGCCCTGGTGGTGGAACGGTCAAGTGCTTGGCTGCTAACTGAAGGGTTGGTGGTTCAAACCCACCCTGCGGCTCCATGGAAAAAGACCTGGCGATTGGCTCCCTTAAAGGTTACAACCTAGACAACACTCTGGGGCATTCTACTCTGTCACATGGGGTCACTATGAGTTGAAATCGACTTGATGGCATCTAACAACAGTAATTCAGATTTCCAGGTTCACACTTCACATTAAGTGAAGGGAACTAAGGTGCATCAAGCCTTTTCATGTGAGGCTCTTTACAACTGTGATCTCGCTTCATCCTCACACCTCCTTCCTCTTGTATAGAGGAGGAAACTCAGACTCAAAGAGGTTAAGAACATCACACAGGGTCATAGCCAGGAAATGGTGGCACTGGACTTGGAACTGGGATGTGGGACCCCAAAACTCCAACTTGAGTGAGGGACCACTTCCTCTTGGTGTGCTGTGTCCCCTTGTCAGGGCAGCAAGGACAGAGCCAGGTGGGCTGGGCGGGTTTGGAGCCAAGTGACTGGGGCTCTGCCACATCCCAGCACGATGACTTGAGGCTGCAGTGTTCCCTTCTGTAAAATGGGCTCGTAACTGCAGCTCTGCCTGCCTCACAGGAAGTGTGAGCAGCGGTAGACGTGAGAAGGCTCTGTAGGCTGTAAGGCATGGTGAAGTTTGTGAGGAGTCGGGGGTTGCTATTATGACCTTTTGAGTGACCTTCAGGTCTTAGAAACATAGGATTTGGGGGCTGGGAGGGACTTCTGAGTCCAGTCCTTTAGCTGTTGCACGAATCCCTTCTGTCAGCCTAGGCGCAGTCTCCCTTTACCTCCCTCTAATACTGGGTGCTCAGTACCTCCCAGGTCAGCGCACCCTACTTCAAATGGCTCTGCCTGTAGGTAAACTCTCCCTTAGCCCCCCTGAGGTCTGCCCTCTGGCATCCGCCTCCCCACGTGGCCACAGTTTTATGCACAGGTCTGGTGTGTGCCCTCCCAGTCAAGACATCCTTTCAGTGACGGGCTGATGAGGACCTAGCCTCCAGTGTTTTCCCCCAAGGACTGTCACCTGCATTCCCACAGCCGATCCTCAGGGGATAGGCTCTCCAGGTTGTCCCCGTACAGCCCCCTTCCTGAGCTCTCCAATGTTCTGGTCCTTCTCGGAGTGACATCAGAACGGAACACAATTCTTGGGGAAATACATGACCAGGGCAGAGCACCAAGGGCCACCCCTCGCTGTTGTTCTGAACCCGAGACCCCCAGTGACGCAGCCAGAAGGCTCCTGAGCTTTGTGGCGGCTGCCTGGCCTGAGCTCTCAGCTGACCCAGACCCTGCTGAGCTCTCTGTCCCTGCAGTCCATCCTTGTCTTTTTGTCCCCCCATGCAGACTGTAACATTCTGTGTTCAGCTACAGCCTTGACTCCAGGTTTCTGGACCTTTATAGACCCCAGTTCACAACTTATCACCAATTCCTGTGAGTTTTATTTCCTAAGTAGGTCTTGAAACGGTCCCCTTCTTCATCTTCCTCATTCAGCCTTCAGTATCTCTAGATCAGACTAGTACCGTGTCAACCTTGCCCAGCTCCCTGACCTCAGCCTTGCCCCTACTCCACAGCCCCCCTTGCTCTGCCCACGGTAGGGAGGGGGCTCCATGTTGCTCAAGTCCCCTTTTGTGGCTGCAGCTCACCTGGGGCTTGGAGCTGCTCAGTGCCATTCTTTCTTCAGGTCTGCCCTCTTTGAGAAACCTGTGCTCAGGTGAGCACTTCAGGGCAGCCACACTTTTCTGCAATGGCTCTCTCTGTCCCTATCATCAGGGTCATTGCTCTTGAGATGACAGCATGGGCATTGTTGTCCGTCAGCCAGTGACCTATAGACTCTGGACCCCTGATGCCACGTTTGGGTCCACAGGGAGCCAGAATCTGAGCTTGGAGGGTCAGAAGCCCAGGGCTTTGAACTCTTGCTGAGAATTTGCATCTCTAACAAGCTCCCAGCGATGCTAACGGTGCTGGTTAGGGACCAAATCTGAGAACCACTAGTAGAGCAGTGGTTCTCAAAATTTGTTATACCCAAGAATCACCTGGGGATCTTGTTAAAATGTAGATTCTGATTCAGTATATCTGGGGTGAAATGCAAATTCCCAGCAGGGGTTTGAACCAGAAGGAACCAGTTCAAAGTCCTGTGGAAAACAAACGCCGCCTTACAATAATCCCAGACATTCTAGGAGTGGCGTGACTCTGAGTCCCTGTCTCTCTGTCCTGCTCTGCCTCCCTCTGCAATCCCCATAGCGAGGCAGCTTCCAGGAGGAGAAGGAAGGCAGAGCAGAAGGGAGAAAGCTGGGTTCCTTTGGTTACCCACGCAGCATAGACTTGATCCACTGTGTGTCACCAGCCAGGGTGCCTGGGGTCTGTGCTGACTCTACCCACCTCCTGGAAGCTGGAGGTGTCTGAACAAGGCCAACCCAGCCCTCCTGTAGAGATGCAAAGTCTGCTTGCCCCCAACAAGTTGCAAATGCCCCTCGCATGAAGCCCTGGAATCCCACCCTGCTTTCTTTCATCTCCTCAGTGACATCCCGGCGGGCACCTCCCAGCTCACTGGAAGCAAACCTGCCCTGCACCTGGCCCAGCCTGTGCAGCCAGCCTCGCACGCTGCATTCTTCCATCCGCCACTTCACAGCCAACCCCCAGAGCCACCAGTGGCCAGCTAGCCCTGGGAGGCAGAGGGCGGAAGCGTGGGGTGCTAGCGAGAGGCATAAGTCCTTGTGATCCACAGCCTGGAATGGCCAGGGAGACAGGCATCCCCTTGCTGACCTCTCTGACCAGGAGCGTGTCCAGGGAGGGATTCCCATGACATTAGAAATTATGGACGAACAAGCCAGGGGCACTCTGAGCCACTCTGGAGTGGGAAAAGGGCAGCGTTTGTTGCTAACCCTGACCTTCAGGCCAGTGGGGCCCCGAGGCCACCGTGTGCACAGCCACCCTGGGATTAACCTGCAGACACAAGCGGATGAGTCACGGCAGCTTGGGGAGGGGTGACAGCATCTCCTCCTTGTGGCTGGGGAGGGTGGCTGAGTGGGGGAGTGGGTGCCAACGGATCACAGCCAGACTAACGCCGACCAGCTTCTGTTTAGACTTGCCCCAGCACAAATCATTTTTAAAACCTGGGCTGCAAAGTTCCATGCTCTGGGGCCTGCCAAGTTCACGGTGCCCCTGTGTAGTCATTAATACTTCCCTCCCAAATTTATTAGTCTTGAAGCTTGCCTGTAACTTATGAATTACAGCCCCTGGTGGGAGTGCCACGGTTTTCACCATATATCACAGCAAACCTTGGCGTCCCCCCACGCTGCACCAGCATTCAGAGAAACCACCACAAAGATGCCCCAGTCTGGTGGGTCTGGGCTATCCTAGTGCCCAGTGGCTGGCGGTGGGGCTGAGCTAGCCCACCGTTCACCATGGCGAGGAGGGGCCCGGGTGGTAATGGAGGCCAGTTGGACTTCTTACCACCACGGGCCTCCAAAGTCTGTGCCTGACCGGGGCATTGAGGACCCCAGGTGGCCCCAGAGCCACGGGATAACTTTAGCGGGGATGTGGGGGGTCAGGGGCAGCTCACACAAAGTAATGTTTGAGGCAACTGCCAGGTCAAAGGGATGGGCGGTGCTGAAGGAGGGGCATATGTTTAGGACTCAGGTCTGCATTTGAATCTCACTC
>NW_004443966.1:22632464-22633364 GCF_000243295.1 Trichechus manatus latirostris | reverse complement strand
ACTCAGGGGCTCCACCCAAAGCTAAAACCCGTATAATGAGCGTTGCCACTGCTGCACTTGACAGGCTTTAGGGGGATTAGCAATGTTGTGTTTGCCAAGTGCTTATACCCGGGGGAGAAGGGCACTGGGTAGCAGAGAGCAGCTGCGGCAGCTGTGGCAGAAATGACCCAAGACTTTGGGGCCAGCTGTGAGTGCTGTGGGCCAGGGGGCCGAGGAGGTGGGGCACGGAACTCACGTTAACTGAAGGCCTGCCCTCTGCCTCTATCTCACTGCATCTTTGCAGCTCACCTGCCAGGTAGGTATTTGTTATCCCCATTTTACAGATGAGGAAGCTGAGGCTCAGAGTGGTTAAGGGATTTGCCGGGGACCACACAGCTAGCGCTCTGCGGAGCTGGGCTTGGCACCCAGGTCTGTTTTGTTCTGGGTTTCACTGTGTTTGTACCCACTCTTCTTTCCTGTCCCTCCAAGGGTCTGCTCAGTTCAGCCATCCTATGGATTTGTTCCTATCTGTCCACAGGGCTCCTTGGTGTCAAATTAAACAGACCTTAAGGGCAGGGGGCTATTCTTAGCTGGAAGGTGGCCCCCTGTGGAGGCTGACTGCATGGCCTGTTCCCAGCCACAGAGCATCTGTTGGCTACCTCCCTCCTTTCCCCCAAGCTCCTAGACAGCCAGTGGTCACAGGTCTCCAGGACGGGGTGTGAGGCTAGATGTTGAACGGTGCAAAGAACATCGAGTAGTGGCCCCGTGGCTCTGTGAAGGGTGAGTGGGGGACCCAGCCATGGTTATCTGTCCAGTCTACCATATTTGTTGGCCGCTAAGTGCTTGGGGAGATACAGTCAGGAAAATATGACCCCTGTCCTCGAAGTCTCTTGAGCCCCTGGGTTGGGGTAGGGGAGAAGG
>NW_004443966.1:22629616-22630352 GCF_000243295.1 Trichechus manatus latirostris | reverse complement strand
GGGCAGTGCGAGGATTAAAGGAGATCCCTGGGTGAAGTGCTGAACCCTCCACGTGGAGCTTTGATGCGCAGAGAGTAAATGCCAGCTCCCTCCCTCCCTCCTCCTCCCCTGCTCACATTGGGAGCCCATAGTGAACCTTCAGAGTCCAAAGGCCCGGAACACCTTGGAGGAATGGAGAATGGACAGTGTTTTCCCTGGAGAAAAGGATTCTCAGGAGGGACATGAGGGCTCTTGGACGTGTTGGAAGGTCTGCCATATCGACTCTGTGTAGAAATGGGTTCATCCTTGGTGCCTCTCCAGGAGACAGGGCCAAGATCAGCAAGCCTTGCACATGGTAGGCATTAATCTTCCAGATTAAATAGAGACTGGCAGATCAACCAAGGGGTGGACATTACAGGGAGGCCCTAACTGTGCCCCTTGAAGGCTAGGACTCCTGACCTCGGTACCCAGCAGAGGGTCAGACACACCTTGATCCTATTGAGCAGGAATGCAAGAGAAGCTGCTCAGCAAAGAGGAAGGAGCTCCTCCCATAGATGTGCTGGGAGAGCCCCTGTCAGGCAGATAGTGAGGTGATTCCTGCACTGGGAGTCAGGGATGGCCTAGATGACACCAGACCCTTCCCACTTGGCTCTGACTCTGTCGTCTCTTGGAACTTCAGAGCTGGCAGAGGTGTTGGGAGCCATCTAGCCCAGCCACTTTATGACCTGTAAGAGCCTCACCACCTTTCTTCTTAGGA
>NW_004443966.1:22592389-22628229 GCF_000243295.1 Trichechus manatus latirostris | reverse complement strand
TGAAAACACTATGGAGCACAGTTCTACTGACAAACATGGGGTAGAACTCCTTGGCAACTGGTCTTCATGACGCCAGGACCCGACAGGGCTAAAGGAGCAATCCCTGAACTCAGTCTGACAAACTGCCAAATGGAGCCAAGGGTCCCATTCCTGTCACTCTCTAAGCCCTGCCAGATCGCTACTCAACCTCAACCCGCACTCTGCCCCATCAGGCAGCACCCACCCTTGCAGGGCCTGTCACCTTCCCCTGGGCATTTTGGCCTCTGGTCCTCCTGCCTGGCACCTTCCACACCACTTTCCCCACACTCTGGCGAGTAGCCTCTATAAATCACACCTGACCACATTCAGACTTTCCCGTACCTCCTCACCACCTTTGGGGCAAGACCAAGCTCCTCGGATGACTATGGGAGTCTCCTATCACCTGCCTTTCCTCCCACACTCAGGCCACTCTGAACTTCTCACCGCTCCTCTCTCCTATCCCCTCAGCCTCAGATGCCCTTCCTGCTCCTGACAGGCTGATGAACCAGTATTTCTTTTAAGACCCAGTTGCCGTGTCTTCTCCTTTGATCTGGACAGCTTTTCACCTTCTCAGTTGCTTACTCACCCAGTGATTATTTACTGAGCACCTACCCTGGGCCAGGAACTGGGCAGGTGGTAGAGACCCGGTGATGCACGCACAGCCCCATGGGCCATCCCTGTGCTGCATGTGGACTAAGCCGAGGAGGCTGTCTGTGAGGCACCAGCCCCTGCAGCTGCAAACAGGGTGCTCGAGGCTGCTGCAAACGGGGCACCCGAGGCTTCTGCAAACGGGGTGCTTGAGGCTCTTGCAAATGGGGCACTCGAGCCTTCTGCACTGAGGGCAGCATCTCCAGTGACCCTGTGACCTTTGGGGGATTCAGAGACTGAAGTCATATGGATGGAGAAAGCCCTGAGGAGCCATTTTCCACACCCCATCTCAGAGATGGGGAAACTGAGGACAGAGAAGGAAAGGGCCGTGTCCACGTCATGTTACAAACTCAGTGCTTCGTCAGAATTGGGGTCCCCTGGTACCCAGTGCAGTTCAGTGCCTGGGGTGAATGAGACATACGTGGTCCCAACACTTCTTTTTTGTTTTTAATTTATTAGTCTCATTTTTTACAAAAAAAAAATCGTGGTAAGTATGTATCCAACACTTCTAGTTTGCAGCTACTCATGGAGAATTAGGAGGCACCCCTGTCATACACGGACAAAGAGCTGCTGTGAGGCACGTGTCTCCTCTTAACGACCGTGGGGTTGGGAACAGGAGCACTGGGGTGGAGCATGAACTGGCTACAGCCCCCCATCTCTTGGGCTCTCTGACAAGCTGTTATACTCACCTGTCTCTATCCTCACCTCCGTAGACGCCGCGGTGAGAGACGACATGAACAGCTACATCAGGCAGTACTACAGTGGGCCCAGCAGCGGTAAGTCTTGACCGTCTTGGGGCTGTCCTGCATGTCCTGGAACCTCTGTCGCAGCCACACGCCACATGTGACCTCCAGTAACCCCTAAAATCGAGGCTAGGGACAGCTCAGCCTGGCTTCAAAGATCAAGGCCTGCCCCGGTGCCTGTGAACCATAAGTGCAGGCAGAGAACAAGGCAAGTTCAGCTCCCGGCAAACTCTAGCGCTGAGGAGCTGAAGGGGCCTGAGGGCTGAGGCTGCGGTGCTGGGCTGGGGTGCTCTGTGGTCATTGGTAGGGGCTGTGTATGGTACCCTGAAATGCAAAGTGTTCTAGAGCCTAGAACTCTAAGTGAACTCAGTGTCTTCAAACCTGAACAGCTTTCGGGGTGAGAGTGATGGAGAGTAAGATAATGTAGTGTAACTGGGCTTGAGAAGCAGCAGGCTGTGGGCATGTCCTTGCTTGATTCATGTTGCATTCTTGCACGTGAAAAAGTCCCAGGGAAGCCTAGTGGTTTTAACTTACGGGAAAGGTTGAGTTTTTAAATTACACTGTTCTTCACCATCTTGTCTGTCCATAGCAGATGTCTCAGATCTTGTAGTTTGAGTTTCACAACCCTCAAATCCTTGTATATGTCATTATAAGGCTAGAATGTTATGTCCTGCGATACGTTAAAAAAAACAAACAACCAAAAAAAAAAACTTGTTGCCATCGAGTTGATTTCAACTCACTGCAACCCTATAGGACAGAGTAGAACTGCCCCATAGGGTTTCCAAGGAGCAGCGGGGGGATTCCAACTGCCGACCTTTTGGTTAGCAGCCGAACTCTTAACCACTGCGTCATGAGGGTTTCTAGGAGATGTATAAGACATTTACATTTTTTCCTTTCCACAGTTTAGCCCCTTAAGGTCTCTTCACTCTTGTCTTCCTTCTCTCAAAGCCTCATCTAATCTGCTGTTTTCAAAGACCACAATATCTCTCCCAGACCTCTCTCTCCATCTGTTCTCTCTATAATTTGGGGAAGAAACCTTTCCCACATTGTTATTGTTAGGTGCTGTTGAGTCAATTCCAGCTCATAGTGACCCCATGTGTTACAGATTAGAACTGCCCCATAGGGTTTTCTTGGCTGTAATCTTTACGGAAGCCGATCACCAGGTCTTTCTCCAGTAGAGCCACTGGGTGGGTTTGAATCACCAACCTTTTGGTTAGCAGCCAAGCACTTAACCATTTGTGCCACCAGGGCTCCTTAGAATAAAAACCTTCTGGCCTCCCCCTGCAGTGCATCCTACAGAGACATATCAATCTTTGAAGGCACAAACTCTGTGTCAACACCCCACCCTGTCGCCATTTAAAACTTTGAATGGCTCCCTCAGACTGAGAAGCCCAAATTCCTTGTCCTGGTACACCATGCTTTCTGAGATAGTCAGGATGGGCTAGATTATGCTGCAGTGATAAATAACCCCCAAATCTCAGTGGTTTAAATAAAGCAGCAAAGGCTCATGGCCCATGGGGAGCTCTGCTCCCATGTCATCATCCTCACTCCAACACCCAGTGGACAGAGCAGCCACCATCTATTCTAGGATATCCTTGGGTGCCAGGACGAAGCACTGACGTCTCATAAAGCTTCAACCCAGAAGTGCCACAGGTCACTTTTTCGTATGGGTTGTTGACCAAAGCAGGTCACTTGTCTACACTTGACTTCAACAAGATGAGGGAGCAAAATCCTCCCTCAGGGTGGCAAATATTGGCGAACCAGAGCAATCCGGACCAAGACAACTAGGAAGAAAGACTTGGTGATTTACTTCCAAAAATTAGCCAAGGAAAACCTATGGATCACAACAGAATATTGTCCTGTATAGTGCTGGAAGATGACCCCCCTAGGTTGGAAGGTACTACACAATAGCCTCAATAATGGACAATAGCAATGATTGTGAAGATGGCACAGGACCAGGCAATGTTTTGTTCTGTTGTTCATGAGGTTGCCATGAGTCAGAGCCTACTGGATGGTAATTAGCAACAACAACAGCAGAGCCATCCAGCACAGCCTCGCTCCACACAGGCGTGTCCTGCCCACTCCCCCAGCCCTGGCCCTGTTCCTAGACCTGGGCTCTGCTCAGAGCTGTCCTCACCAGGACCCACTAGGCGTGGCAGAGGGTGGAGTGTGACTGGCGTCTCCTTGCTCTCTTGCAGACAGTGGGGTCCCAGAGCCAGCTGTGTGCGTGGTCACCACGGCTGCCATAGACATCCACCAGCCCAACGTTTCCTCTGACCTCTTCTCGGCTGACGTGCCCCTGAAGCAAGGCAGCAATGGCACCTGCACCAGCGCCACCTCCGAGAGCGCCTCCCACTCCGCGCGCAGCTCAGTCACCCGGGCCCAGAGCGACAGCAGCCAGATACTGGGCTCCTCCACAGACTGCAGCACTGCCCGTGAGGAGCCGTCCTCGGAGCCTGGCCCCTCTTCCCTGCCGCCGCTGCCACCTCCACCTCCCCAGCAGCAGCTGGCGGAGGCCACAGTCCAGGACTTGCTGTCCTCCCTGTCGGAGTACCCCTGCCCGTCCCAGAGGGCCTTGGACCCAGCCCCCATCACCCGGCCCAGCCCAGCGGGTTCGACCCAAACTAGCCCTGAGCTGGAGCACAGGGTAAGTCTGTTCAACCAGAAGAACCAGGAGAGCTTCACTGTCTTTCAGATCAAGCCTGTCATCCACTTCCAGCCCGTGGCTCCCGCGCTGGAGGAGAAGTTCACATCTTTGGAATCCAAAGAGCAAAAGTTGCACAGGGTCCCTGAGGCCTAGAGCTGCCAGGCAGGCTGGGTGGGAGGAAGGGAGACAGCCATCTTGAAGCTCTCCTGGGGCCCTGGAGGCTTCCAGGGGCCATGCGTGGGGCCCAGGAGCCCGCCTGGCCTCCCTCAGGTGCTGCCTGCCTCCAGGGAGGTGACACCAGGCCAGGAGGCCACACGCCTCAGACCTCAAAACCCAGAGCTGGCACCTCCTCTCGCCTACCCAGGGGAGAGTGGTGCTCATGGCTGGGGTTTTTTAACCATTTTTACAAAAACCAGCTGGTGGCCCAGCTTCAGCAGGGTGGAGCACGGGGGCCAGCTCAGTCTCTTCCGTTGCCTTCGTTCCTGACACCCAGCCCGGACCCTCGGGATCAGGAACAGCACTGTGAGCAGGGGCCTCCAGCCCTGCCACCCAGGAAGCCTGGGTGGAGCCAACACAATCACAGAAACCACCATCTGAGCCTATTCTGTTAGTCCTCATCCTCATCTCAGCATGAGCGTTTTGGAGTATTTTCAAGACAAATCTAGTTTTCATCTTTCCAGGACATAAAGGGGGTGGCTGGGGTTGGGGGGCAGGGTGGAGGGGCAGGGGGAGGGGAGACAGCCATTTTCCAACCTTGGCTTTAATAATAAAAACCAACTGCACTGAGACTTCAGTGGACGGGGTTTTCCTTTGGTTGCCAGGCCCAGGCGAAGGTATCTGGAGGGGCTCCTTTGGGTTTGGGTTGGGTCTGGTGAAGTGAAGGCCCACTCAGGTAGCCCCAACCCCTCTCTGGCAGCCCTGAGGCCTTTACAGAGTTGGGGGGAGCCTTGGAGGAGGCAGGAAGCTCTCACACTTCCTTGCTGAGTGTCCCTGGACCAGCCCCTTCCCCTCCGGGGTCTCCCCACCAAAATGGAGTTTGTCATTTTGCTTCACACACTCTGTTTCTCTCTCTCTCTCTCTCTCTCTCTCTCTCGCCGCCCCCCCACCCCCGTCCCAGTTCTGCTCCCTGGCCCAGTGCTCCATCCCAGTCTGGTGTCTGAGGTGCCTGCAGGGCATCAGGGGCTGTGTCTATTACCAGGAGCCTGCAGAGAGGGACTCCCAGAGACAGGAAGAGCAGCAGTTCTTCCTGCTGGCCCACCCTGCCCTCCTTCCAGTGGGGAGCAAAGGCTAGGCCACGGTCAACTGCGGGGCTCCAGCCACAGCCGCCCTGACCGCTACCACCGTCCACAGGGCAGGATGCTGGTCTCCGCCAGGGGCCTAGCGGGCTGAGTGCAGATGGAGAGAGAGCTCTGGCTTGTATGGCTCCTTGTGTGACCGTAGCGTGGAGTTATGGCTGGCAGGCAGCTGGGGTGGATGGAGCCCTGGGAGGTTTGCAGCTCTGGGAAACGGCTCCCTTTGCTCATCCACCCTTTCAGAGAGCCCACTCTGGGGGCCAGGGGAGCTGGTTTTGGGTTCTCCCAGAAGGGAGGGAGGTCTGGGTAACAGCCTCTGTCCCCAGTGATGATAGCAGCAATGGCTACCACTTATTCATTTCCTGCTGTGACAGGTATTCCATGCAGTCTTTGCTCTTTATCACAGCCCTGCAAAGTGGGTGCTGTTGTCCTTGTTTGACAGAGAAAACTGAGGCCTACAATAATGAAAAGACTTGCCCGAGGGCACACAGCCAGACGGCGGTGGCAGGATTCAAACCTAGGTCTGTCTGGTCCGAGATGCCCTGCTGATGAAAATGGTCAAATGAGCTGCCTGGAATCAAACAAGGTGCCATCAAGAGAGCCAGAGATGAAAATCAGGACACTGGACCCCAACAAGGGCAGGTGTCCAGGAGAAGGATGCCTGAGGGGCCACGGACCCTTCAGGCTGGAGTGACCAGCCAGCCCTCTCTGCAGTCTCCCCAGTGCCCCTCCTACAGAGGCAGCCTCCCGCTCAGCCAGCCCGTGGCCATGGTGCCACTCTGACATGGCAAGGCTGGCAGTGAGGACAGCAGGACTTGGAGCCAGCAATGCTGGTGGCCGGCCCACAGGGGAGCCTGGGCCAGAGCCCAAAGCCCTGGCCCCAAGCCCGCCCGGACTGGGCAGCAGCAAGGCCTCCAGAGTGGCACAGCTGGTCCTCCTCCAGCCAGCCCCGGGCCAGGCCTCCAGCCCAAAGCCTGGCTTTTCAGATCAAGTCACACAGACTAGGGGGATTTTCACAGCTTCTCCTTGCGTGGTTAGAGGCTAAACCAAACCATTTGCCATCGAGTTGATTCCAACTTGTGGCGACTCCATGTGCATCAGAGTAGCACTGTGCTCCATAGGGTTTTCATGGCTGTGACCTTTCGGATCCAGATTGCCAGGCCTTTCTTCTGAAGTGCCTCTGGGTGGGCTTGAACTGCCAATAGTAACTATTTGCACTACCCAGGGACCTGGTTGGAGGTGAGCAGCCTGAATCCTCTTCAGTGTGGCAGTGTTCATTCCTCCTCACTCCAAGACAACTGTTGACTGAAGCCGGAGTGAAGAGAACGCCGCCATGCTCGTCTCGGGGGCTATTTCCTCATCTCTAAGGAGAGGAGACTAAGAGCTGAGCCCTACTCTCTGAGAGGTGTTGGTAGCCACAAGTGAGTTGAAGTCTGCAAATGCCTTCTTCCAAGGAGAGGATCTTACTAGTAAGCCAACAGGACCCTGTGCCCAGCCCGCGCCTGTGTAGAGTTGCTTAACGAGGGCCCCCAACAACCACTCTGGGGCCCAAACAAGCAAGTCCAGGTTCAAATGGACATCTCATGGCTGGAGAGACATCTGGATGGTTCCCTCCATCCCCTCCATCCCTGCCTCACTCCCCCAGGTGCTGCTGAGCATATAGGGTGAGTCAAAACCTGGGCACCTGTATTCCCAGCCCAATCCTGTTTCTCGTTTGCTATGTGGCTCCAAGCATATTCTTGGACCTGCCTCCTCTCTCTGTACAACAGGAATAATAACTTCTGTGCCCCCCACCCCTGCCAGGGTTGCTGGGATAGCTAATGACATAATGGAAGGGAAAGCCCTTGGAGAGTGTTTCAAGGGAGACACAAAGAGAAGGCGTCCTTATTAATAATAGATGCTGGGGTGTTTCACTGCCAGCCCACAGCCAGCACTTCTGGGGAAGGCTGTCCAGGAGATGCTGTTACTTCATTTTCTGCCACTGATAGTTGGGTGTGGTGGTGGTGGGAGTATGGGTGCTGAGAGGCTGAAAGGATGTGTGTACCACTCCCCCTTTCTCCAGCCCCCCAAGCCAGCCTAGGAACTTCCTGCTCCTTCCCTGAGCTCATCCCTGCTCACGCACCCCTTTAAACAATGCCTTAGGGTCCCCCGCGTAGGTGAACACGCTGTTGTTCCCCATATGGGAGGCCGTATCTGCCTTCCTCTCCCTTTCCTAACAAGCTGCCATCGAATCAACTCCAACTCATGGTGACCCTATGTGTGTCAGAGTAGAACTGTGCTCCATAAGGTTTTTGGTGGCTGAGTTTTGGGAAGTAGATCGCCAGTCCTTTCTTCCGAGGCACCTCTGAGTGGATTCAAACCTCCAACCTTTCTGTTAGCACCCAAGCATGTTAACCATTTGCATCACCCAGGGAGTCCCTTCCTTTTCTAGAACAGGCCAAAACCCTACGTTTCCCCCAACATTAACTGAAAGAGGAATACATAACTATTCTAGATTTTTTTTTTTTTTTTTTTTCGTGTGGTGCTGAGTTTTTTGTTATCTCCTGGTGAGCAGTTAATTTAATTATCTGAAGAAAATGATGGAACATCTGCTGCTAAAATTTATTGCAAGCTACCAGAGACACAGCACTGGCACAATTTTATGCAGAGCCCAGGCTTCAGCATAGGGGCGCAGGCTGTCTATTCATCCTGAAACAAGCAAATGAAATGGACTACCCCAGAGATCAATCAGGACATTAAACACTGTGATGAATGTGGCAGAAGTCTTCAGTGTCTGAGATTTACGGGGCACCTTTCACTGAGTGCTCCAGGAGCCTCCCCAACATCAATTAGGCCTCATAACTAGCTAGGCTCACCTCCGCCTCTACTGCATAAAAAGGGGGTGTGGGGTTCTGGGACCTGGGCTGTGCTGAATGCTACAAAAGATGGTCAGTGTGCAGATCAGACTCAGATTCCGGTACAAAGACCCCTGCTTCCCTGAGCAAAGAGTGGTTCAGAATGGAAGAATGTCAGAATAGAAGGGGGACTCAGAGACTGGGGTCCAACCCCTACACTCTCTAGAGGAAGAGTTGAGTTTGTCATGTCCATTGGGGCTCCTGTGCCTTGTCCACACTGGCCCCTCTGCCTGGGATGCACTTCTTTGGCAGATTCGGCCCCTTCTGAACTCAGCTTGGCTGTCACCTCTTGCTCTCTCCACTTCAGCCCTCCCCAGCCAGGGTGGGTTAGCCACATCCTCTGCTCCCGCAGAGGGACTCGGGATATGGCATAGAGTTGAGAAGACGTTGGCCTAAGGTCACACTTACTAGCTGTGAGTCCTTGGGCAAGTGCTTCAAGCTCTCTAAGCTAAGGTTTTCTCATCTGTAGGGAACAATGCTGCATCTTGCAGGGTTATGATATTTACATGAGATCACATATGCAATGACAGCCCTCAGAAATGATTATGGTCTCCATCTACCTACCCTGTTTGAGATCTGCCAACACACTCCAGATTAAAGCTTGAAGATATCTTGAAAAATTACCTTGTTTAATTTCCCGTTTTACAAATGATGGGAATGAAACTTAAAAGGAGAAGGAACATGACCAAGGTGCCTCTGTGAGGCAGTGATGGACCAGGACAAGAACCCGAGTGTCCTGTTGGCAGTCCACTCCCTACGGTCTCCCATTCAGCCCCACCCTGGGAAGGTGGGCAGCCCTCCAGCTGGGGGTGTATGCACAAAGAGGCAGCCACAGTTGGCCTTTAACCACCTGCCCAGCTGTGGGAGGTAAGGCAGGCAAAGCACAGGCAGGCACAGCTTCCCCAGGGCCTTACCACTCACCAGTCCGGACCACAGGATGTAAGCACCCACTTACTTCCCATGCACGCCCTAATTCCATCAATGCTCTGTGCTTCTAATGGCAGCTTGCTATCTTCAGGCAATGCAAACCAGAGGATAGAGTCCTGGAGAAGCTGGAGGCTGCCAGGAGGCAGCACAGTGTAGGGCAAGGCTAAGCTCTCCAGACCTGGGTTTCAGCTCAGGCTCTGCATCTCACTGACTGTGCCTCTGGTCATTTTTCTCTCATTTCCTCAGCCAGAAAGTAGGGGTAATGATGCCCACTTCAGTGATTATTGTATTAGAGAATATATAAGGCACCTGGCACATTTGTTATTATCTGCCTTCTTGCTGACCCCAACTCATGGTGCCCCCATATACAACAGGATCAGACTGTTATGATCCATAGGGTTTTCATTTGCTGATTTTTTTCAGAAGTAGATCACCAGGCCTTTCTTCCTGGTTCTTCTCTGTCTGGAAACTCCACTGAAACCTGTTCAGTATCATAGCAACATGAAAGCCTCCACTGACAGGTGGTGGCTCTGCATGAGGTCCATCTGCTAGGAATCCGACCTGGTCTCCTGCATGGAAGGCAAGAATTCTACCAGTGAACCAAACTAAGTTCTTATTAAGTAATATTTTCCAAAATTTGGCACAGAACCGGGCAGTGTTTCATTCTGTTGTACATAGGGTCGCTATGAGTCGGAACTGACTTGATGGCCACCTAAAAACCACCACCACCACGTGCTTTGTGACCTGTGGCAAGGAGCCTCATCTCCTAAGAGCCTGATATCTTCAGTGGTCCCTATATTTTTCCCCCTGATGGGGTTAACATACATAGAAGTGCTTTACAACCCAAGGATTAGCAGTAACTCTTCCTCATTTGGGCTCCCCATAAAGAAAGATTAAAAAAAATAAAAAAACTAGGACTATAGGAAATTAAGGCAGTATTTAACCCTATATGGGCTTTTTACAAGGTTATCAGTTAAGCCTTCTTTAGCTCGGCAACAGCTAACCAAATCCATCTGTTATGATCAATAGTGTTCTCTGGGTGTCCCAGCCTCTTCAGCCCGCTTTTATGTAGACCCAAACAAAAACCTCTAGTGAGAGATAGCGTGAAATGCGGCCAAGCTGACCATTCCTTTCAGAAAGAGCACTTATGGCTGGGGTTTCAAGCTCTCCAGCCCAGTACAGACACGCCCAGGCTCTGCCGACAGCGTGGCTCCCTCACCATCTTGGGAGGAAAAGCCCTGCTCTCTGCCAGCCTCACCCACAGCACTGGACCCATTTCCACAGTCCCCAGGGGCCCGTTTTGTAACCAAAGAGCTTTCAGCCAAACCCATCCGAGGCGTCAGGCCAGAGGATTCCTGCAACAGCCTCCTAATCGCTTCCATCTTCTCCTCCTCCCTCCATCCGACCTGAACACTCCACCAGGTTAGGTCCTTCCTCCAGGTTAGGTTACATGTCTTCCTCAAAAACTGTCAATGGCTCCCCGTGGCCAGGAGCGTGCTTCTCACAACATGTTCAGGTGGTAGGGCCCCAGAGGTCCTGCTGCCCTTTGTGGAATGCTCTCCATACACTGACATATTTAACTCCCATACAAACGATACAAACAAGGAAGAATTTATCAACCCGCAGAAAGTATTTGTAAGTATTCAACAAGTCACAACTCCCTACGTTCATAAAACAAAACAAAAGCTGTGAATGGCCAGTGGCTTTTTTGTTAATATCCAGTTGCTACTCATCCATTCACTTCGGAACCTGTTCACATTCCCAAGACCACAAGGGGTAGCAGCCACCAAAGTTTTAGGGGAAAGTATGTGAGAACAACTTAAGACTGGGGAAAGTACTGATTAATTATTTTCTGGAAGTCAGGAAAAGACCTCTATGATATGACTTTCATGGTGCCATCCTGGTCCAGCTCCTGAAATGGCAGTGTTACTGTGGGGCAAAACAGACTGGTATTGGCCATTTTGAATGGGACAATCATATGGTCTACTACACCAGGAATGACAAATAGAAGAGGAATGGCGTTGCATTCATCATCAGAAAGAACAAACACTTCAAGATCTATCCTGAAGTACAATGGTGTCAGCGACAGGATAATATCCATATGCCTACAAGGAGGACCATTTAATATGACTATTATTCAAATTTATGCACCAGCCACTAATGCCAAAGATGAAGAAATTAAAGATTTTTACCAACTCCTGCAGTCTGAAATTGATCAAACATACAATCAAGATGCATTGATAATCACTGGTGATTGGAATGCAAAAGTCGGAAACAAAGAAGGATTGGTAGTTTGGAGAATATGGCCTTGATGATAGAAACAACACTGGAGATCACCTGATAGAATTTTGCAAGACCAATGACTTCGTCATTGCAAAATACCTTTTTTCAACAACATAAACAGTGACTATACATGTAGACTTTGCTGGATGGAATACACAGGAATCAAATCAACTACATCCGTGGAAAGAGACGATGGAGAAGCTCAGAATCATCAGTCAGAACACGGCCAGGGGCTGACTGCGGAACAGACCATCAATTCCTCATATGCAAGTTAAGGTTTAAGCTGAAGAAAATTAAAACACAAGAGCCAAAGAACAACCTTGAGTATATCCCACCTGAATTTAGAAGCCATCTCAAGAATAGATTTGAGGCATTGAACACTAATGATCGAAGACCAGATGAGTTGTGGGATGACATCAAGGACATAATACATGAAGAAAGCAAAAGATCATTAAAAAGACAGGAGAGAAAGAAAAGACCAAAATGGATGTCAGAAGAGACTCTGAAACTTGCTCTTGAACATAGTATAGCTAAAGTGAATGGAAGAAATGATGAAGTAAAAGAGTTGAACAGAAGATTTCAAAGGGCAGCTCAAGAAGGCAAAGTAAAATATTAAAATGAAATGTGCAAAGACCTGGAGTTAGAAAACCAAAAGGGAAGAACACGCTTGGCATTTCTCAAGCTGAAAGAACAGAAGAAAAAATTCAAGCCTCAAGTTGCAATATTGAAGGATTCTAGGGGGAAAGTACTAAACAACACAGGAAACATCAAAAGAAGATGGAAGGAATACACAGAGTCACTGTAACAAAAAGAATTGGTCGACCTTCAACCATTTCAGGAAGTAGCATATGATCAAGAACCAATGGTACTGAAGGAAGAGGTCCAAGCTGTACTGAAGGCACTGGTGAAAAACCAGCCTCCAGAATTGACTGAATACCAACTGAGTTGTTTCAGCAAACGGATGCAACACTGGAAGCGCTCATTCATCTATTCCAAGAAATTTGGAAGACAGCTACCTGGCCAACCGACTGGAAGAGATCCATATTTGTGCCCATTCCAAAGAAAAGTGATCCAACAGAATGTGGGGATTATTGAACAATATCATTAATATCACACACAAGTAAAATTTTGCTGAAAATAATTTAAAAACTGTTGCAGCAGTACATCGACAGGGAACTGCCAGAAATTCAAGCGAGGTTCAGAAGAAGACATGGAATCAGGATATCATTGCTGATCTCAGATGGATCTTGGCTGAAAGCAGAGAATACCTGAAAGATGTTTACCTGTGTTTTATCGACTATGCAAAGACATTCGACTGTGTGGATCATAACAAATTATGGATAACATTGCGAAGAACGGGAATTCCAGAACACTTAATTGTGCTCATGAGGAACCTGAACATAGACCAAGAGGCAGTTGTTCAGACAGAACAAGGGGATACCGTGTGGTTTAACATCAGGAAAGATGTGCATCAGTGTTGTACCCTTTCACCATATTTATTCAGTCTGTATGCTGAGCAAATAAACCGAGAAACTGGACTATATGAAGAACGCAGCATCAGGATTGGAGGAAGGCTCATTAACAACCTCTGATATGCAGATGACATAACCTTGCTTGCTAAAGGTGAAGAGGATTTGAAGCACTTACTGATGAAGATCAAAGACTTCAGCCTTCAATATGGATTACACCTCAATATAAAGAAAACAAAAATCCTCACAACTGAACCAGTAATGGAGAAAATATTGAAGTTGTCAAGGATTTCATTTTACTTAGATCCACAATCAATGCCCGTGGAAGCAGCAATCAAGAATTCAAACGATGTATTGCTTTGGGCAAATCTGTTGCAACAGACCTCTTTAAAGTGTTAAAAAGCAAAGATGTCACTTTGAGGATTAAGGTGTGCCTGACCCAAGCCATGGTATTTTCAATAGCCTCATGTGCATGCGAAAGCAGGACAATGAAAAATAAGAATTGATTCCTTTGAAATATGGTATTGGTGAAGTATTTTGAATATACCACCAACTGCCAGAAGAACCAACAAATCTGTCTTGGAAGAAGTACAGCCAGAGTGTTCCTTAGAAGCGAGGATGGCAAGACTTTGTCTCATGTACTTTGGACATGTTATCAGGAGGGACCAGTCCCTGGAGAAGGACATCATGCTTGGTAAAGTAGAGGGTCAGTGAAAAAGAGGAAGACCCTCAACAAGATGGATACAGTGGCTGCAACAATGGGCTCAAGCATAGCAACGATTGTGAGGATGGCACAGGACCAGGCAGTGTTTCATTCTGTTGTACATAGGGTTTCTATGAGTTGGAATCGACTTGACAGCACCTAACAATTTGGGGGCAAAGCTTGCGAACCACTGACCTATGGGAAAAAAGGCCAAACTCCTCAGCCTGTCAGTTAGTGTCTTCTACAACCTGACCTGTTTCCACTTACTGCCTCAAGCATTCATTCAAGTGCTGATCTGTTTCCATTTGTGCCCCTCATGCTAAATTCAAAGCCTCTACCCTCTGAGGGGAGTCCCTGGGTGATTCAAATGGTTAACAGCTTTGGCTGATAACCAAAAGTTTGGAGGTTTGAGTGTACCCAGAGGCTCCTCAGAAGAAAGACCATTGAAAACTCTAGGGAGCTCAGTTCTACTCTGACTCACATGGGGTTGCCATGAGTCATAGTCAACTTGAAGCCAATTGTTTTACCCCAAGAAGTGACCACGAATGCCCCACAGAGGCAGCCCTCTCTGGGCCACTCAGTACATAGTTTGCTTTTATAATCACTTGTGTCTCCATTCATCTTTCCTAGCAGCTGCAAAATCCTTGAGGGCAGCGGTTGCCCCTTAAACAGCCTGTATTGTCAGAACCTGGCAGGATACTGTTTCCCTTGTTAAGACCACAAACTACTTTAGGGCAGTGGCTGGGCCAGACTTTTAGGTGTTTTCTTCAGAGTCCCACACAGCACAGCTGGTGAGCCAGTGAACCCAACAGGCGTGTTCCCTGTAGTATTGCTGAGAAAAGTATGGGACCAAAGGAAGAGGTGGACTCTGTCCCCACTCAACTGCTGACATGTGAGGCCAGGGCCCTCCTGGGCCTCAGTCCACGAAGTGCGGTCATAGTCTGCTTGACTTAGAGGGCCCCAGGGACCTGTTCAGCTCTGCCTTCACAGGGCTGTCTTTCTTTATACGCATTTCTGATCTCTCAGGGACTCTGTTCTGCCAGAGGGTAACCAGCCACCAGATCCTCAGGGGATTCTTTAGGTTAACTAAAGACCTGAAGAAACTAGGGTGAAAAGCAGGACACACACAAGAAAGCTACCCCGAACACTTTGCCCCCACATTGCTTTCAGTGCTACTACTCTGGGTCCTGAGGCCAGACACTGGGGCAGTATTAGGAACTAACAGCTTGTTTCCAATAAAAACATACAGACAAAAGGGGTACATCAGATTGCACCTTCCAGCATAGATAATAGCTTCATTTCAACAATTTGCCCCCACCTTATGCAACTGACTTCTTAAGGTAAATCCTACATGGGTACTCCGAGAGGGTTTTGAGTTGAGTAAGATTCTGTTGGAGAGACAAGTTCAGGAAACCATCTCTCCTCAACCATTGTCCCGCCCACATGGCAGGAAGCGCTTAGTGCCCTTACCTGAGGTTGCTGGGCAGTGAGTCCCCCTCTTCCTTGAACTGAGGTGAAGATCACGGACTCAAGCCACAGCTCTGGAGCCAGACTGCCTGGTTTCAAATCCTGCCTCTCATTTATAAGCTGTCTGAATTTGGGCAAGTTATGTGACTTCTTTGTGCCTCAATTTCCTCATCTGTAAAATGGGGATAATAATAGCATCTAACTCATGGGGTGGGAGTCCCTGGGTAGCACAAATGGTTAACTGGTCAGCTACTCAACGAAAGGTTGGCAATTTGAATCCACCCAGAGATGCCTCAGAAGGCCTGGTGATCTACTTCCGAAAGGTCACAGCCATTGAAAACCCTATGCACAGTTCTACTCTGACACACACACAGAATCAATGCAACAGGTTTTTGTTTTTTGTTTTTTTTTACCTTATGGGGTGTAGTGAGGACTGAAGGAATTTAATATGTGGTAAAGTGTTAGAACAGTGCCTGGCATATAATGAGTGCTATCTATACTTAATGCTATTATTATTATGTTAGCATGATGTGCGTCCCTGGAGAAATATGGGGCTGTCTGCACCTCTAGCTCCGTATGCCCTCAGGGTCTAGCAGAGATGGTGGTCCATAGTTATACCAAGTCAACATTACTTAAGTGAACAGTTGTTTGGGGCTGGGACAGGGCAGCCATGGCAGGAGGGAGCAAAAGGAAGAAAGACCAGCTAGTTCAACCCTGAGGTAAGGAGCCACACACCAGCTGGGATGCCCTCCTGAGGCAGCACACCCTCTACTGGGAGTGCCTCTGTAGCTGCCACCTTTGCCTTCTCCTGCCCCCAAAACAGTGTCCAAGAGATGAGAGGTAGGTAGCAAAGGCCCCGAACAAGGTGAGGCCCCTTGGGAAGAGCCTCAAAGACAGCAACAAGATACGGAAGTTTCACAAGGGTGATTCAAGCCATGGGGCTTTCGGCAAGTCGCTTTACCTCCTTCATCTCTGTGCCTCAGTATCCCTATCTGTACAAGGGGCTGGCCCAGACAGTTGAATGTCTCAACTCTGACGTTCTAGGATTCTAACAGTGTGGTAAAATGACACCACTTGCAAAGGAGCATCATTTTACTGCTCTCCTTTCACATTATTAAAAGAAGGTTGAAAAGCCACAGACACTTAACTTCTAAAAGTGTTTGACAAGTGATTGTGATGCAAACCAAAAAGTGATCAATTTCGTCAGCAGACGCAGAGGAAGGACCCCAGGCTGGCCACACCAAGGGACTGGCTGGTCCCCTCTGCTGCCGTCCCTCATTTATCACTGGTCACTTCCCATCCCTTCCCTGTCATTTTCCTTGTCCTGGTCACTACTCCAATTGTGCAGATCTGCTCCATCGTGGAAGTTCTCTTCATCCTCCCTTCTGACTCCTGGCCTTTCTATGAGCCCAGACACCTGCCCATGCCTTCCCACAGGCCTGGCCGAGCCTCAGCAGCCTCTGTTCTTGGGCCTGCACCACCCCAGCCTGCAGTCCCTGTGACACCTGGACCTCGGCCGTGCCCTACAGAGTGTGCGTGCCAGAGTAACCACAGCGTGCACTGACTCACATGCCTGGCTGCCTTTCCAAGGGAGCCCAAAGGGAGACGAGGAATAGATCAGGAGGGCAAGAGGACAGCCAAAGCATTCACTGAGTGGGATTTTACACATTTATAACATATCAAACTCTCTGTTTGCAAAGAGGCCATACTGTCCCAAAACATGCACTCCATCCCCACACCTTCTCCTTTACAGACACAAATTCTTACAAACTGACAAAACCTTAAAATTGAATGGAAAATTAAATTTCACTTTAGGTAACTAAATGAATTCCGCAGGTTCAGGTTCAAATCAGGTCTGCTTCTGTCACATTAGCCATGGCTTTCTGAAAACTGGAGTAGGTTTAAAATAATATCCACGCTTTGTGGCCATGCTTTTTACCTCTGAATTTGCTGATCCAGTTCCATTCTTTTCTGAGATAGGCCATTCCACAATTAGATTAGGTTGATTAGGCTGGCGGGAACATTCATCTTTACAATTTCTCCTACAACATAGAGCCCTCCATGAACAAGACAGGCAAAAAGAATAATTTTTACTCCTGTTCTTTAATTTTTTCTCTTTAAGAAGATAGGCATATTTCTGGTGATAGTTTTAAAGCGGTGGAAAGGCTTTATTATATATTTTATTACAGAATTAGAAAATTTCAAAAAATAATTGTTTGGAACCAAAAATAATTAAAAAGAAATATAACAGTCCCATAAAAAAGCATTCTGGTATGTCTTAGATTTTTTTCCCCCGAATTATGAGAATTTAGCTCTCCAAGTTCTCCAATACGTGTTAGAATATCCATGAATTTCCATGATTCCAGCTGAATACTTTGACAGTTTTCCTTCTTAAGACATGGTCATTATTCATTTTTTCTTCAATAGCTCAGTCATTTCAGGAACTACCTGCAAATTAAAAAAAAAAAAAAAAAAGTAATTAACCAACTTGAGCCTTCACTGTGATCATGGTCATAACCCCTTAACAAGTACCAAACCAAAAACCTCACCCCTTGCCGTCAAGTCGATTCCGACTCATAGTGACCACGTAGGACAGAGCAAAACAGCCCCGTAGGGATTCCAAGGAACGGCCGGTGGATTCCAACTGTCGACCTTTTGGTTAGCAGCCAAGCTCTTAACCACTGCGCCGCCAGGGCTCCTTAACGAGTACACAGAGGCCAAAACACAATGCAAAGTCACTGCTGAAGCACAAAGTGTCCCTCTACTCTGCTACGGAACTCCCGCTCTCCTGCAGTCTCTCCTCCCACCCATGGGGAGACTGCAAACGTTCTGAGGGAAAGACCACCCTGGACAGAGGGCTGGCAGAGCCAAGAGCCCACTCACTGCCTCTGAGGCTGTTCTGACACAACCACAAACCTTAGGAAGGCACCAGAGAAAACAGGAAGTCTAATTTTTCTTGTCTGTGTTGAGAGTAACACGTATTTTTTATCTTCATGTTTTCCCCAGCATTCCCTCCCTTACTTCATTCCTGCCTTTTCTCCAAAGTCCACACCAAAGTCTTTAACTTAAGACATGACTCCTGTCAACCTCCTCTAACACTTCTTCTCTCATTGATTATTCATTTGTTCGTTCATTCATTAGTTTCACAAACATTTTGGTTGCTTCCTCAGTATGTGTTACTATCACATAAACATAAAAATGAGCTGCATGCTGAACACTCAAAATCATCGCCCTTTATTAAAATCAAGGTCTTCAGTGCTAATGCAGTGGCTGGTCAGTGGGCACAGTAAGAAACCACAGAGAGGGGAAACTGACCGAGTTGGCCCCAATTTTAAAAAGGATTCATTACTATCTTGGCCGTTGAGCGTCTGCAACCAGAGCTTCCAGTATGGAGCTGCTTTTTGACTGCAGGGGGATGTCACACAGGGCCCACCTGAAAACTAGCCCGGCCACTTGTGTAAAATATCAATTACCCAGTCTTTCAAGGGGCTCGGCTGCCCTAGCTCAGAGAGATCCCAGCTGAACTTGCCACTGTTGAGTACAGCCTCTCAATTATTTAAGAGAGCTACATTTCCATTAGGTGGAAATAATGTGTTCGTACAAAATTTATTAAGGAAATTGTTGACATGTTGTTTCTTCCGAATGTCACTTTGTCTCCAGCTTATTAAAAGGCCCATGTTTACCACGGAGCCAGCAGGCATTAGCTCAGGGGCAGCAGTAAGTGCTGCCACCACTTCCGCAGCTTTCCTCAGTGGAGAGACCATGAGCTCATGGCAGCCACAAGGACCACATGCTAAATGAGCCTCACGTGGGACCTGTGTGGCTCAGGAAAAACAGGCTAGAGCCCAACTTCTTTCTCTAGGAAGTCCAACATTAATTTGGTTTAGAACGTACAATTTTTTTAAAATAATTATTTATACTATTGTTGTTGTTGAGAATAGTCACAGCAAAACATACACCACTTTAACAGTTTCTACATGTAAAATTCAGTGACATTGATTACATTCTCGGAGTTGTGCAACCATTCTCACCCGCCTTTTCTGAGTTGTTCCTCCCTCACTAAGATAAACTCACCTCCCCCTAAGGTTCCTGTCTAATCTTTGGAGTTGCTGTTGTCAATTTGATCCCATATAGACAGTTCTTAAAAGAGCATAATGCTCAAGGCAGACTTCAGGCGATATTTTTGGTCTAAGGTTTAAAAATAATTTCAGGGCAGTAGTTTCAGGAGCTCATCCAGCCTCCATGGCTCCAGAAAGTCCAGAATTTGAAATTCTGTTCTGCATTTTCCCCTTTTGATCAGGATTCTTCTATAGACTCTTTGATCAAAATTAAAACATACAATTTTTCAAAGTCCTTACAGAATGTCCCCCCTGCCGCACTACCAAAAAAAAAAAAAGAAAAAAAAAAAGTTTAAGGGGCTCTCTCCATCAACTATATCCTTTTCACTAGACCAACCTCGGACTTTCCCAGCACCCCACACAATGCCGTATTAGGGAGAAGGGAGAAGACAACACCAACTCAGGTTCACAGAGTATCTGACGGCCTTGGCATACTGAAAGATCCACGTTTCTACTCTATTTTAGCTATAACAGAGAGCAGAGGTAGCTCCCTATTCAGTAAGACCAAAGGAGAGTGAATGTAAGTTTAAAAACAGACACACTGTGATTATGAATCACAATACAGTTATAACTATGTTTCACTCATTTACTTAGTACTTCCTCAGAGTTAACTACATGGGAGACAGCGATGTTCAAGCCTGATTCCCACCCACAGAGTTCCCAGCCCTAATTGTGGAGCAGAGACACAGGCCTACGAATCAGCCAATCAAAAACCTGTTCATCTTACACATTGGGTAGGAGAAGAATAGTATTAAATGCTCCAAATTCAGAAGTTCTAAGGAAGGAGGGTTAAGCGTGGATTAGGAAAATCCAGATCATCAACATGGAAAAGAAAAGGATTCTGGATAAAAAATGAGGAGGCAGAGATATACAATGCAGGTTACAGAGATAGTAATGAGATTAGGACTCTAGACAATAGCTGTGTTGGGGAGAGGTGAAAAAGAGGGTTTAAAAAGTTAGGTGGTAAAAACACTCAACAATCTAAGAATAGAAGAGAAAGAACTTCCTCAATCTGATAAAAGGCGTCTATGCAAAACTCACAGCTAACGTAACAACATACTTAATGGCGAAGCAATGAATATTGCCCCCCTAAGATCAGAAACAAGGATGTCAACTCACACCACTTCTATTCAACACTGTACTGGAGATTTTAGTTAGGGCAATTAGGAAAGAAAAACGTATAAAAGGCATCCAGGTTGGAAAAGAAGTAAAACTATCTCTATTCACAGATGAGATGGTTTTGCATATAGCAAATCCTAAGGAATACACACACACACACACACACACACACACACACACAATTAGAACTAATAAACAAATTCAGTAAGGTTGCAGGATACAAGATCAATATAAAAATTCAATTGTATTACTATATACTACCAATGAACAATCCAAAAATGAAATTAAGAACACAATTCCATTTATAATACCATCCAAAAGAAGTCCGAGATTTGTACACTGAAAACTACAAGAGATCACTGAAAGAAATTAAATAAGAGCTAAATAAATGGAAAGACAGTACATGTTCATGGGCTGGAAGAGATTAGTTGGACCCTTACACCTCACACCACATACAAAAATTAACTCAAAATGGATCATAGACCTAAATGTAAGAGATAAAACTATGAAACTCTTAGAAGAAAAAATAGGAGTAAGCTTTTGTGGCCTTGTATTAGGTAATGGTTTCTTAGATATGACACCTAAATCATCACAAGCAACAAAAGAAAAAATAGATAAATTAGGCTTCATCAAAATTAAAAACTTTTCTGCTCCAAAGGACACTACCAAGAAAATGAAATGACAACCCACAAAATGAAAGAAAATATTTGCAGATCATATACCTGATAAGGAACATGTATCCAGAATATATAAAGAACTCTTACAACAACAATAAAAAGACATAACTCAGTTGAAAAATGGGCAAATGATTGGAATAGACATTTCCCTAAAGAAGATATAAATGGTCAATAAGCATATGAAAAGATGTTCAACATCATTAGCCATTAGGGAAATGTAAATTAAAACCACAATGAAATACCACTTCATCCCCACTAGGATGGCTATAATCAAAAAGACAGACAATAACAAGTGTTGGAGAGGACGTGGAGAAATTGAAGCCCTCATATATTGTTGGTGGGAATGTAAAATGGTACAGCCACTTTGGAAAACAATCTGGCAGTTCTACAAAATGCTAAACACAGAGTTACCATGTGACCCAGCAATTACACTCCTATTTCTAAACCCAAGAGATTTGAAAACATATGTTCACACAAAAATTGGGATGTGAATTTTCATAGCAGCATTAAATAATCCAATGCCCATCAACTGATAAATGAATAAATAATGATATGCATACAATGGAATATTAGTCTACAATAAAAAGGAATGAAGTACTGATATGGGCTACAATGCTAAGTGAAAGAAGATAGTTATAAAACACCACGTGTTGTATGATTCTATTTATATGAAATGTCCAGAGGAGGCAAATCTAGAGACAGAAAGCAGGTTAGTGTTTGCCAGGGGCAGAGGGGAGAAGGGAATGGGGAGTGATGGCTAATAGGTATGGTTTTTGGCGTGATGAAAATGTTCTAGAATTAGACAGTGATGTTTGCACGACTCTCTGAACATTCTTAAAACACTGAATCGCACATTTTAAAAGAATGAATTTTATGGTATGTAAATTATATCTCAGTAAAGTTATTTAAAAAAAAAACAAAAACAGACAAGTGGTGCCCTATCGCTCTAACTCCGGTTACCATTTATTGAGCACCCACTATGCACCTGGAAGGAAAGAAATACAGACAAACAGGTAGGCTAATATTTATCACTAACTGTACTAGGTATAGTATAATCTCATTAATCTTCATTACAACCTTGTAAGGTAGGTAGTATAATATTTGTATTACTTATGAATAATGTTCTCAGATTAAATGCTGATGTTCAGAGATTAAATAACCAAGATAATTTAACTAGTATGTAGCTAAGGCAGAATTTGAACTAAAGCTCTTAATCACTGCACTTATTTGCTACATGGAGCCCTGGTGGCACAGTGGTTAAGAGCTTGGCTGCTAACCAAAAGGTCGACAGTTCGAATTCACCAGCCACTCCTTGGAAACCCTAGGGGGCAGGTCTACTCTGTCCTATAGGGTTGCTATGAGTCGGAATTGACTCGATGGCAATGGGTTTGGTTTTTTTTGGTTTATTTGTTACATAAAGAAAAAAACTAAAAAATTTTTTCTAACTAGCTCATATGATTGTTGAAAGGTGAAGTGAAACAATAAACATTACAGAGTAAAATGCCTATATATTTTCACTCCAGACATGATTAAATGTGGTGAGTAAAATATCCCCTACAGAATTATTAGTCTATAACTATATATACTTGTAATGTGATACAGATTACAATTTAAAATTTTTACACAAAAAATTTAGTGTAAAAAAAGTCCTTTTTGTACAGCTATTATTTGACTTATATTTCCTTTATTTAAGATTTTAATTCAAAACAGATAATGCTAATTAATTCTCATTCATAATTTGTCACAAATATAATTGTATTTTAAAATGTTGTTATACCTTCAAGCATTGGATTTTAAAAGAGAGGGGCGGCCCCAGTGAGAAGCATACTCATTAAATCATCCAGTCCGTCTGCATTGTTGTAACATTCATCTTTTACGAGTTGCCGTTGGGTCAATTCCAACTCAAGGCGACTCCGTGTGTGTCAGAGTAACAGCTCCCTAGTTCCGATTTCAGCTGAGAAAATGGTTTGATGGGTATTGTCTAGTTTCCTAGAGTCCGTCAAAAGGTGTGGTTCTTTTTACTGCACTTCATCTAAGGGATGAGAGTAGTGATGAACGACATGGCTGCTATCTTACGAGCTAGAAAGGCAGAGTGATGAGAGAATAGTTGTGCCAATAACCTGCTGAGTAATTTCCCTCGATCACATTTCTCTGGGACACAGACAACTTACAAAGAATGTACGTGGTTTGTTGTTTGTTACTCATGTAGTAAGAAATGGGAAGCTACACCACCACCAGTATTTTAAATAAAATTTTCACAATTTTTTATTAGTTTTTTCCCAAACTGCATTTAATTAACTTTTTTTCCCGCTGTATTAATCAAAGACATATATAATTTCTAAGCAGCATGAGACAGTCACTGCCTTCATTTACTTCTAGCTAAAAGCAAAGAAACGTGATGTCATAGTCCAAATGGTCTCTCTACAGTCTACGGTCTCTCAACAGCGGGGTCTTAAAACACCAAAACTAGCTTGAGAACCTCAGGTTGGAAATCAGCTGGCTGGATGAGTTCTGAGGTCCCTTTCCACTTCTGCTCTCTTAGGACTCCTACCAAGATACCTCTTTAAGTACACACACACTCGCACGCGCGCACACACCCAAACCTGGGAGCTGCCCTTACAGCAGGAGGCACCATGTGTGTTGTGAGACACCATCCCATCAGTAATTACTACAGAGATGCTCCTCCCCCAAGGCAGGTGGTCCACTGGACACACATTACAAGTTTCCAATTGTTCACTGCTCTATCATTTTATTTGTAAGCCCCGCCATGAGCTGGAAATACACAGTACACAAAGCAATGTAGACAAACACCCTGTAAAATAAACAAAATTACTTATAAATTATTAATATATTCTCTTGAGGGAGAAGAGACAACTACAGTAGATGCCTGTGTACAAACATGTCAACATGGTACACTGTTGCCACTGAGCAAGTATTTAATTTCACTTTTAGATAAAAAGAATCTTTACCCCTCTATCCTAACCTCACTGGAACTAAATGCTTGCTACTTGAACACAGTTAACCTTGTATAGAGATACAAAAATTTCTCTTTTTCACACCAGCTTCCCCTTGCACTGGGACATCTTAGTAGCCAAACGATTGCCATTACTGTTTGTTCTTATATACTTGGGTCAGGGAACAGGAGCACCTGACCTACCTGAACCCCAAATTTCAGATATAGGATCTCAAGTTCACTGAAAGAGGCAATATTCTTCCCAAGGCAAGACCTAGCCTCCTAAAGGGAAAGACGTTCTACGCTGACCCAGGGCACCAGCCCCACCCTAGTCCCTACAAGCAGGCTGGGCCATTACTGAGCAGCTGGAGGTTCTCCTTCCACCCTTCTCTGAGCATGAACACAGCCTTCGGAGTGCAGATGTGCTCTCAAAGTACAGCTCACAAGTTCATCCGGATCAGGTATGTACAGTGCTGGTGAAGTCACAGTAATGGGCCAATCCTCTTGCTGAGGGGACCATCCTGGCTCTGTTCTCAGGCTGTAGTCTCTCCACTGAGGCCCGCAGGCCCTTGTAGTGGTTCTATGTGAGGAGGATCCTCACTCCAGCAAACCCACTGCTCCCCGGACTAGATAGTTTTCGAGTGTCAATTCTTGTATGAGTGATTTCTCCACAAGGTAATCGAGAAGCTTATAGGCAGGCCCGGTGGGGGGAGGGGGGAGCGGGGAAGAGGCCAAGCCATGTATGAACTGTGACCTTTAAATGGGGCCAAATACATATAAGGTGCTCATCAATATCTCTAATCAAATAAACCATTTCTCCCATGGAGAAATACAAGGGCAGTGGCAGGACAGAAAGAACACCTAAAAAGTGGAGAGTTTAAGAAGTGGGAAATAAGTGCTCTCTCCTACACTCATCATGTTGGGAAGTCCTTAAACTCTCAAACACAGCAAGCAAGCATACTTGTTGAATCAAATAAGCTGGACTCAAGACCCCACTCTTCCCCTGAGAAGCTACAGCATCCTTGGCAGATTCCTGAATGAGGGGGTTTGATGTGAATTTCATTAAGGTACCCGCCAAATACAATTCTAGGTTGTAATTAATTGAGTCACTTCACACTGTATACTAACAGAGCGCAGGAGTTGCCAAGAGCCATATGGATCTTTCAAAGGCAATTTGGATTCTTGCTTAAGGGGAAAGTTAGAATGCTCTATAAACAGCGTGTATCTATTAGGGTAACTTCACTTTAAGTAGGTCAAAATTGTGTACATATATTAATAGTATATATACATACACAGGCAGACACAGACACATACACACACATACACACAATGATTTACTATAATAGCTTCATTCCTGACCAACTCTGAGTGGTTCTTCGATGATGATCTAGGTAACAGCCATCTCTTTCAAGGCCAGCTTACCTTAAATAAATCTGCAACTATTCCATAATCTGCCACTTGGAAAATTGGAGCTTCTGGGTCTTTGTTAATGGCTACAATGGTCTATGAAATAAAAAATACATTAATTAAAAGAGTTAGCCTTTATCAAGAAATCATACCACATAGATTAATGGTTCTATTTTAACTCTCCTTACAACAAATGATACTCTTAAAAATACCTACCAAGTAAGATTCATTTGGTGTATGTGTGCCAATACTGTAAATTTATTAGAAATTTCTGGGTTGGAACATAACAAAATTATCTCCCACCCCTACCCCCAGCTCATCTCAGTATTGAAAAGGTTTTAAAATCATTATTTTTTTTACTGTGGTAAAATATATATAACATAAAATTTTCCATTTTAACCATTTTTAAGTATACAATTCAGTGGTATTAATTATATTCACAATGTTGTGCAACCATCACTATTGATTTCCAAAACCTTTTCATTACCACAAACTCTCTGCCCATTAAGCAATAACTTCCTACCCTCCCTTCCTCCAGCCCACGTAACTTCTAATTTACTTTGTCTCTATGTATTTGCCTATTCTAGATATTTACTATAACCACAACAATAACAACAAAAAACCCAAACCCGCTGCCTTCGAGTTGATTCTGACTCACAGTGACCCTATACGACAGAGTAGAACCGCCCCATAAGGCTTTCAAGCAGCAGCTGGTGGATTCCAACTGTCGACCTTTGGGTTAGCAGCTGAGTTATTAACTACTAATATTTGCTGTTTTGTGTCTGGCTTATTTCACTTAGCATAATGTTTTCAAGGTTCATGCAAGTCACAGCATGTTTCAGAACTTCATTCCCTTTTATGGTTGAATAACAGTCCATTGTGTGTATATACTATATTTTGTTTATCCATTTGTTGATGGACATTTGGGTTATTTCCACTTTTTGGCTATTATGACTAATGCTGCAATTCTGGTACACAACCATCTGTTTCAGTCCCTGCTTTCAATTCTTTTGGGTATATACCTATGAGTGGAATTGCTGGGTCATATGGTAATTCTATGTTTAATTTTTTTTAGGAACTGCCAAACTTTTTTCTAAAATCATTATTTTTTCTAAAAGTTCTTCTTTGACTTATGAAAAAATATGTTTGATTTTAGATAAAAATGTAACAAATCCACCCCAATTCACAACCTTTGTACCTCAAACTATTTCTGTCTCCATATATTCCATATCACTTATTGTTTTAAAATTATTATCCTTTGTCTGTTCTAAGAATATATAAGCTATTCTAAGAATACACTATCCTTTGTCTGTTCTGAGAATATATATATAAGCTATCAAGTCAGCCTGTTAGTAAAGGAGAACTTTAAAATGAAAGATTTTAAGTCCTTATGTATGCAGCAAACGTATGTAATAAAACAAGCAAAAAGTTTCTCTTCTCTCCTATAATTTTTTTTAATGTTAAAGATATAACAACAGCTTATTAACAGAATAAGGAGAAATAATCACTCAAAAAGGTGCTGTGTTCACCAATCATTCTTTTATTAACATCGGACTTATTTATATATTACAAATAGTTTGGCATTCCCCAGAGATGCTTCTCACAAAATTTCAATTAAAGTAAAATTAGAGAAATATCTAGAAGTAAAATTAAGTTTCTACCTGCCTGTTACTGTATCTCATGAAAATAGCTGAAACATGTTTGGAAACTATTTTGGAAATATTCTGACTTAAAATATAGGCCACACGACATATGTGTACTTTTCTCGCAGGGGCAGAATATTCCAGAATATCTGAGAATGGAGCACAGTGAATAACTGTCAATCCAGAGAAACATGCCATATGTATAACACACCATGAATAGAGACAGTAAACAATGGCCTCAAACAGGAGCCTCAAATGCAGTCATAAGAACAAATGTTTTGAATCACAGGCACTGATTTGCACTGAGGTGGTTCTCTTCTGGGAATGTGCAGCCTGCTTCACAGCTCCTATCAGAGATTTATTTAATTAATGATGGTTAATGATTCTCCTGGAGGCCACCTAGTCAAACACCTGACAGTATAATCATCTGAAAGCATTTTCATTTCACTATATAAAAGTTAATTTTAAAGAAACAGTGCATAACTGTGGGGCAAAGAACCACTAAGGTATTTGTTTTTCAGATTACTAAAATAATATTCCTGATTATAAACTGTAAATAATCACAATCAAGTCTTGCTTGTACCCTAGAGCTCTCCTAATTATCTCATTATGGCTCATGTTCTTCCTCTTTATATTTTTAAACCCATGGATTGTATCCAACCATATTAATATGTATATAGTTCAAAAAGTGCTTTCATTTACATTGACGCATTTGATACAACAATCCAGTCTTGCATTCTTTCCACTATACCACAATGTTAACTAAAATTGCAGCTTGTAAGCAATGCAACTATCAGACTTCAAGCAATTACTCTATAGCCCATTTTACAGCTTAACCAAAAAAACCAAACCCGTTGCCACAGAGTCGATTCCAACTCATAGCAACCCTATAGGAAAGAGTAGAACTGTCCCACAGAGTTTCCAAGGAGCATCTGGTGGATTCAAACTGTCAACCATTCGGTTATCAGCCATAGCTCTTAACCACTATGCCACCAGGGTTTCCAAAATTACAGTTGGAGATTATTCCGTGTCCCACATAAAACAGCGAGGGCAGGGGCAATGTCTTTTTCATGTAAGCATCCTGAGCATCTAATACAAGGACCATGCTTAATAAAGAGGATGGAGGAACAAAGTCTTGGCTCAAGCTTATTCTAATGGATTATCCCCCAACACTGGTCTCCTTACTTAAACTGTTCCCTATTTGCTTTAACACATACTATCTAGTCCTTCCCTCCCCCAATCTATCTCTGTTGGCATGGGATAAAATTTTTCACCAGGATCTTCTTGGCAGGTAGAAGCTTCTATTTCAGAGAAGCAGAATTCTAGATATGTTTTAACTGGTTCTGCTAAAAATATATTTTAAGGCTGCTGGTACTGGAGGTTCTTTTTTTTTTTTTACTTTAATGCAGCAATAACATTTTCCCCTTTGGCATTGCTGTTTTCATAGCTCAGTAAAGAAACCTGCCATCCAACTGTGAAATCTGACTGGTTTTGGGCCAGTTCATTTAGAGGCTACAAGGAGGTAGTGCATGCATTTCTTCAAGTTAGAAGTTAAACCTGTTAAAAGTTTTATTACCTTTCATATCAAGCTTCCACCTGAATGGATAAATGCAGCAGTGTCAGAGGCATCTCTGACTTCATGAAGGACTAAGTTCATAATTCAAACTGTACACTGTTATGCATGAATTAATGTGTCATATTCAGTAATATATATTCAGAGTCATTACACCGGACTTCCAGATATAGCCCAAGTAGCACGTTAAAATCAAGTGTTTCCTCCTATCCACTGTATTTTTGACAATTACCGAGATATTAAGATGTCTTGATGTTCCAACCCAAAATGTACCGGTCATGCTTTGGTAACAACCCAAGAAGAATGATCCTTCTTCTTGGATCATTGAGGGTGGGAGTGTCAGGGGACCAGGGTGAAGCAGACAGAGAGATCATCAGGGAGAAGGACCTCATAAACCAGTTAGATGGTCAGAACCTCATCAAAGTTGTTTATGGCCCACATCTTTTACCCACAGACTGTCAGAGCTGAAAGGGACCTTAGAGATCATGACTGAACACCCACATCAGGCAGCTGAAGAAACTGAGGTGCAGACAGAACATGCCATGCAGTTAGCTAGAGGTGAAGCTGGGATTCAGGGTCAGGCCTCCTTCCCTGACACAGCACCACCTCTCCGACTGACGGTAGGTACGTTCTCAGGCAGTGAACAGTGGCCTCTATTTCTTTCAGTTCCCAGATCTGTGTTAAGGTCAGTGGTCCAACTACACTGTGTAACTACATGGAAAACACATAGTGAAACTCAAATTTTTTAAAATGAAAACTTTTCCGCTTAACCCTCATTATTGTTGTGTATAGTTAGTTACCTTGCTGTCTTTCATCCCAGCTAAATGTTGGATGGCTCCGGATATTCCTACGGCAATATAAAGTTCCTGAAAAAAAAGATACCATATCATTAATGTGTATTTATATAATACTTTCCAAAGCTATCAGCAATTCAAGTCTTAAACAAAAGATATTTTAAATTTAGAAAACAAAAGAGAAGCAATATGCATTATTTAAATATACTTTTCTGGTTCCCTGATCATCCCAACACACAGTCCTGTTTTTCCTCTGAATTCACTGCCACCTAATGCTAATAAATATGTAGATGAGACTACTGAGTATTTACTATGTGCCAGCCACTGTGCTAAGCACTTCCCAATCTCACAATTGTCTGTGAGGTAGTACTTTTTGTCTGTGCCCTCATTTGGATATCACTCCCCAACTTATACATGCTATATACACCCATTCACAACAGACACACTGCGTATTAACAGAGAAACACACATACTCATATATATTAAAATATATTTTGACTTAGTTGTTTGCGTTCTTACAAAATGACATTTATTAAAATGGCAATTATGATTAGGGTATATTTATTAAAATTCATATGAAAATATATATATAAACCAGTGTCAAGAGGTCCTAAAGACACACACACACACACACACACACACACACACACACACTCTAAATAAATAACAAACTTTTCCAAGGCATGGGCTAAACCTCTCCATTTCCAGAACCTAACAAAAAGCTCCCCTGGGCCCCTGACACACACTGCAGTTTCTAAGCAAATGTTGGTGATGATATTTAGACTTCTTCCTTCCCCTACTCCCCAAAATCAAAATGTGAAGGAAATGACGACTGACTGCTGTTCTCCATCCCCTTATCTAAAATTTTTAAAGTATCCATGTTTGAAAATGAAAACTCGCTATCTTCACGGAAAACTGATTTAATAAGGACTTAATTAAAAGAGCTTAGCCACTCCCTTCTGTCTACTAGGTAAAATTAAAGCTTCAATTAAAAAGCTTTACCCACACATAAATTGAATTAATAAGCCCTGGCTTGGGTAGGGGGTGCGCTTACCATGTAGCCAGATTGACACTTTGGTTTTTTCACAACTGACAGTGAAGTGTCTCCTTAATATGAACAACACACGGAAGGCACGGAAGGTGGCCGTGTCACGCTCAGTTTTATTACAGGGAAGATACTTCAAAGCCAATGGCAGTGTCAGGCAGCCCCACGTTGTCTTCTGCACTGCTCCTGAGCTAATTTAAAAACTGCTCATTTCAAAACAAGAGCATTTCACCTAGGATCTGGGAATAATGTCATTGCCACCTAATGCTATGATTTTACACAGCACCTAAGTGTGTGTTGCCACAAACAATTTCCCTCTTGGGCCTCAGTTTCCCCAACTGAGGAGGTGCAGCCCCGGGACTGGTGTTTTCTAAAAAAGTTCCCCAGGATATGCTCATGTGCAGCCAGACTTGAGAACCACCGGACTAGATGACCCCCCAGCTCTTCTGCAGCTTGAATCCTATAACTCTATCCAGCATACTGGGGGTGTATCTCTAGAAGGTTAACTTCCATAAAGGTACAAAGTGTCCAACTGCTTCCACCAGAGCAACAAGATACCACTGTGTACCCTGGCGAAAGAAAATAATCTAGTCTCCAAAGCAGTTAACTATCTAAAAATGAGCAGGGCTTGTTTTCAGATTCAACGTACTCTGTATTTATCATCAAAAGCCAAGTATCACTAACAGCAATCTGGCTTTAGAGAGACTGTGTCTTAGGGTGAGGAAGGTATACTGCAGAAAGTAAAATGTTCAGTGGCTCCATCTTGAACATAACCAGTGTGTCAGTTATGACCATACACAGTTGGACAACACAATAGGGCCATGTCATCATACTGTCTCCTCAGACATAGACACTCACATGAGTGATAAAAAGGCTTATTTTCTTTGAAAAAGTTCTGCTATTTTCTATCTCAGATTTACAGGTAACTTCAATTGATCATTTTAAAGTCATTTCAGTTTATTATGACTAGCATTTCTTTCATTAAGGGATGTTCACTAAATTGTTAATCAAGCTATAATTATTAAATCTCATATTCATCTGGGGAAACCAGCACACACACAAAAAAATCTCATATTCAGGAAAATGAGAAATATTTAAGTCAGATCAACAAGTTCTAATGTAAAGATTTTTAAAGCAAGTTATTATACAGACAGACAGAAATTGTCTCACTAACCACTCTTGTAGGTATATTCTCCAGGCAAGTATTGGAAAGGATCAATAGTTTCATAAATGAGTCCTTCTGACATATATGTCTACATTAAAATTCAACAAGTCTTAAAAGCCTCTCCATTTGCATCATAAAATGCTAATAACAATATTGATTCACTCTGGCAGTAAACATCTACATAAACATAATATAAATGAAATTTTACTTTAAACCTCCCTCAGAAACGAATCTTGTGGACTCTAACCATAAATGCCACTAATAATAGATTCTGGGCCAAAGCAAACCAAATGCAGGCTCTAGGGCCATCCCTTCCTTTGTGGCCAGCATAAACAGTCTGAATGGGTCCACATGGCCAACGGGACCTTATTTTACTGTCTTCCAAACATGGTTCTCTGAATTAATATAAAAGTATTGAAACAAAAGTTCAGACTGAGTCCAGGGATTTTGGCTACAGTTCTGAGCCTCTGATAGCTCACTCAGGCAGGAAGAGAGGCTTTTCTTCTTTTTTAAAAAACATGTACAGGCAATTAGACTAATCTCCTAGGATGCTTCCTCATGGCTCAGAAAGCATTTTTGTATTTCAATAATAATAATTAGTATGTAGAAAACTCCCTACAGATGCTAATTTATGGAGCACTTCAGACACTGCTTCACAACATAACAAGGCAATCCCTGCCCTGAGGCGCTTTCCTTCTAAATCGGATAGTAAGTAAGATAATTTGGAGAGAAAATGAGAAACAATGTTGGAGGGGAGAACAGTAATTAAGGATTCAAAAAGCAGTCGGATTAAAGAAAGGAACAGGCACAGAAGGAAGGCGGGGTAGTCCTCGTAGCCTTAGCAGAGGGAGGGGATCTAGAAGAGTGAGAGAACAGATCAAGCCACATAGTCGGTAGCAGTTAAGTAGAGGTGGGAAGAGGACCAGAGGTTGTTCTGAAATATAGAGAAGGGACAGCACTTAACAGAAACAAGAACTGGTCAAAGGAAGCGCAAATTCCTTTTTCCTTTGCCAAAACCGAAGAAGACTGTAGCTATAGATTCACAGGAACCCCAGTGGCACAGTGGTTAAGTGCTCGGCTACTAACTGAAAGGTCAGCAGTTCGAACCCACCAGCTGCTCCACAGGAGAAAGATGCAGCAGTCTGCTGCCATAAAGATTACAGCCTTGGAAACCCTATGGGGCAGCTCTCACAGGGTAGCTATGAGTCGGAATCGATTCAGTGGGCTGGGATAGAAATAGCAATAGGGCTTGGAAACTGCAGCATCCTACACGGTTTAACGGAAGTTTGTCGGAGGTGAGACATACCCCGGTATCACAAACAGTTAAGTGCTAGGCTGCTAACCAAAAGGTCAGCAGTTAGAATCCACCCACAGCCACCTTGGAAGAAAGGTCTGGCAATCTACTTCTGAAAAGCCAGTCACTGGAAACCCTATACATGTGAGCAGACACATGGGGCAACGATGAGTTGGAATCAACTTGAAAACAACTGGTTTGTTTTTTGCCAGAGGAGTATATTGCTGTGGTTTAGATCCTAGGTGCTATAGTGAGAAACCGTTTTAATTCTCCTGGAACCCAGATTTCTGGGTCCATGGAGTGGGGTGACCCACCCAGGCATTTGCCCTTAGGTGTCCTTTTGAACCTTGAGCATCGAAACTGGTTTTCTAAAAGTTAGCTTTGAGTCAAACAATGATCTAGATAAACTAGTAAGACCGTTTTGCCTCAGGCATTGCGTTCTTTTGAAGAATTCTGTCAGTTTCAGGGAACAGAGGCTCCAAAGGTCAGACTGGGAGCTATGTTTTAGGGTAAACCACTGACTATTTTCATTGTTCTTCAAGACAAGGCTGTATGAAATTCTTCCTGACCACAAATTGTTTATCAGTTCTGTTCCTGCCCTTTTTCATGGAAATGCTGATAAGGTGTGCTATTAGCATTTTAGATGTCCTTCTCATCTTCGGAACATTTTTGACTCTCTAGTCGAAATGTTACCTGATTTGCAAATCGTATATTAAATAAACATCAATTTCTATTATTGACTTCATATGATTTTTTTTTTCTTTCTTTTTTTAACAGCAGTCTGACTGCCTAAATACAAAGTCACTTACAGGTTGTTGTAAACACTGCCACCTGATAGATGTGTGACCCCGGACCAGTTTAACTCTCTATGCCTCAGTTCGCTCCTCTGAAAAACTAGGTTTATAAGAATTCCATTTCACTGAGTTACTGTGAGGCTTCAGTCCTTAGCACGGTATGTGGTTTTCCAAGACGCACTGGTGTGCCTTCATGAGTTGAGGTTTGCTGAAATATTGATTCCCTCAACTCACAGCGTGGCCAAGTGGGCTCCTGGGGTGGTCTCAGGGCTACATGTACAGCTGAGAAGGCTGTACACTGAACAATGTGGGGGTGGGGAGCACCGTTCATCTCATAGTCATTATAGATCTGTATTTTTATTACAGTAATTTTCCAACAGATGGCAGTAAAGTATCTTCAGAAAGGGACACTAATTTTATAATTTCTACAAGAGTCATATAGAATAATATAAGTAAGTACTTGGTAGCTAGAACTCCTTGTGATATAAACACTAGTACTTTCTAAACGTACCATGATAGCAAAAAGGTTGAGCAGCACAGGTTAACTACGATTTTACTGTTGTTGAGGTTGTTGTACCTTCCAGGTAATATAAAGATGTCTAATGCTTTGTCCTGTCCTCAAGAAGCTCAAAGTCTACTAACACACATGCGATGCGATGGAGCACTTTTATATGGCTTTTCTTGCCATGGTCTTATAACTCCCACCAAATGATTGGGTGGGACTATGCAAATAAGGTGTTTGTGGCCCACCAAGGGGATTAGACAGTTTGATAATAATGCAAATAAGGTGCATGGCACCCTTGTAGAGATGGTGCCATGCAAATAAGGTGTATGGAACCCTAATAAGGAGATTGGTCGGTTTTGCCATCCTGCTAGGCTTAAAATGAGCCATCCCAGAGGCAGAAAGCAGAAAGGGGGTACCTTACTACCACCAAGAAAGAAGAGCTAGGAGCAGAGTGCATCCTTTGGACCCAGGATCCCTGTGCTGAGAACCTCCTAGACCCAGCAGACAGAGAGAGAGCTGTAACACTGGAGACGGTGCAAGATGGCGAGAAGCACTGGCAGGGACACAGCAGCAGCAGAGGCAGCAGAACCAGTAGACTGGCAGGAGACAGCATAGTGGGCTTTCCAGACCATGGAGCGAGAAAGCTAAGTGCCTTCGGGCAGGAGGCTTGCTGGCAGAGTGGGGTGCCTCTGGGTACTTATTGGCAGAGCTAGGCTTGTCAACCCACAGAGCCAGAGAGCTGAGCACCTTTGGGCCGCAGCTTATTGGCAGAGTGGGGTACCTCTGGGCACTTACTGGTGGAGCAAAAGAGCTCTGTAACACTTGCCCGAGCAGGGCTGAGGCCAGGCCAAGGGGCTGAGAGGCCAAGGGGTCGAGTGACTGAGGTCCAGAGAGAGGCCTGCCTGCAGGTACTGCTGAGAAGAGGTTGTCCTGATTGAAAAACTGATCCTGAATTGTAACCTGTTACTTCCCTAATAAACTCCATAACTGTGAGTATGGTCTATGAGTTCTGTGTGGCCACTGCAATGAATTATTGAAGCTAGTGGAGAAGTAGAGAGTGCTGTGGGAGGGACGGCTGATGTCAGAACTGGTAAAGAGGTTGGAAGGTGGAAGTATGTCTGACCTCCATTTCATAGGAATCAGCTTTGGGCTGATACTGATGGTGATTCTCTGTGCTCCCCCTCCTGAAGTTAGAGGAGGTCAGACGATGCTGTGCTGCCGTTTTTACAACAGGTTAGGCAAAATCATAAGAATCTGAAATCCAATAATAGGAGAAAGTCAAATAAGCATGATAGAACTCTGATTTCTCATGCAACTCCTCACATCCTGTACCTGCCACTGAGAAGTGGAAAGGCTTTTCGGAGCAGGAAGCAGATCAGGGAAGATAACTCCTGTGTTGCCATCCTTACCCTCTGCCACTTCTGCAGTCTATCCCATCTGTTCCTGTTCCCTTAGTCCCTTCAGACAAAATGAGCTTTTAAAGCAGGTTTCACGGGTTCTAGCTTTATGAAAAAACTGTATGTCTGAGAAGCAGGAAGATGATTAGTATGAAATCTTAAAACTTTCACAGATATCAAACCAACCTGTGGAGTGGTCAGAGTATTCTCTGTGGATGATCTGGGTTTTGGCTGCTTTCTTCAGCAAGAAAGCATGTACCAACAT
>NW_004443966.1:22543993-22591120 GCF_000243295.1 Trichechus manatus latirostris | reverse complement strand
ACCTTCCTCGAAGGAGGGGACACTCTACAGTCACTGCCGCCATGCCCACCGCCTCTTTAATGTGTAAAATAATCAGACAGTGGATTTTTTACTATTGCTGTAATGTGAAATGTTGGATAACGTGATAATCGATAAGTGAGGATTAGGTGTATAACCTTAAATGCATTATCAGAAAACAAGGATGACAGAAAATTAATAAGCTAAGACTTCAGCTCAAGAAAGTATAAGAAAACCACTACATTTATTCAATCACTATTATATCTAAAGAAATAAGATCAGAGAGAGCTGGATCCATATCCTGGCTCTTCCCACTTACCATCTATGTTCTTGGGCAAGTTATTTAACCTTCAAAGGCTCAATTTCCTCATAAAATGGAGATAAACACCTACAGCTAATAGAATTGTTGTAAAGATTATTAAATAACACTCTGCATGTGAAGTGTTCAAATATGTTAGATATCACTATTATTGTTTTTATTATTACTAAAATTGTCACTATATCTTTGAACTAGAAGGTATTTCTAATGTGTTATTCTAAATAAAAGAAGCCAAAGACATAAATTTTTCTTTAAAATGGTAACTACTACTATCTATAGTCAAGGAAAGTTGTTATTAACATGATATAATTCTTCTGGAATAATCTATTGGGAAAATTTCTTTTCACTGATACCTGTTAGTTTCTTCTTTGCATTTATTGTTGTTAGCTGACTTTGAGTCAGCTCTGACTCATGGTGACCACCCCACTCTTAGTATTAGCTATAAAGTCAGAATTTTTACTCAACTTCCTAGACAGTGCAGGGATACCTATCTCAGATGCAGGTACCAAGACATACCAAGTAAGTCATATTAAAAAAAAAAAAGAAGTTGAAATTGCATGAGTTTATGGTATAAACTCATAAATTCACTTGTTTTCTAGAATTAGAACAGTATTCTGCCTGCAGCAACTTCAGATCCACTTTACTTTAAACAAAGTAGAAAGGAGAGATTTAAACATTTACTTTTTTGTTTACATGAAATATGAATATGAACAGAGTGGTTAAATCAGGAGCATTCGGAGTAAAAAAAAAAAAAACAAGCCAATGTTGCTTCTTCCCTTTAAAAATCAGGTTTTACAAAGTTTTTCTCTACCAGCAGTCTCCCTTTTTAGGGAAAGTTGGGAAAGGAACATGGAAAGCTACACTTCTTCAAAGACAGCATTTTAAAAATGCATTGCATAAAGAGTCCCAACTAAAGTAGAATTCAGAGATCCAATGTTATGTTCTCAGAAACAATGTCCCTATGACTTTAGCCTCAGCCACAAGGGTTTTACAGAATGGCAAATGCTCTCTCAACCTTCTTTACTCCGCAGACTACGGAGACACACCTTAGACAGCAACTGTTACAGATATAATACACACATACAAGACAAACGCCAGGTTAGGAGTTAAATGTTGTAATTTATCATAGCAAATAACGAATGCATCTTTGAGAAGTAGATTAACTAAACTATATTTTCTAATTACTACAGGCCTCCTATGCATTAATATTGCTATATTTCATCTTGCTGCTCATTTAAAAGGTCAAACTATTTCCTCTGTTTGCCAAATTGTGTTTAAGTCTCTTCTCTTTTTGGAAGAGGCCCCAAAATACAAAGCATAACTATCCACAGCTCTTTTCTCAAACAGCTCTCTGCCTGTATTATGAAATTCTCAGGCAGGATTCTAACTAAACTAGGTTTTATATGAATGGAAGACTTTACCCACCCTCTTGGTTTGAAGCTGAAAGCATGCCCCATCCATCAGACAATGCTCCTGTGGTAAGACTTGCTCAAGTTTAACAGGATTCAAGACTGCATACTGTTCATCACAATTACATGTACTGAGTTGTCTGATATGCTAGTAACTATGCTGTACTTTTTATGTATTATCTCCGTGAATGATGACAATAACTCTTTGGGGTGGAAATTATTCTCATTCTGTAGAAGAGAATGCAGAGGTTCAGGCAAGCTTGGTGAGTTGTCCAAGGTTATAGAAACCTATGAAGACAGGCTTCTTAACCCAAGTCCTTTCACTCTAAAGTCAGTACTTTTTCTGCTACACCACAGTATGGTAACACGCATTAACTGAAGTCACTTGTCTATTAAAACTTCAGTAAATACTTTATCTTAGAGAAAAATCCCTACAATGAGATGGATATAACCAATTTAAGTTCGTATATGAAAAATGCTGTCATTTTAAGCTAACATTAGCTTTTGCCCCATGTTAGTAGAAGTATCAATTTGTGCATTAGCTCTGGGTTCCCGATCATGAATAATGACATAAGCTACACCCTTTAGATTTATTGCTCTGACAACCACGTGCGTGTCAACTGGAATGCCTCTAATGCAGACCCTTGATACACATGCACTAGCTGCAAGCCATCAAGGAGTCGACTCCCTACAGACTGAAATTACTCCTTATATTTGTTTGTTTGACTTAATTTATGTAGCCTGAACTGCAAACTACCTGACACTTACTGGCTAAAGATTTTGACCTGGCTTTCAACAAGTCAATATCTGGTTCCAAATAACCATTAAAGGGAAATGTCCAGAAGGAAAGCCAGAAAATGCATTTGGAAACAACAGCAGCAGTCCTCATCTAGTCCCTGAAGGTTTTTCACATGACTGGACATTCCACGGCCCAGTAGAACAACTTGGTGCTTATTAGTCAAAGAATATGTAACTTGGTCAAAGAATCCCTGAAATCCTAAATTCATCCTTAGATAGAAGTTCCTCCATATTCTTTCTACCAGCCCTTTTTTCCCCCAGAGGGTACAGGTAGCCCAGTAAATGTCTTCTTCACAACTAGGCTAGTTATAATCCGCCCAGAGCAGATGGCAATTCATACCACTAGCATATGCTTCATTATGTGCCTTGTTTTTGTTTTTTTTTAAAGTGGAACATTTAAAAAACATTTATTGTGGTAGAATACATATAACAAAAAAATTCTCATTTTAACCATTTTTAAGTGTACAATTCAGTGACATTAAGTATATTCACCATGTTGTGCAACCATCACCACTATTTCTAAAAGTTTTTCATCACCTCAAACAGAAACTTAATACCTCTTAAACAATAACTCCCCATTGCCCCCTCCTCCTATCCCCTAGTAACCACGAAGAAACTTTTGTCTCCATGCACGTGCCTATTCTAGATATTTCATATAATTGGGATAATACAATATTTGTTCTTTTGTGTCTGACTTATTTCACTCGGCCTATGTTTTCAAGGTTCACCCATGTCACAGCATGTGAGCCTCACATTTTTGTTCAAAATGTAAACTTTATAAACTAGTTGCACAAAGTCAAAAGATTTTTTTTAAACAAAGACATTATGATTCACAACTCAAAAGTTTAAATGTAAACCAGAAGATGTGAAATGTGAGCCCCTAACATTTTAGTACTGTGTTTTAATTGCAAGTTTCAATTGCATAGGATGTATAGGACCTGAAATTTAATAAATAAAAAAATTCTTAAGAGGATATTTTTGCACTAAAAATATAACTTTAATATTTAATTATTTTATAATTAAATGCTTTGCATTTATCTAATTAGTTTCTATTCTAAGTCACAGATCTTTTCCATTGTGGGAAAATAAACTTCAAGTATCCCTGGGATGATAGAAAGCCAAGTATATTAATATATACTTTGCTAAAATTACTCA
Source organism: Trichechus manatus latirostris (assembly GCF_000243295.1). Classification (NCBI taxonomy): domain Eukaryota; kingdom Metazoa; phylum Chordata; class Mammalia; order Sirenia; family Trichechidae; genus Trichechus; species Trichechus manatus. The sequence continues at coordinate 22,587,442 of NW_004443966.1, read as the reverse complement.
GAGAATTAGTTTGCATTGAAATCTTTGGGTATATGACATTGAAATACTTGGAAATACAATCTTTTTATTTGACTATCAAAATTTTTATCAGCAATGTTCTTTAAATGATCCAAGTCAGAATATACTAAATTATACATATCCATGTAGAATTTCGGAGTTGCAAGGAACCTCTGAGATTATCTATGCAATCTTTTCATTATGAAAAAATTCGAGAGCCCAGGAAACAGAGCTGGCACTAAAACCCAAGTATCCTAACTTCCAAGTAGTATTTTTTCCACTTATCAAGCTGCCTCTTTCCCAGAACTATTAAGAAGAGTTAAGAGTTAGGCCATTGTTCACTGTATAGCTTTTCTTGATGTTTAATCTAAAACTATTTAGATAACTTCTATGCCAAGGAGCTCATGACAGCCAAAAAGCAGCCAGAGCTGTGAAGTTCAGTTCAAGTTACACAAAGATTCCCTGAACCACCTTCTAAATTTATAAGAATTGGAGTAGAACTAATGATGTGGGAAAAGGTAATACCTGTAAGAAAATAATAACTTTACTATGAATCCAACCTAACTGGAGGACCTCTGAGTAATCTCACTTGAAGGAACTGGGATATACCACCACCACCCCCATATCAATTCTAAAATTCCTTTTCAGACTATGTTTGGTTAATATTAATGTATAGTTAAGCAGTCTCCCCCCCCCCCCGAAATGAACATAAGTATTGAATTAAATATGTTAAATGACCAATTATTCACTGAATAAACACTTCCTTCTAGTACAGTATCTTATCTTCTTTGATTTTCATGTGCATTCTTATCATACCTGAAGCCAAACAAGCAAAAATAAATTAGTTTTATAAGAAAGCACCAAAACAGCACAGTTAGAATAATAGAAATTTAGAATAGTTTTATTCCTTCTAAGATACTACACCAAGATAGCTACAACAAAGATTTGCTGTCTAACTGATTTTCATGCCAGCTGTTAAATTAGATTGACTATCTACAAGACATGTCAATCTATCATATCAGTGGCATGCTTTTAAATATACAATATATATGTAAAAAGAATTCAACAGACTCTCCAAAACTGAAAATGTTTAACTTTATATCATAAAATGGTAATGGATAAAAAACTTCACTGATACTGGTCCTTTGAAATAAATATTTAGACAAATCAGTCTAATAAAAATTAGATGAGAAAACAAATCAAAGATATATTTAGAACACTTAATTTTTACAAATAAGTTTTCCACTAATTATACAACTAAACAATTTAAACATCCAAACCACAGCTTATAAATTCTACAACTTCTCCTTTGTCGCTTTAAGCTTCACTGTAAAGGCTTTGATCATCCAGGCCATGTAATTACCTTTAAGAAGCATGCTTAGGGTGTTTTCTAGACTGCAGGTCCATACAGAATTTCTCTTTGTCCTCTTGGGAACAGAACATCAATTGCTTTCAGCTAAATGCACTCACATATGAATATTTTAGTACAATTTAATGCTTCCATACAAGCCCCAGAGGAACAGAGCATCAATTTGTGGACACAGTTCTCTTGGAGTTAAAAGCCAAGCCAGATAATGCAGTATGAAAGGGGTTGTCAATCTTCAGCTTTTTAGCAAGTCAGAAAGGCAGTCCATAAATTCAGTCCCAGCTGTATACAAATAACTCTATAAAGTTTGCTCCTAAATAGACTTTTCAACACCAGTGAATTTTCAAAAGAGAAACCCAGAAACAAAATTTCTTGTCTTGGTAAATTTGCCCAAAGCTGTTTCTCCATCCAGTAACTCCAAACTGACCTCTATTCAGCTGGCCTCAGAATTACAAATGGACCTGCTGGCTGTCAGTAAAACACCAACATGTAAGCAAAGCAATCTATTCCCACTAAGAAGCTGCACTAAGCGGAGAACATATGTCCCTGGCAGCAGATAACAGATTCTTTAATGACTGCAATATACTCTTATCATATGTATGGATGATTAGGAAAGTAAAGCCAGCATCATCAATAGAACTACTAAAAGGTAATTCAGAAATAAATGTAAAATGGGAATCACCACCAAATATACCAAGGATTAAAAAGTCATACTAATTAAAGAAAATTCTAGTTATAAGATCTGATACTCTATTAAGCGTAACAAATATCAATTAATGTGCTAAAAAAAATCCAACGAGCCTATCAGACATCAGTTAGAGAAATAACACTTCAATACCTATTCACAATTTCAAAACAATCTCTTAGCAAACTACGATTTGTAACAGTAACTGTATAAATAGCTAACACATAGCATTTACTATGTGTCAAGTATGGTTTTAAGAGTTTCACATATACTAACTCATTTAATCCTGTTTTATATATATCGTTTAAACCTTATAAAACTACCATATGAAGCAGGGACTATTAATATCACTACTTTACAGTTGAGAAAACTGGCACAGAGAGGTTAGATGACTTGTCCAAGATCACACAGTAAGCAAGCAGTAATGCTAGTACCTGAATCCAGGCAATCTGACTTGAAAATCTGGACTCTTAACCATTTTTTAACCATTATATGATACTGCTTCTTATAGGGAATGTATTCAATCTGATGAAGGGGATCCACCAAAACCAGACAGCAATACCTAGTAGTGAAACACTGGAAGAATTTCCTTTAAAATAAAGGACAATGTTTATCATCATCACCTTCTATTCAACATTGTCTAGCGACCCTTAGCTGACATAGTAAGAAAATTAAACAAAAGGATAAAACACGATTATTCAGAGACATGATTGTGTATGCACAACACCCAAGAGAATCAACAGATAAATTTTAAGAGCGATATATACATATCAATTGCATTCCTACATACCTTTATAAAGAAAATTATAAAACTAAATAAATAAATGGAAAAGTAAAGTCATGGTCAGGGATACAAGACCAAATACTGCGAAGATATCAACTCTCCTAAATTAATCTACACATCCAAAGTTCCTCACTTGAAAAATTTCTGCTATCTGAATATTAGTTATAACTTGTACTTATTTTTTTTAAACCCAGAACTCACTATTCAGGTAAAACAACAACTATAATGAATTTGCATGCATGTACATACATTAAAGGTGCTTGCAAATCTGAGACTATCCAGTCCATTGCAATCACAGCTCAGCTATTTTCCTGACAGGATCGTATCTTACGCTCATACTGCATAAACGCAAGCAAAGGAAACATTAAGAGACAACCATTTTGAGATTTTTTTCATCTCACTGCTTGATCTAAAGTTTCCAACAATGGTTCGCAGTCATCTACTTCTGGAGGTGCTAAGAAGAGAAAATTGTCCATCACTTTGGATTTGGACATAAACCCCTTCACCAGCTCCCTCCCACACACTAACTCACCAATGAACAGCAACTCTGATTGCAGCCTTCTCCTTCCACCTCTCACCACTAAATCTCACTTGGGCAACACTCCAACCAGTAAATTATCATTTTTTAAATGGCCTTGATTAGCACTCCTAGGTATTTACCCAAAGGAGCTGAAGGTATGTCTATATAAAAACCTGCACACAAATGTTTACAGCAGATTTATTTATAATTGCCAAAAACTGGAAGCAACGAAGATGTCCTTCAATACATGAATGGATAAACTGTGGTACATCCATACAACAGAATATTATTTGGCAATAAAAAGAAATGAGCTATCAAGCCAGGAATGGAAGAACCGTAAGTGAACACGTACCACTAGATGAAAGAAGCCAGTCCAAAAAAGTTTCATGCTATGTGATTCTAACTATATAACATTCTGAAAAAGGCCAAACAACAGAGACAGTTAAAAGATCAGTGATTGCCAGGGGACTGAGGGAGGAGAGAGGGATGAATAGGTGGAGCACAAGGCATTTTTAGGGCAGGGAAACTGCTCGTTATGATAATGTCATAGCAGATATATGACATTATGCATTTGTCAAAGCCTATGGGACTGTACAACACAGACGGAACTCTAACGTAAACTATGTGCTTAGTTAATAATAAGATTGGTTCATCAATTGTTACAAATGTATCACAAGAATGCAAGATGTTACCAGGAGAAATGATGTGCAGGGGGAGGGTGTACCTGTACTTTATACACAATTTTTCTATAAACCAAAAACTGCTCTAAAAAACAAAGTGTATTTAAAAAATGGCCTTGATTACTAGCTAAGAGTTATTTTCATTCAGAATGTATCTTTAACATATTTTTTCATTGTTTATATATATATTATAGTACATGTTTGGAGCAGTATAGAAGAAATATCTGATACTGTCCAGTATTACTGCACTCTGTCCAGAAACACACCAACTAATAAGTTTAGTAAATGTTAAATAATTAAGTAATTGCTGTTTTAAGTACTTTATTTAAGTTAGAAAATACTGAAGATGTCAAGGATTTCATTCTACTTGGATCCACAATCAACAACCACGGAAGCAACAGTCAAGAAATCAAACGACGCATTGCACTGGACAAATCTGCTGCAAAAGACCTCTTTAAAGTGTTGAAAAGCAAAGATGTCACCTTGAAAACTAAGGTACTCCTGACCCAAGCCATGGTGTTTTTAATCGCCTCATATGCATGCGAAACCTGGGCAATGAATAAGGAAGACCAAAGAGTAATTGATGCGTTTGAACTGTGGTGTTAGCGAGAATTGTCACTTTTGAATTGTGGTGTTGGTAAAGAATACTGAATATACCACGGACTACCAAAAGAATAAACAAATCTATCTTGGAAGAAGTACAACCAGAATGCTCCTTAGAAGCAAGGATGGCGAGACTTTGTCTCATATACTTTGGACATATTATCAGGAGGGATCAGTCCCTGGAGGAGGATATCATGCTTGGTAAAGGGTCAGTGGAAAAAGAGGAAGACCATCAACAAGATGGACTGACACAGTGGCTGCAACAATGGGCTTATACATAACAATGATTGTAAGGATGGTGCAGGACCAAGCAGTGTTTCCTTCTGTTGTACGCTGGATCGCCAAGAGTTGGAACCTACTTGACAGCACCTAACAACAACATCACTCATAAGTACAGTGCTCCTTTAAAAAATCACCTAAATGAGACCAAAACAAACAAACAAACAAACAAAAAACTCACTGCTGTCAAGTCGATTCTGACTCACAGCGACCTTACAGGATGAGCTGAATTGCCCCATAGGGTTTCCAAGGAGCAGCTGGGGAATTAGCACTGCTAGCCTTTAGGTTAGCAGACGAACTCCTAATCCCTGCGCCACCAGGGCTCCTATATGAGACCAAACGATCAACAATTATTTTTAAATAAAGATGAGAATGTAAGGGGGCAGAGCAACTAGATTAATGGAAACAGAACAACCAGAATGGAAATGAGAATGTTCATGCATTGTGAAGAATGTAACCAATGTCACTGAACAACTTGTGTAGATATTGTTGAACAGGAACCTAAACTGCTGTGTAAACTTCTCCAAAAGCACAATAAAATATTACTTAAAAAAAAGACATGATTTAAAAAATGGAAAATATAAACTGAGAGAGAATGTGTGCAACACGCATAACCAATAAAGCATTCGTATCCAGAATACGTAAGGAACTTCCAAGAACTAATAAGAAAAAGACAATTCGATAGAAAAAATATGAACAGGCAATTCTACAGGAAAAATAAACCCATAAGTGAACATTTGGCACATGAAAAGATGTTCAACCTCACTAGTAATCAGGCAAAAAAAAAAAGCACAATGAGATACCATTCATGTCCATCAGACAGCAAAACTTTAAAAAAAAAATCTAAAAATACCAAAGTTAAGAGAGAATGGGAACAAAGTTAATCTATATACGCTGTTGGTAGGTGTAAATTGGTATAACCACTTTGAAAAATCATTTGTCAATATTTGGTAAAGCTAAAATTATAGATTCCCTATAACTGAGCAATTTCACTCCCAGATGTATTTCTCTAGAGAAATACTAATATACAAGGAAACATACACGAGAATATTCATAGTAACATTATTTATAATAGCAAAAAAAACTATAGACTACCTAAATAAACATTCATCAATAGGAAAATGGGTAAAGTGTGATATATTGTAGAACACTATACATCAATGAAACACAAATGAAAAAAAGCTACCTGCATCAACACTGATGAATCTCACAAGCGTAAGAATGACTTTAAAAAAAAAAAGATGAAGAACACGTATAGTATGCTACTGTTAATACAAAGCTTTTTAAAATACACAAAATAATATTATATATCAGTGCTTCCCAACTTTTTTATATCATGGCACACAGAAAATGATACCATTTGTATGGTACACTGATGCCTTCTGATCCAAAGGCACACTTGTAAATCATTCATGGTACTCAAGTTGAGAAGTTCTGCTATATACTACTTAGGGATCTGTAGATAGGCAGTAAAAGCAAAAAGAAATGTATTGAAATAATAATCAAAGTTAGAATAACGGTTACCTTTTGCCATTTTGGAGCCCTGGTGTCGCAGTGGTTAAGGGCTACGGCATGCTACAGTTGTTAACCAAAAGGTTAGCATTCAAATCCGCCAGCCACTCTTTGGAAACTCTACTCTGTCCTATAGGGTCACTATGAGTCGGAATCGACTCGACACAACAGGTTTTGGTTTTTGCCATTTTAACCATTTTTAAGGGTACAGTTCAGTGACACTAATTACATTCACCATGTTGTGAATTTACATGAATTGTCTGAAGAAAACAATGGGAAGTAAAACGAATACAGCAAATGTAAGCTACTTTTCCAAGAAGCTTAGCCTAGCAAGAAAGGTAAAAGTGGTGGTATCAAGTGGACAGAGACGCTGCTAGGGAGATAAGGATTTTTCTTTTTTAAGGCTGTAGAAAAGGAGCCAGTAGAGCGGGAGAGGCTCTGAACCCAGAGTATGGAGGTAACTAATGGAACACTATCTCAAAGAAGGTAGGAGATGACAGAATCTGAAGGACAGGTAGAAAAATCAGCATTAAGTAAGAAAAAGGGTCATCTCTTTCTTTGACACATGTAGATAAGCATTTTTTTTTTTTTTTTATAATTTCCCTTTTGTAGAGAAGACAATCAGCTGACTTGTGAAGGAGAAGAAAAGATCAGTGCCCAATAAAAAGTTAATGATACTAAGTACGGGGTTTTAAACATTAGTGACAATTTAAAATAAAGTAATTGAAATATTAATGCAGGGCAAAATCAAAATTCAGTTCAGGTAAATATATTTGTGGAGAACTGTCTGAGGCCATGTAGTCCACCAATTTTTTTTTCTGGGTAAGTGGTTTTCATAATGTGCTCAGGGTCCTAGTCGCTCTGCAGATGTGTCAGAGACTCTCTCAGGGAAATGAGAAAGGGAGGGAACTAAGCCAGTAGCACTCTAGGTACACCACCCCACTTCAACTTCACTTTTTCCTGTTTTATACACAGGGCTTCTTCATAAGCTTTCATCTGAAGAAGGGTTCTGCAAATCAGTCACTAGCCTGGATAATTTACCCTAGCAAGACTAGCAGTTCCCAAAACAAATCATCTTGGTTCCTTGTGGAAATGTACTTAATATTAGGCAAATGGCCTACAATGAGGGACATTATAAGAAATAGCCCTATGAAACCACTGTCCTATTTATAGTAAACATATTGTTCAGGATTCCTTGTGGAAATGCACTTAATATTAGGCAAATGGCCTACAATGAGGGACACTATAAGAAATAGCCCTATGAAACCAATGTCCTATTTATAGTAAAGATATTGTTCAGGATTTCATTCAATAGTGTCCTCTATAAGGACTCAAGGGATATATAGCTCCCTAATCTTAATGTGGAGCCCTGGTGGTACAATGGTTAAGAGCTATGGCTGCTAACCAAAAGGTCCACAGTTCAAATCCACCAGCTGCTCCCTGGAAACCCTATGGGGCAGTTCCACTCTGTCCTGTAGAGTTGCTGAATCAGAATCATCTCAACGGCAACAGATATATTCTTGATGGCAGGCCAAGTTAAGCTTCCCATGTGCAACTACTTTGTTTTTACCTTAAGGGTACTGTAAATTAGGGCACTAATCTTGTTTCCCAATATGAACTGGTTTTTAGAAAATCTAGTGCCAAATTCGCAGCCCACATCTAGCAAATGGGCAGAACTCTACAGAATTGATTTTATTTAAAACCTCTCCTCTAACTAAATGGGCAGCTTCTGTCCAGAGGTGAGATGGGAAGGCAGAGAGGGTTAAGAGCTGGTTGAATGGACATGGGGAATCAGGGGTGGAAAGAAGGAGTGTGCTGTCACAGTATGAGGAGAGCAATTAGGGTCACATAACAATATATGTATAAATTTTTGTATGGGAAAAAAAAGACTAATGGGACACAACAGTACAGGGACAGGGACAAGAAGGTAGGAGGGGACAGGAAAGCTGGTAATAGGGAACCCAAGGTTTAGAAGGGACAGTGTTGACATGTCGTGGGGTTCTTAACCATTGTCATAAAACAGTATGTGTACTAACTGCTTAATGAGAAACTGTTTGTTCTGTAAACCTTCATCTAAAGTACAATAAGAAAAAAAAAAAGAAATTCAGGTTTAAAAAAAAAAAGACAAATAAAACCTCTCCCCTAGTTTCAACATGTTTCCAACCTCTGCTTACGCTCCACCTGAATTTTCTCAAAACCACTCCAACTGTCCCACCCCTTCAAGAGCTACAAGGCAGAGTTGGCTGCCACAGTCAGGGAGTGGGGGGTAGAGGCAAGAGCACTGAGAAAGCCCCATTCCTGAGGCCGAGGTGTAGAGGATCTACCTAAAACAGGCTAAATAAGAACCGAGAACTACTTTTACCAGCACCATGAGACTAAAGGCTGAGATATGACAACTAAATGCAGTACCTTATCCTAAACTGGATTCTGTACTGAGAGAGAAAAATACTATAACAGACATCATTAGGGTAACTGATAAAACTGGAATATTCAGTTAGGGTAAAAAATTGGAATATGAACTCACAAAACTGATATATGGAATATAACTGTACTTTGGTTATGTAAGGGAATATATCTATTCTTAGGAAATATATATTGATGTATTTAGGGGTAAAGGGCCATGGTATTATTTATTAACATAGCTCAGAGAAAAATTTTATGTATATATGTTTATACACACACACAGTTCTATTTTTAATTTTCAACTTTTAAAGTTTGAAATTATTTCCAAACAAAAATTAAAAAATAAAGAGAAATAGAAGTCTTTATTGCAGCAGTAAGTGGCAGTCCAGTGGTTCCCCATCACTGGGCCATGAATTCTTGTGAGGTACATGATTCCATAAGCAATATCAGGAATTGCTCCATATGTACATGCTCAATATTTTTTCACACATATGTATAAGCTACTATGAATAATAAAATAGAATTTATTTAAAAGTATAACTAAATTCATAGCATCTTTCGTATCATTAACATAGTTTCTCAAATAACTGACAATAAAAGTAAAATTACTATTTTGTGAGGATAACAAAATTTGCCTTTATGTGTCCTCTCAGGTGAAGAAGTAGGGAATCAGTACTACTCATCAGAGAGAACGGGGTGATGCTTTCCATAGCATTTACAAAACTGGCAACGAAACAAAGCATACCCAAACCAAAAACCAGACCTATTGCCATCGAGTCGATTCCGACTCATAGCAACCCTACAGGACAGAGTAGAACTACCCCACAGGGTTTCCAAGGCTGTAATCTTTACGAAAACAGGCTGCCACATCTTTCTCCCGCAGAGCAGCTGGTGGGTTCGAACTGCCAACTTTTCGGTTAGCAGCCAAGCACTTCAACCAATGCGCCACCAGGGCTCCTTAAATAAAACATAGGATCTTCAAATAATACAAAGTTGGAGGAAAGTGAATAGAAAAAAAAAAATCGAGCTTTTAAAAAATTCAAGAGGCTTCAATGGTGGGGAAAGAGGCCCAAATTTAATAAGGATAAATGAAAGTACTGCATTTAGCTTTAAAAACAAAGAAATACTGCATTATTACTAGACAAGGGAGATGTGGTTTAATAGCAAGCAATCCAAATTGGGGGACGAGAAGAAGGGGGAGACAGATTTTGGACGTCCACAAGCATAATATGTGCCAATAGCGGGATGCGGCTGCCAAAAACCTAATGCAATATTAAGTAACATTAATTAAAATATTATTTAGGGAGATAATAATCCAAATCTACAATAGTCACAGCACATCTGATGTAATGCATTAAATTCTGGGCCTCAGGACTCTTGCTTATGGCCACAAGGGAAAAGCTTGTAACAGACTAACCCTCCTGCCGAGAACAACCATAAAACCTGGTTAAAATACAGAAAGCGACTGTTTAAATACATTGGAAATCAACCAAGACAAGCAGCATCTGAGAAGCCAGAATTCTAAAGAGGAGAGAAGCATAATGAGGTGATCCTGGCACATATCTCCACTTTTTCCCTTCCACTTTTTTTTGCATTTACAGATTCCCCACTTGAGGGATAAGAGCCAAGTAGAAAGCAGCTACTTCCGATAGAAACCTGCAGTCCTGCTGGTCAAAGGAAAACACAGAAGACAGTATTTGTGGCTGCCACATCAGCTGGAACGTAAGGGGGAAATTCCAGAGAGGAGAAAACCACAAACTCTGCTCAAAACTCTGCTGACCCTTGCACATCAGGCTGTGGGAGGCAGACTCCAAGCCACCTGGCTAAGAATAAAAGAAGTGGACAGAGGAGACAAAATTTGGAATTTGCGTTCAACCAAGTAACTACTTGCTAAAAGAAAAAAATAATACTATCCACAGGAATATAATAGAATCCATAATCTCTACGGTATATTATTCAGTGTCCACAATATAATACAAAAGTACTAGACCAGTGACTCTCAAAATATGGCCTGTAGATTCCTGGGGGTCCCAAGACCTTTTCAGGGGGTCTGTGAGGTCAAAACTATTTTCATAGTAATACTAAGATATTATTTGCCTTTTATACTCTTGTTCTCTCACAAGTGTATAGTGAAGTTTTCCAGAGGATACACAACTTTTGAGGACATCATCATTCTGAACAGCTAATGGAATACATGCATGTGTAATTTTGTGTTTCTCAAAAAATTTTAAGGTAGTAGGTTTTAGGTATGTGTGTTTACAGAGCTTAACTGAGTTTGTTCTCAATACAGGACAATAGTTTGTGCTCCTACAGTTATACCTGTTATAATCTCTGTAACTTCATTATTGTCTAATAAATCATTATTTTGAAATCCCAAAGATTTCCTTGGGCCTACAAGGAAACAAGAAGTACAGTTTGTTGTCTTGTATGGTAATAACATTTTAAAACTTTTATATATTTTTAAATATATCTAAAACTTAGATTTTAATAACATTTATATTAAAATACAGAAGACTCACTTTCTCAACCCAGAGCTGCAACATCTACATCTAAAGATGCTAAAAAAGATGAAACTGGAAAAAGAGTTCTCTGACGTATGGAAGAAAGGAATCTACTCCAAAAAATACTGTGTAAAACTTCAAATAAGAAGTAAAAATATGATGAAAGCTGTCTTTCTCTTGGCTTTATAGATGTTAATAATTTACCTTATTGTGTGATACAACAGAACCCAAACCAGTTGTCATTAGGTCAACTGCAACTCATGGCAACCCCAGGTGTGTCAGTGTAGAATTGTGCTCCACTGGGTTTTCAAAGGCTAATTTTTGGGTAGTAAATTGCCAGGACTTTTTTCCGAGGCACCTCTGGGTGGACTCAAACGTTCAACCTTTTGGTTAGCAGCCAAGCACATTAACTGTAAGTGATGGCCATTTTAAAAACAATCATTCAGAGTTTAAAGAAAAATAAACTGGGTATTTTAAACATAGATGTAATGAGGAATTTAAAACCCTAAAATTGTTTTAGCCTTCCAAACTAGAAAGGAAAAAGTCACTAAAGGGTCTTATAGGTTAAGTGATCGACATGCTTCGGCTAGAGAAGCACAGTTGCTGAAAAACCAATGAAGATGACACTGCTAAACGTCTACTGGATGACAAGCCAGTCACGGAAACCATGGCACTGCCACATTCCAATGATACGGTAACTTGCTGAGTAGAAGGCTTAGCCGTAAACGTGAATACTAAGTTAATCTTTCATTTTCAGAATTGTACTTCTGTCTGACAAACAGACAAATCTATAGACATGGCTGGAATTGCTGTTTAACTTGTATTTCTCCAGTATCAACACCAACTGATCACTGAAGAATTCTGTTACGTGAATGTTTGGCAACAATCAGAAGCAGTACTGAAATATTCAGTGTTAAATAACTTTTTTGAATCTCATGGTTTATCCTGGAAAACTGTGTTGACATTTGCACTGATGATGCAAAAACAACAGTGGGTCAAACTGCTGCTGCTTTACTGTGAATCAGGGCAGTGGCACCGAACTGTACTAGCTGTCATTGCCACGGTTTCAAATTCCACACAACTACCCTTTAAGAGACTCTTGTCAAGTTTTGGCTTAGTGTACGAGAATAAGATCTACAATTATCTGGAAAGGATATTAAGAGTACTCCTTTCTTTTCCAACTGCATATCTGTGTGATGCTGGATTTCTTCATACACTTTAATTAAACCTATATAAAACACCACGCTGGAAGCAGAAATGAAAATCCAGCTGTCTTCTATTAAGGCAAACATCAAGCCAAAAATGTAAACAATACTACTATGCTCATTTAATTTGATTTTGTTTTAGAAGATATAGTTATTTTCATAAGAATTTCATTTATATTAACGTGAAATTTTTTTTCAAATATATTAATATTGCTAAATTTTCTCAGTTTGAATTTCTGATACATAAATATTGATAGATATGAACCCACATAAACAAAAGATCTTTGGAGTCCTCCATAGCTTTTGAGAGTAAGACAAAAAAATGTGAGAACCACTGTACTCCATGTATGATAAAACACGAAAACACAAGTCAAAGGAGGCCAACCCTGAAATGACCCAGATTTTGGAATCAGTACACAGGACTCTGTGTGTGTGTGTGTGTGTGTGTGTGTGTGTGTGTGTGTGTGTGTGTGTGTGTGTGTGTGTGTGTGTGTGGTAAAATACACATAACATAAACCTACCATCTCAAACACTTTTAAGCATAGTACAATTCAGTGGCATTAAACACATTCACAATCTTGTGCAAGCATTATCACTATTTCCAGAGCTTTTTCATCACCTCAAACAGAAACTTTATATCCATTAAACAATAACTTCCCATTCCCCCCCTTCACCCCAGCTTCTGGTAACCTCTAATCAACTTTTTGTCTCCACCAATTGGACTATTCTAGATTCTTCATATAAATAGAATCATATAATATGTGTCCTTTTGTGTCTGGCTTAGTTCACTTAGCATAATGTTGTCAAGGTTCATCCATGTCGTAGCATGGATCAGAACTTCATTTCTTTTTATGGCTGAATAATAGTCCATTGTATATGTATATCACATTTGTTTATCTATTCATCTGTTGATGGACATTTGGGTTGTTTCCACCTTTTGGCTACTGTGAATAATGCTGCGATGAACACTGGTGTACAGATTACCTGTTTGAGTCCTTGTTTTCAACTTTGTTGGGTATATACTTAGAAATAAAATTGCTGGGTCACATGGTAATTCTATGTTCAACTTTTTGAGGAGGCACCATTTTACATTCCCATCAACAACGTATGACGGTTCCAATTTCTCCACATCCTCACCAACACTTACGTGCTTTTTTTTTTTTTTATAATAGTCATCCTAGTGGGTGTGAAGTGGTGCCTCACTGTGTTTTTGACATGCATTTGCCTAGTGGCTAATCATGTTGAGCATCTATCTTCTCATGTGTTTAATGGCCATTGGTACATCTTCTTTGCAGAAATGTCTATTCAAATCATTTGCCCATTTTTCGACTGGGTTGTCTGTCTTTTTGTTGTTGAGTTGTAGAAGTTCTTTATATATTTTGGATATTAAACCCTTATCAGATACATGATTTGCAAATATTTTCTTCCATTCTGTGGGTTGTCGTTTCACTCTTTATAGTGTTCTTTGTTTGATGCACCAAACCCAAACGAAATCCACTGCCATCAAGTCAATTCTGACTCATAGCAACCCTAGAGGACACAGTAGAACTGTCCCATAGGGTTTCCAAGACTGTAAATCTTTACCGAAGCAGACTGCCACATCTTTCTCCTGCAGAGTGGCTGATGGGTTGAAACCACTGATTTTTCAGTTAACAGCCAAGCGCCTTTACCACTGCGCCACCAGGGCTCTTGTTTGAGGCACAAAAGTTTTTAATTTTGATAAAGCCTAATTTATCTATTTTTCCTTTTGTTGCCTGTGCTTTTGGTGTCATATTTAAGAAACCACTGCCAAACCCAAGGTCATGTAGATTTGCCCTTGTTTTCTTCAGAGTTTTATAGTTTTAGCTCTCACATTTAAGTCTATAATCCATTTTGAGTTAATTTTCATATATATGGTAAGATAAAGGTCCAATTTCATTCTTTTGCATTCAGTTGCAATTCTGTCTTGATTACTGTAGCTTTATAGTAAATTTTGAAATCAGGAGAGTTGAGAGTCCCGCAACATTGTTCTTTATCATGATTTTTTTTGCTATTTAGGGTCCCTTTAAATTCCATGTGAATTTAACAATGGGTTTTTAATAACATCAGTGGGATTCTGATAGAGACTGCATGAAATCTGTAGATCACTTTGGGTAGTATTGTGATCTTAACAATGTTAAGTCTTCCAATCCATGAACGCTGTATGTATTTGCATTTATTTAGGTCTTCTTTAATTTCTTTCAGCAATGTTTTATAGTTTTCAGTTATCCTAAGAAGCCCATTACAAAGACCACATATTGTATGATTCCATTTATATGAAATGTCCAGAATAGACAAGTTCATAGACACAGAATAAGACTGGTGGTTGCCTAAGGCTGGGGATGTTGAGGGGAAATGGAGAGTGACTGCTAATGGGTACGGGGTTTTGTTTTTGAGGTGATGAAAATGTCTAAAATTGACTCAGTTGGTAGTTGTATAACTGTGAATATATTAAAAACCATTGAACTGGACACTTTAAGTGGGTGAATTGTATGGCATAAAGCTGTAAAGGTGGATCATAGAAAAGATTTTTTTTAAATGTTTATAAACCCTAGCTACACTGATGAAGAGGGAAAAAGAGAGAAACACAAATTACCAATATATGGAATGAAAGAGGTCCTGTCACTCTAGATCTTACAGACAATAAAAGGAAAATAAGGTAATACTATAAAAATTTTTATGCAATAAATTTGACACCTTAGAAGAATTAGACCAATTCCTTGAAACAGACCACTTAGCAAAATTGACTCAAAATAAAATAGAAAATCTGAATAACCCTAAATCTATTAAAGAAATTGAGTTCATTGTCAAATACTCCAACAAAGAAAACTCCAGGCCCAGATGATTTCACTGGTGAATTCTATCAGATATTTAAAAAAAAGAAATAACACTAATCTTACACAAACTCATTCAGAAAATAAGAAGGAGGGAACACTTTCCAACTCATTTTATAAAGCTATCATAACACAGATACCAAACTAGACAAAGATATTACAATAAAGAAAATCAGAGAATATCCCGATGCACACAGACCCAAAAATCCTTAACAAGATATCAGCAAACCAAAAGTAGCAATATATTAAAAGGATAACAGATCATCACCAACTGGGGTTTATTCTAATAATTTAAGGTTAGTTTAACATTCAAAAATCAAACAATGTAATTCACCATACTAACAGTATAGAGAAGAAGAACCGTATGATAATTTCAATGCCTGCTGCCTTTGAGTCAATTCTGACTTATAGCAACCCTACAGGACAGAGTAGAACTGCCCCATAGCATTTCCAAGGAGCAGCTGGTGGATTCGAACTGCCGACCTTTTGGTTATCAGCCAGGCTCTTCACCATTGGGCCACCAGGGTTCCAGTAATTTCAATAGATACATAAAAAGCATCTGACAAAATTCAACACCCATTCATGATAAAAACTCTCAACAAATTAGGAACAGAAGGGAAGTTCCTCAATTTAACATCATTAAAAAATAAGTAGGTAAGCCACAAATTGGGAGAAAATATTTGCAAAACATGTATCTGATAAGGAACTGGCATCCAGAATATACAAAAAAAACTTCTACAACTCAGTAATAAAAAGACAATAATTCAGTAAAATGGGCAAAAGATTTGAATAGATACTTAGTGAAGGAAAATATCTGAATGGCCAAAAAGCGCATATGAAAAGTGCTTATCATCATCAGCTCTCAGGGAAATGCAAATTAAAACCACAATGAGATACCACTACATATCTACCAGAATGGCTAAAACACCAAATGTTGGAGAAGATGAGAATAACTAGAACCAACATACATAGTTGGTACAAGTATAAAACTGTATAACCACTTTGGAAAGAAATGGCCCAGAGAGGGGTGTCAGAGTCCAAGCAGGGTGAGAAGGGTATCTGTAAAGAAGTCATGCTAATGGAAAGAACTGATAATTTTCAGAATGGTGCTAAATATGTTTAAAGAAAGCAAAAAGCACACAGAAAACAAACTAGAGGAGATAAGGAATCAAATGGAAGAACAAAATGTGAGACTCAACAAGGAAATTGAAAACATAAAAAAAAAATGGAAAACTACTGGAACAAAGAATAAAGAAACTGAATTAGAAAAAGGAAGAGAAACACTCAACAACAGAGTTGCATAGAAAGAAAACAGACTAAATGAACTAGAAGGCAAAATAACTGAATTTATCAAATCTTAAGAGAAAAGAACAAAGAAAAGCAAACAAGCCCAAATGGAAATATGGGATTCAATTAAGAAATCTAACTTTAGAATTAGTGGAATCCCAGAGCACCATGACAACAATAAAGGCATTGAAACAATGCTCCAAGAGATAATCAGAGAGAATTTCCGAGATCTATACAGGGGGAAATCAAGACATTCCCAAACAAACAGAAGCTCTGGGAATTTGCCACTACCACACCAGCTTTGCAAGTATTACTCAAGAGAGTACTCCAAACTGAAATGCAAGGGCATTAAATAAATACCTGTATGTATATACAAGGAAAAAATACATAATAGGAGAGACAGAGAGATTTCCAAAAAACACAGTAACACCGGCAATCACAAGGATCAGGTACATGATATTTTCAGGGAATAAACTCAATAATTAAACCCTGCAAACAATACAACATTAAGTTTGTAAGAAATAAGTACAAAGCAAACTTATCAAAAATAGGTTGTATATTAAGGTTAATAGAGACACACCAACAGAAATGAGGGAGGGAGGAGTATATCAGGAATAGATTTATTATGTGAAAGTTGTATGTTAACTGTTGTTCATTTGTTAAATATTGTATACATATGCGTTTTATTTAGTGCTTTTGCCAGGAGCAAAACAGTAAGAAGGGAGCCAAAAGCTCAGAGAACAAATCAATCTGAGACAGGACCTCATCTACCCTGAGGCCAGAAGAACTAGATGGTGCCCAGCTACCACCACTGACCGTCCTGACTGGGGTCACAATAGATGGTCCTGGATAGAATGGGAGAAAAATGTGGAGCAGAACTTAAATTCTTTAAAAACAAAGCCAGACAAATTGGAACAGAGGACTCTCTGAGACTGTCACCCAGAGACATTCTTTAAACCTGGAGCTGAGCCTATCTGCTGAGATCACCTTCTAGCCAAACAGCAGAGTGGCACACAAAATAAAGGATATTACCCGTAAGATTGGTGCTCTGCTTAAAAACCATTTATATGAGACCAAAAGGTCACCAATTACTCAAAAGTAAAGATGAGAAGATGAGGGGGCAGGGAAACCACAGAACTGGAAATGGAGTACAAACAAACAAATGTTTGTTAACAGAACACAATTAAAGAGAATGCTGACATACTGTGATAAATGCAACTAATGCTACTGAACAATTTGTGTAGAAATTGTCAAATGGAAACCTAACTTGCTGCGTAAACTTTCACCAAAAACTCCTTATAAAATATTTAAAAAACAAAAATAGTAACCACAGGTGCCCCCGTTCTGTCAATCAAAACAAATAAAAGTTTACTTGCTACCTCTGTGCATATCCCTGAATTTCTTGTAGAAGTATTATTAATTAGGAAGGTTATAGGTCTGCTGACCTTTTGTGAATTTAGACCTGAAGATGTCTACTCTTGTAAAATAGGACAAGTGAGATTTCCATAAAAATGCATGTGTGTCTAACCTAATTAAATACCAGGGAAGGCTCAAGCTCATCTGTTCAGTAAGTGCTCTCACAGCTTAACTAATGTGGCATCACAAGCAAACAAGTCACAGTGTTGTGACTCCACATTATAAATAATTTTACTATTTTAAGTTTTGAGATCTTCTTATCTGACTTTATATAAACTGAATATGAAAGTATTAACTGTAAGTGGAAAGAAATTTTGAATTTTATCAAAATTTAAAATTTCTGCTCATAAAAAGAAAGTGAATAGGGAAGCAATATGTACATCTGTCAAAGAATTGGAGATTATATAAAGAACTACAAAGAAACAATAAGAAGACCTGAACAGATACATCGAAACAAACTTCAAAGACAAGCCTTTAAAAAGTTGACTATTTTGAAATTTGAGTGAACATCTGATAGAACAGGGCACTGAGATACAAGATTTTTTTAAATGGACATGACTTAATATCTCATTTTGAAATATATAAAAACACATTTTCCACCACACAATAAAGATTTAAAATGGCTGAGAATCCTGTTCATTGAGAACTTTTATTAACTAAGAAATGTGAACAGTCATTAGATACTCTTAGTGATTCAATTTTGAAACCAAAATTTCCCACTATTCCTCTTAAAAGTTTTGGATAGGTTTAACTGAAGACTATTCTAGTATTACTTATCCATATGGATCAGTATTTTCTGAATATTATGTAATTAAACAAAATATAGAAATAAACTATGTTCAGGAAGACATAACAACACAACTGTCATTCATAACTCCCAATTTTGAAATTCTATGTTAATTAAAATAGGTTCATTGTTCTAACCAATTGATTTTATAATATCAAGGTTTTATAATAAATGAATGTTATCAATGTGAACTTATTAAATTCATTTAATAATAAAATGCTGCTTTTATCAGTTTTATATTTGGTGTTGTGATGTGACCTCATTTGACAAAAAGTGTTCTACTGCTTTAAAAAAATTGGGGGCTGTCATGGATTGAATTATGTCTTCAAAAAATGTGTGTATCAATTTGGGTGGGCCATGATTCCCGGTATTGTGTGATTTTCCTGTATGTTGTAAATCCTGCCTCTATGATGTTAATGAGGGAGGACGGGTGGCAGTTGTGTTAGTGAGGCAGGACTCAATCTACAAGATTGGACTGTGTCTTGAGGCAAACTCTTGAGATATAAAAGAGAGAAGCCAGCAGAGAGACAGGGGGACCTCATACCACCAAGAAAGCAGTGTCGGGAGTAGAGCGCGTCTTTTGGACCCAGAGTCCCTGCACACAGAAGCTCCTAGTTGGGGGTAAGATTGATGAGAAGGCCGACAGACAGAAAGCCTTCCCCTAGAGATGACGCCCTAAATTTAGACTTTTAGCCTACTTTACTGTGAAGAAATAAATTTCTCTTTGCTAAAGCCAACTACTTGTGGTATTTCTGTTATAGCAGCACTAGATAACTAAGACAGGGATTTAAAAAAAACAGGATTTAAGAACTGCTAAGCATTTTACTGAGACCAAGAAATTTGCAGAGCTTTAAAAAAAAGAGTATGGACTGCTTGTGAGAAGGACATATTCATCATGGAAATGGCTAACTGCTTAGGACATTGAACGGGACATAAATCACTCAGATTACTGTTCAATAAATATATATATAGTACTTATTCCTATAGAATGCTGCATAGCATATTTTACTGCAATACTTACTGGTGCTACTATTTTTCCTGTTTGTCCAACTTGCATGTCATTGGGAACAAAGCCAGCATCAACAGCAGCACGAGAAGCACCAACTAAGGAGAAAAAATATTTGTCATTTTTTTCAAGCTGTGATTGTTGAGTTAGTTGGGATATTCACTGACAAATGTTTTTTTTTTAAAAAAGATACTGACATAGTACTCTTGGCAATTTCTTTTATAACAGCCTTACTTTAAAAAAAAAAAAAAATTCCTATCACTGATGGAGAATTCTAAATACTAAGTACTACTTCATTTTATAAACAGAACTTTAAAAATGCCTTCTATTTATACCCAAGGTTTTAGATTTTAAATTTGGTTTAATTCCTCTGTTTTCTTTATAAAAAAGGTATTCATAAAACATACACTATAATCTATTCAGGATGTCATTATAATGTTCCTTTATGCAATGACTTCATAACTTTTTAAGATAGGTACCATTATACCATTATCTCTGTGACTGGATAAAGAAATGAGTTATATATAACGTAAGATAAAAGTTTAACCAACATTTGCCGATCTAACTGACTTCCTAGTCTCATTCAACAGGAGTCAACAAGGAGCCCCATACTTGGAATAAAACCATCCTCCTCCAGCAGGGATCAAGAGTGAGCCTCACGAAGTTGAGACTGCCAGAAAAGACAACTTGAATTCCAGGGATTCTTGCTGCAAAGGAGGGAATGGATATGAGGGGTGGCGGGGGAGTGGGTAGCTGAGGATGCTGGGTCCACAAGGTTGTGGTGTTTAAACCAAACAATAGTTTAGCTTAATTAGTAAAGAAATGTCTGTCTTGAGCATTGTGCTCTTTTAAGAACTATCTATATGAGATCAAATTGACAATAGCAACTCAAAAGGTTAGACAGGAAACTTAGAGAGCAGTGAGTTTATGTTAATCGGGGAGGAACAATTTGGTAAAGGAAAGCAAGAATGGTTGCATAACCTGAAGAATGTAAACAATGTTACTGAATTGTACATGTAGAAACTGTTGAATCGGTGTATGTTCTGCTGTGAATATGCTCAACAACAAAATAAAAAACAGTGAACCTCAGGCCCCTTCATCTCCATCTAGAGAGAACTCTAGACAAATACTCTTTACCACGACTATCTACTTTGAGTCAGCCAGGACTAATATCATCTGCCCTTTATTTATGTCAGTTACTACAAGAAGCCCCAGATTCAGAGGTTACCCTTCATGATCCATACACTAATTCCCATAAATAATGTCCTGCAGACTCCCTAATCTGCACCCACCCCCTACTCCTCCTCAACTCCTAAAGCATTACATTGTGATTTCTGGCACTCACAGCCCAATATCAGCACACCAAAATCCTCTATATCTTCCAACTTTTTCTTATCTTGCTCTCACCAAAATGTAGATGTCCCTGAGGACACCTATTCCCCACAGCCCTCTCCAGTGGTGGCTGCTTTGTCTCCCACCATACTCATACCACTGGGCCTGGAGGAGGGCCTCCTTATTGCCACTCACAGAAAGTTCTTCCTCCTTCCTCCCTAAAAGCCTTCAGATTTGAATCCCATGCCATCAGATTATGTCACTCACTCATTGGCTATGGTCATCTATCAACTCCTGGGTCAATCTCCTTCATTCCTCAATGATCTTTAGCTTCTGGGTCATTGTTACACTCTCTAACACTACTCCTAAATAACTTCTTGGAGATTTCAACAGCCTGGCTTCTCAGTTCCTTTAACAACTGTCTTCCAGTCATCCTGTCCTCCACCCTACCACAGTCACACCCATGCTCCTATCTGAAACCTTGCCATTACCAATATCTACAATCCCTCGATTATCTCCAACATCTATCTCTGAGCTCCTCTTTCCAGCTGACTCCCTATAGTACCCACCTCCAACAATCTTCTGACCCTAATGGGATCTATAATTCTGTTCAGTGTTCCTCCGTCCCATTATGTCCTCTCTTCTTTTATTACCCAGGATATATATCAATCACAGTCCTGATGGCACAGTGGGTAAGCCCTTGGCTGCTAACTGAAAGGTCGGCAGTTCAAACCCACCAGCGACTCCATGGGAGAAAGATGTGGCAGTCTGCTTCCATAAGGATTACAGCTTTGGAAACCTTATGGGGGCAGTTCTACTCTGTCCTAGAGGGTCACTATGAGTTGGAAGCAACTCGAAGGCAACAGGTTATATCAATCACACACAGAAAAGCACACAAATCACTAATGTGCTGCTCAGTGGCTTATTATAAAGTCAACACAGCCATGTAACCATCACCCAAGATCATTCTTTTAAACCCACTCTAATCAGGCTTTTTCCCCCACTACTCCACGGACACTGCTCATCAAAGTCACCAATGGCCTCTGAGTAGCTAAATCCAAAAGTCGTGTTTCAATTCTCATCTTCCATGACCTATTAGCAACATTTGACAAAGCTGATGACTCCTTCCCTCACTGAAACACTTCACTTGGCTTACTGACCACTTCTTGTTGGTCTTCTTTTACTTCTTCTCCCTTACCACTTAATGTTACAGTGTCTAGGGTTTAATCCTGGGACTGGTTTTTTCTCTACCCCATACTCTTGGTGATTTTATCGTCTCATGCCTTCAAATACCATCTAAATGTAAATGACTCCCAAATTTACATCTCCAGTCAAAACTTCTCAATGAACTCCACATTCCTATACCACCTGCCAAACTGACACCGCTACTTAGATTTCTATTAGACACCTCAAAACTTAACACGTCCCAAACTGAACTCTGATCTCTCCCTGGAAACTGCTCTACCTGAGGTCTTCCTCTTTTCAGCTAATAGCAACTTCCTTCTACCTGCTGCCAGGACAAAAACTCTCCCATAATCCACATCCAGTCTGCCATGAAATTCTGATGGCTCTACCTTCAAATATCTATCTGGAAACTGACCATTTCTCCTACATCTACTGCTACTCTGGTCCAAACCATCATCACCTCTCACCTGGATGCCTGAAATAGCCTCCTGGTTGATCTCCCTGTTACTGCACTTATCCCATACAATCTAGCCTCAACACTGCAGCCAAGTGATCCTTCTAAAATTTATCAGATCATGTCACTCACTTTTCTGCTCAAATCTTCCAGTGGTTCCCCATTTCACTTAGAGAAAAGCAATCTCCTTACAGTGGTCTACAAGGCCTCTACCCCCAGTTTTATCTCCTACTACTTTCCTTTTCACATTGTCCATTCCAGTAATACTAGCTGTCATGGATTGAACTGTGTCCCCCAAAAATGTGTGTCAACTTGGCTATGCCATGATTCCCAGTATTGTGGGGGCGTCCACCATTTTGTGATTTGATGTAATTTTCCTATGTGTTTTAAATCCTAATCTCTGCCTGTGGTTAATGAGGCAAGATTTGTTTGTGTTAAAGAGGATTAGGGCGGGATGCAACACACTTACTCAGGTCACAGCCCTGATCCAATGTAAGGACAGTTTCCCTGGGGTGCAGCCTGCATCACCTTTTATCTTCCAAGAGATAAAAGGAGAGAGAAGAAAGCACAGAAATAGGGACATCATACCATCAAGAAAGCAGAGCTGGGGGCAGAGCGCTTCCTTCGGACCCTGTGCTGAGAAGCTTCTAGACCAGGGGAAGACTGATGACAAGGACCTTTCCCCAAGCCGACAGAGAGAGAAAGCCTTCCCCAGGAGCAAGCACCCTGAATTCAGACTTCTAGCCTTCTAGGCTATGAGAGAATAAATTTCTGTTTGCTAAAGCCATACACTTGTGTTATTTCTGTTATAGTAGAACTACTAAGACACTAGCCTCCTTGCTATTCAATAAACATGCCTGACATGCTCCTGCCTTAGACAGGCCTCTGCACTTTACTGTTCTCTTTGTCTGGGACACTCTTCCCAGAGATCGCCTCAAGGCTTGCTCCCTCAACTCCTTCAAACCTTTGCTCAAATGTCTCATTGTCATTAAAGCCTACACTAACCATTTTATTTAAAATTACAATGCTCCCTTCCCAAAACTCCTCCTTCTCTTGCTCTATTTTTCTCCATAGCATTTACCACTCTGTAAGATACTATAATCTTCACTAACTTATTATGCTCAATGTATGTGGTAAGCAGAAAAATGGGACTCCAAAGAAATATTCACTTCTTAATCTGCAGAATCTATGAATATTACCTTATGTGGCAAAAAAAGTAAATACTACATTATATGGCAAAAGATGTGACAGAGTTAAAGATCTTGAGAGGAAGAGCTTATTCTGGATTATCTAGTGACTCTAAATGCCATCACACGCATTCTCATAAGAGGGAAGCAGGGGAGATTAGACACAGACACAGAGGAGAGGTGATGTGAAGACAGAGGCAGAGATTAGAGCGATGCAGGCGCAAGCCGAGGAATAAATGCCAGGACAGCCACCAGAAGCTAGAAGAATCAAGGAATGGATTCCCCCTGAGAGTCCCTGGATGGAATGCGGTCCTGCCAACACTGTGACTTTAGACCTCAGGCCTTCAAAACTGTGAGAGAATAACTGTCTGTTGTTTTAAGCCACCAAGTTTATGGTAATTTGTTGCAGCGGCCGCAGGAAACAAATACAATGTCTGTCCCACACAGCTAGAAATGCAAGTTCTACACAGGCAAAAATTTCTGCTTATTTTGTTCACTGTTATTTATGCAGCACCTAATATAGTACCCGCCACATGGCAGATGATCAGTAAATATTGTCGAATGAATGAATGAAATAAGCATCCTAAGTCAAATAGCGCCATCTGATTACCATCAGTAATTTACCTTTATTCAGACAAAACCATTACCATTACATAGATTATGTAATATAACAGCAAAGGAAAAGCCTGGAAGTTAGACACAAAACTCTTAAGAAGTAGAGAAGAGACAGAATTAGGACTGGTGGTCAGGGATAATTTCAGCCCTGTCTATAGTGTTTTAGTTTTGTAAAAGAAATATTTATGTATTTGTGTGATTAAAAATTAATCTAAAATATTTAAAATTTTTCTGATTTTTCAAAAAAATTCCATTCTTATCAATGCACTTTTAATAACAGGTTCTATCTCTCCTATAAATGGTTAACTACATTTTTAAGAATAATTTTAAATGCCTATCTATTTGTATGAGGTTTACATTAAACCACCAATAAAGAGAAAAATCAGGGCATTCCTGAACCAGAAGTGGGCACTGAAGCCGACATCTACATTTTTTTAAAATGAAAAAAAAAAAAACTACTAGATTTGGCAAATAAAAGAGTGTCACATAAATATTAAAGAACAAGGACATCCTCTCTTTGATTGGATAAATTCAATACCATTTACTTGGAGGGCTCTTTTCAAAAAGAAAAGCAGAAAACTACAGAAAATTAAATAATTTACAGCCTTGACTGACCTATACATAAATAATGAAGAAACAATATTTCCAACAAAAAGAAACATTCATCTATTAAAGAAAATAACTTTACCTGCAGCATGTAGTTGATCTGCCAAGTCATATAACAACTTAAAGTTCTCTCCACTCTTCAAACCCCGACCTTATTAAAAAGATTTAAAAAAAAAAATTAGCAAATATAAACTCTATTCTTATATAATGTGTTACTTTGTATACCTGAATGAATTTTCATATTACACAATTGCCATATTAAACATACTACCTCTTTTATAAAGTCCTTCTTGACTTCTATGCTACCTCATGCTTGTCCTTACTTCTGTACTTCTACAAAACATGAACACTACTGTAATTAACTCATTAATAAACTAATTGTGCAATTAATCTTTAATATCATTAGAATGAAGACTCTTTAACTGAAGAGTCTGTAACTAATTTGGTGACTGCTATATCCACAGTAGTTAGCAATATTTCTTAGACAAAGTAAATGCTCAATAAATATTAGCTCAGTAACTGACTAAAGTTATTATTTGAGTGGAAGTCACTCTACCAAACTTTAAACTTCCTAAGAACAAGAATACCCTGCCTTTTCATCTTTGCTTCTCCAGCACTTTTCATAGGGCCCAGACAGAACAGACATCTGTTTCTCAAATGAATAAATGTGTCAGATACGTTTTTTTAAAATACTGCATTATTTTTTTTCAATGCCCCTTGCAATACAAGGCTGTTTGGATAATTATTTTCTGCATGATGTGCTTATGTTTAATTTGGAAAGATTTTTAAATAATTTCAATAAGTGGTCTTCTTAATTTTTTTTTTTTACCATATTTTTACGCAAATAACATGTGCCTTCCACGTTTGTTGGCTAACTGCGCCCTCCCCCCACAAAGTATCTTCTTAAGCATGCTAGGCTAATTTTTTTATATAGCAACATGTAAAAAAAATTAGCATAGCGGCACTTCTGAAAATACTCACAGGCAAGAGTGCGGTTGGCAAACAAATGTAGAAGGTGTGTGTTATTTGGATAAAAATACGACAATGAGCATGATACAGAAGAAGCAAGTCAAACAGAAAAACAATAGAGAAATCAATAAAACTAGAAATTGATTCTTTGAAAAGATCAGTAAAATTGACAAACCTGTAACTAGACGGACGAAGAAAAGAGAAGAGATGCAAATAACCAAAATAAAACAAAAGAGGGGACATTACAACTGACTTGACAGAAATAAAGAGAATTATGACAGAATATTACAAATAGCTGTACAGCAATAAACTGGATAACCTAGATGAAATACACAAATTCTTAGACACACACAACGTACCCAAACTTACTCAAGAGGAAACAGAAAGTCTCAACAGACCCATACCAAGTGAAGAGACTGAATCAGTGATTAAAAACTTCCCAACAAAAAAAAGTTCTGGACCAGATGGCTTCACTGGGGAATTCTACCAAACGTTTAGAGAAGAATTGACACCAATATTATTTAAACTCTTCCAAAAGATAGAGGAGGAAGAAATACTCCCTATCTCATTCATCGAATAAACATAACCCTGATACCAAAAACATACAAAGATGCCACAAGAAAACAAATCTACAGGCCAGTATCTCTTATGAATATAGATGCAAAAATCCACAATAAAACACTAGGAACAGAATCCAAAAGCATATTAAAAGAGTCATGCACCATGACTAAGTGCGCTTTATTCCAGGAATGCAGGAATAGTTCAACATCAGAAAATCAATCAACGTAATACACCACATCAATAGAACAAAGGAAAAGAACCACACATCATCTCTATGGAAGCACAACAAAGCATTTGATAAAATCCAACACCCTTTCTTGATGAAAACCCCAAAGAAGATTGGAATAGAAGTGAAATTCCTCAGTATGATTCAGGGCGTATGTGAAAAGCCAAGAGCCAACATGATACTAAATGGAGAAAGACTGAGAGCTTTCCTTTTGAAATCGGGAACAAGACAAGGGTGCCCGCTCTTATCACTTCTATTTAACACTGTATTAGAAGTCCTAGCCAGAGCAAGAAGACAAGAAAAAGAAATGAAAGGTATCTAGATTGGAAAAGAAGTAGTAAAATCATCTCTATTCGTGGATGATATGAATTCCATATACAGAAAATCCCAAAGAATCCACAAGGAAACTTCTAGAGCTAATAGAGGAATTTAGCAAACTTGCAGGGTACAAGGTCAACAAACAAATATCAGCTGGGTTTCTATACATCAGCAGTGAGCAATATGAAGGGGAAATTAGGGAAACAATTCCATTTACAATAGCACCTAAGAGAATAAAATACCTAGGAATAAATTTAACCAGAGACATAAAGGACTTATACAATGACAACTATAAAACACTGCTGAAAGAGATTAAAGAAGACTTAAATAAATGGAAAGATGTTTCATGTTCATGGATTGGAAGACTTAATGTTGTTAAGATGTCAATATTACCCAAAACAATCTACAGATTCAATGTAATCCTGATCAAAATTCCAACAGCCTTCTTTACAGAAATAGAAAAACCAATCTTCCACTTTATATGGAATGGCAAGGGGCCCCAAATAGCTAAAGCAACACTGAAAAAGAACAAAGTAAGAAGACTCACACTACCTGATTTTAAAACATATTATACAGCTACAGTAATCAAAACAGCCTGGTACTGGTATAACAATAGACACACAGAACAATGGGATAGAACTGAGAGCCCAGAAATAAACCCACACACCTATGGTCAACTAATTTTTGACAAGGGTGCTAAGTCCACTTGATGGAGAAAGAAGAATCTCTTCAATAAATGGTGCTGGGAAAATTGGATTTCTATACGCAGAAAAATGAAACAGGAGCCAAGCCTCATACCATACACAAAAACAAATTCAAATGGATTAAGGACCTAAATATGCAAACTAAAACCATAAAATCCTTAGAAGAAGATGCAGGGGCAATGCTGTCAGACCTAGCTTTTAAGAATGGATTATATAATAACAAAAGCACAAATAGCAAAAGACAAAATAAATAAATGGGACCTAATAAAAATTAAAAACTTTTGTTCATCAAAAGACTTTTCCAAAAACTGAAAAGACAAGCTACCAACTGCGAGAATATCTTCAGAAACCATAGATCTGATAAGAATCTAATGACCAAAATATATATAAAACTTTGACAACAACAAAAAGACAACTCAATCGTAAAATGGGCAAAGGATATGAATAGACATTTCACCAAAGAGGACAATTAAATGGCCACGAGACACATGAAAAGATGCTCCATGTCATTAGCCATCAAAAAGATGCAAATCAAAACCACAAAGAGACACCATTTCACTCCCACTAGGAAGGTTAAGATTAAAAGAAAAAAAACAGAAAATAACAAATGTTGGTGAGGATATGGGGAAAATGGAACCCTAATCCATTGCTGGTGGGAATACAAAATGGTACAGCCATTGTAGAAAACAGTGTGGCAGTTCCTCAAAAAACTAAAAATAGAATTAGCATATGACCCAGCAATTACACTCCTAGGTATATACCCAAAAGACTTGAAAGCAGAGATTCAAAAAGAGACTTGTCCACCAATGTTCACCGCAGCACTACTCACAATAGCCAAAAGATGGAAACAACCTAAATGCCCATCAACAGATGAATGGATAAACAAAATGTGGTACACACATACAACGGAATACTACTCAGCAGTAGGAGAAATGAAGTCTTGATACACGCTACACTATGGATGGCGCTTGAAGACATTATGCTAAGTGAAATAAGCCAATCACAAAAGGACAAATATTGTATAATCTCACTTATATATAAAAAGATAAGAAAAGGTAAATGTACATAGACCAAAGTTTATTAGTGGTTACCAGGGGCAGGAGGGAGGGGGAAAAGGGGGGTTAACGATGATGGAAAAATCACATTAAGGGTAAGGTTGCCCAGTTGATCATTGTAATTGCTGTCAATAAGTTGTACACCTGTAAAAGTTGAACTGGCAAAAGTCATCTGACAGATGTATTTACAATACTGGCAACAACAACAAAAAAAAGATTAACTGCTGAGACTGCTTATGTACAACCAAACACCTCATGGAATTTGGTTCCTTGGTTTGGAGGTTTAGGGTCATGGTGTCATGGGACATCCCAGCTGACTAGCCTAATAACATGTTTAGTGCTTCTGCTCTACCTTCTAATTCTTCATGTAGTGCCTGGAGTCTTAAAAGCTTACATGTTGCCATCCAAGGCACAAGAATTGGTCTCTATGCACTTGGAGCAACAGAGGAAAAAGGAGAGTAAGGAATAGGAGGATAATATGGAACGTGTCGCTAATTGCCTCAGTGAACAACTGCCTCCTTTGCCATGAGACCAGAAGAACTGGATGGTGCCTGGCTACCACTGCTGAACATTTTGATTAAAGATTCCACAGAAGAATCCTGGTTAAAAGGGGGAAAATTGCTGAACAAATTTTAAAATTTTCATGGAATCCAGACTTTCTGGAACCATGAAGGATGGATGAACCCCTGAAACTACTGACCTGAGATAATCTTTAAAGCTTAAACCAAGAATATTCCCTGAAGTCATCTTAAAACTGAACAATAGTTTAGCTTAACTAGTAAAAAATGTCTGCCTGGAGCATTATGCTCTTTTAAGAACTATCTACATGGGATCAAATTGTCAACAGCAACTCCTAAGATTAGATAGGAAACTTAGGAGGCAGTGAGTTTATGTTAATGAGGGAGGAACAACTCTGAAAAGAAGGGTGACAGTGGTTACACAACTTGAATATAATCAACGTCACTAAACTGTACATGCAGAAACTTTTGAATGGTGTATGTTTTGCTGTATATATTCTCAACAGCAACACCAACAAAATAAATAAAATTTAGGAAAAAAATTTAATCAGGCTGTGCAGCATTATCAATGGCATGGACAAACAAGATTTAAAAAAAAAGAAGCAAGTCTTGGGCAATATTAACAGTTCAGATATTAAATGTGAAGAAACTTTCAAAGATATCCACAGAAACCTGGACAACCCCAGAAGTGAACAATGGGAATCATACGACATGGCCCTAAGACTCCAATCATTTTTTTCTTTCTATGATTCAGAAGCCAACCACACTCTGCAGATTAACATGGAAGTGAGCCAGTAAGCCGAAAGATGTAAGTCACAAAGCTTTGAAGATGAGATTTGTACTATGCTCCCCCTGGTGTCAGTGACACAAATTTGCAACAGAAAGTCCAAGTTGTGTATTATGCTCATAATTTTGACTTCATTTTCCTAACTGGTGAAATGGGAATAATAGTTGCCATGTACCTACGTCTTATATTTGAAGAAAAAAACTGTGCTCCTCTGAAATAAATACTAATAAAATCAAAATATTACAAGTTTACATCATCTTTTAAAATTCAGAAATTACAATATTTCACTTACCACCAGATATCACCACTTTGGCACCAGTTAGCTCAGGTCGATCACTTTTTGTTAATTTCTGATCAAGCCATTCTGATATCCCCACTGGTGAAGTACTTGATGCTACAAGCATTGACAGAAAACAAACAATGCCTGTGCTTTAAAGTTCTAAAATTGGAATTACTTGTAACGGAAACACACAAATACATACATCTATGAATTTAAGTTTGTTAGTTACTTTGAATTTTCTGTTTTCCTAATCTCAATTTCTCTGATTTGGAAAGAGTAAAAGGGTTATATTCTAGCCTTCACCTCATTAGCTGCATGACTGTTGAGAAGTCATTTAATTCTCTGAGTCTAGCTGTAAAACTAGGATAATCCCCTATCTGAGTTCAAATAAGATACTATATATGTTAAAGTGTAACATCCTCTATGCATTTATTACAATTACATTCTTCTATTATATTAACTCTCCCAAGTATTATGGAAATATTGAGAAGAGAGTAAAAAACCTTAACATCAATGTAACAGATTAGCCTTAATGGATCCCCTCTCTCTCACCTCCTTGATGCACCAAAGCAGCTATGCTAGTACCAACAATTATGTGAAAAAGACATAAATTATAAATATTTCCTATTATCTTATATAAGCTTGGGAATATCATTCAGACTGAGCTATTAAATACTCTGCATTAGAAATTTAACCAGAGGTCATGACTAATCTAATATAATCTGAATTTAAAAAGAAAAGATTAACACTTACCCTTTTCTGAACTGGCACTACCTCCACTTGTTGCTGCAGCTTCAAAAGATGTTCCTCGGACAGAAAACACCTTCACTTTCTCATCACACTTCACTGTACATAAAGCATTTCCTATAACACACAGATTAACTTTTTAAAAACAGGATCTCTCAAAAAGCAACAAAACAAGTATTCCTTTGAGGCTCAGAATTTACTTCACAAAGACCAGGTAAGAAAATAACTGTGGACTAGTTGTTTTCTACCTCTACTAAGTGTAGAAAAAAGACAACCATGAACAGTGAAGAAGCGTTTATCAGTGGATGTGGATGTTTGTATAACCCTGGAGGTCGTTAAAAATAGGACAGGTGCTGACCTTCTGGGAAGTGAAAAAACTGGAACAAGCAGACACACTAATAAGGTATACCTCCCCTAAAGGAACCTCACACAGCTTCCTTAGCCAAGGAAAAAAGCCATGATCAGTAACTCAACAATATGAACTGCAACAAGTTAATAAGAATAAAGCTACTAGACGTCCTATGGGAGGAAAATACGTGATTACATGATAGGGCATAAAGGACAGGAAGTGAAGCTGTGCCAAGATTTTAAAAGGATTTGAGGCATTTCTTATGGATTAGCAATCACATTAAGAGTGACCTAAACTGTGACCAAATTATTTCCCCTCAAACATAAAAGATAAAAGGTTTGATGTGAGAACTGACCATTTATACTGAAATACACAATTTTAATCAGAAAGAACAAAGAGTACACTGCCTTCTCCAGCCCCACTGGAGACCAGTATGCTTAGTGAGAGATCAAACAACTCAAGAGACACTGAAATGAATTTCTTAATGCAAACAGAAATAGAATAGGAGAAGCAGACTGAGAATACTATTTGAAAAGAGCTTTGCTCTTCCAGGTGCCACTTATAAAATATATTGAACTAGTGAATCTAATTTTTATTGACCATTGGAAAAATCTCCCTGCAAACTGAATGACGAGGTAGGAAAGAACTGTGCTCTGGATCTATCAGCGAGAATGCCATGTCACAGTTCAGCAGCAATTCTAAGACTAAGATTTTTCCCAGAAACCCTTAAGATGGTCCATTTAAAGCAACTGGATAGCTTGTTTTAAAATCTATCTTCAAGATTAAGCTTGGCTTTTAAAATTTACTAAGATTTAACATGTTAATTATCTTCTTTGGGTACTCACCTGCATAAATGGTTCTCACAAATGTGTCAGGTGACTTGATCGCAATGATGTCAGAAATTGGGGCAACATCAAGTTTGGCTGCTACTCTGGGCAAAAGGTTCTAAAAGCAAAATAAGCAGTGAGTTGCACACATACATGCTGATTGATGTTTATAAACTATCAGCAATGTCATTCTCTAAATGCATATTCTGTAAAGATGTTAAATATTTGATATTTCACATTCATCCTTTGATATACCACAACTTCAAGCACAGCTTTTTAATAGCCTTTGAGATTAACTGGAAGTCTATTATTATTCTCACTACATTAGGAGTTTTATGAGTTCTATGTGAAGATTATAGCCGAGAAATCCTATGAGGTATTTTTATTATATCACATGCAGTTACTATGAATCAAAAACAACTCGACAGCACCTAGCAACAGTAAGTAAACTCCTTTAATTCAATATGATTTATGAGATATAATGTTTGCTTTAATGAATGCCACTTAAAAAGTGTGACAGTTACCTATGACTGATTTAAATAAAAGATAGAAAAAATATTTAAAAGAGTAGCAATTTCAATATTCTCAAATACTGAAAAAAAAAAAAAAAAGATTATACTTCTGCAGGTTTACTTAAGAAGCCTCAGTGGTGCAGTGGTTAAGCGCTCAGCTGCCAACCAAAAGGTTGGCGGTTCAAACCCACCAGCCGCTCTGTGGGAGAAAGATGTGGCAGCCTGCCATAAAGATTACAGCCTTGGAAACCCTATGGGGCAGTTCTACTCTGTCCTATAGGGTTGCTATGAGTTGAAATTGACTTGACGGCAACAGGTTTGGTTTTTGATTATATTTACTTTATATGAAAGAAAACAATTTCGAAGTAGACCGTTCTACCTTTTGTTAAACTGATGTTGTAAAAAGATCAAAATTAACCCAAATGTCCACCAGCAGGAGATGAGTTATGTAAATTATAGCTCACCTACACAATGGAATACTATGTAAACCTCCCTCCAAAAAAAAGAAAATGAGGAGGGTGAAGAACAGCCTGCATGATATGTATACAGTGTGGCAAGAATATATTTATATGCTTTTCTTTGTATAAGCATATAACATCCCTGGAATAAATACATGTGACAGCTTTGCTCTCACTAGCTGGGACCCTAGGGAAAGCGACACTCTCCCCAGGTCTCAGTTATGTCACCTCACAATGAGGGGAGGAGAATCCCTACCCTTCTAGTCTAAAATTCTATGACTCTAGGGCTCTAAAACAGGAGAGTCAGTCAGTGAAGACTGATAATCCATGCTTTCTAGCTATAAAGGTGCTCTTAGATGATGACATCATTAATCCTAATACTATATAATCACAAAAAAGTGAAGTGCTGCTTTTATCACACCAACAGAAAAGCTGAATTCTACACAGCTTTCTACACAGAGTTTACTCCATCTCATTCCTGAACTTGGTACATGACGCTGCCTCCTATGGGCACACTCTCAAGTTCCTCTCTCTTCCAACCCCAAACCCTCTCTGCTCGCTAAGAATTATCTCAGATTATCCTCTAATTACTCCTTTATTCTGCATCCTCCCACATATATGTATAATTATACTATATGAATTGGTACTAACGTGTTATCTTGTTTTACAATAATTTTTAATACACGTTATATAACCCTCAACTAGATTTATGAGTACCCCGAGGGCAAAGGTTTTGTTTTTTCTATTTCTTTTGTGTCCCTATCTCCAAACCATAATAAGTAGTTTTACATAAATCAATGCTAACAAGCGTTGAAAGCCTGAGTCAATTTCTCTCCCGTCATATTTCTAACAGGTTTTCTAATTTTCAGTTTGTTACTTACATTATGTAGTAATCCTTTGTCAACCATGGTAAAGAAGCTACTGAAAAGTACCAGTTTGTAAAACCACAATTAGATAAAAAAAAAAAAAGGTCCAACAGAAAAAAAAAAAGATTTGGGGAAAAAAATAGTTCTAACTTAGTAATAGGTTTAGAAAACACCTACTTCCAAAACAAACCATATTTGTCAGTACTGAAATCCTGCTTCTGTGAGTAACCCTGTACCTCAACCATCTTTTCTAGCTGTTCAAGAAATACTACTGGAATATTGTTATTTGGCTAAGCAGATTCTCTCACAGATTCTATGTTCTGCAGAATGTAACTTTTTTAAAGTTTTAAACTGCTTGAAATTTAATGTCTTTTGATATTTCATTACCCCTTGTTTTATTTTAGCACATCTTGAAAAAAATCACCATGGTACTTATAGGTATATATATATTTTCTGGGTCTGTTCTTCCATCTAACTACCCTGAAAGGGTGGATGGTAAATGGATATATCTCTGTACTCTCCAACAGACTTGACCACATTGAGGGGGAAGTGATAACTGTCATTATGTTCTTTTCATCTTCGTAGAATTAAAAATCCTAGCATACCAATATAAAAGTGTGTTATCTCAAAACCACTATTGGCAAAGGATAGTTACAGAGCAAATTGTTTAGCTTCATCTGATGGGCTCTCATTCCAAACTCATTCAGGGGCTGAAGCATCATTTATTATTATGTGACCCATATATTATAACACAGCAATCAAGGCCGGATTATTAAAATCTGGCTAATAAAACGAAACAAGCACCCTTCCTTTGTCTAACAATCTTTCCGGTCAACTGTCACCACAGAAACTTCAGACTCATGAAATTGTTTAAGTCATCCAAGATACAATAAAAATTCTCAGAGATGAAATGGTCCACAAAGATCTTCTAGTTCAATGCTCATCTACTGCAATAATCCCTTTTATAATATCCCAGAGTATAGTAAGTAGTTGGATGTCAAGCCTCTGACTTAACCATCTCCAGTGAAAGAGAAATCTACCATAGAGAAAACCCATTGCATTTTTTAACATCTCTAATGGTAGATCACCTAGTCAAACTCCATTATTTTAGATATAACAAAAACAGACTTTAGGAAGGTAAATAACTAGCCCAATATCATATATGTCTGTGGAACAATCTTACCTATCAATTAGCAAACTCCATGCAAAAAGTGAGTAATTTATGAGTCTGCAATGTGGCTTTATAAAAGAATAATTGCCCATTAAACTTGTGTTTATACTATAGGTTGGAAATTCTGTTATTGCCTGGAAAGTCACCTTAAGTCATTCATTTATATTAGCCTTAAATGAAAAATTTTAATGAGTTCAAACTGAGAATTCTACGGGTTAGAAAAAAACTTTTCAAATATCTTTAATTACAACATACTAGTTTCTGCTTTACAGTCATGTCAGTCATATTATCATCTTCTGTTTCCTTGTGTACCTGCATGCCATTTACATGGGTAACTGTACAAAGTCTCTGCACAGTTTGCCATGATTCCTCATGCCTAGAAGCAATACTGGACCACAGAAAAATTTTCACCAAGTACTACTCATTTTGCAAGAACAGAGAGCAATATATTGGAACCTGACTGTTACTGACACTCAACAGGGATAGTTAATGGAAGAGCTCATATCTTATTTCCCAAACTCATATTTAAAAATCAACTGCAATGGAATTATGAATTTAAAAGGGAAAAAAACAAATCAAGAAAATTTATAGTCGAAATTAAAATGACTGGTAAATATACGAAAAGATGTTCAGTCTCACTAACAACGAGAGAAATCCAAAATTAAACAAGATAAAAATTTCTACCCATCAGATCAGGGGAGGGGAGAATGCTGAAATGTGTAATACCAGGTATTGGCAAGGTACTCTCATGTGCAACTGGCAGAGTGTAAACGGAGGCATCCATTTAAGAGGGCAATTTAGCAATATATATCAAAATTTTAACTGCACATAGTCTTTGCTCAGTTATTTCAATTCTAGAAATCTACTGTAACTAAATATTAGCACATATATACAAAGATATATGCAGTAATGTTTACAAATGTAAAAAATTTGAAACAACCTAACTGCCCATCCTTGGTTAAATGTGGAATATTATACAGCTGTAAAAAATGAGACAGGTACATTATGAGCTAATATCTTCAAGACATGGTCAATACCACTAGTCACAAAACAATTCATGCCATACTATTGCATTTTAGAAGTAAAAAAAAATACTTGTACATGTATTATAATTTTAAAATCCATATGAAGAGGCCTAAAAGAATGTATAATTGTTAAAAGTTGTACCTCTGAAGACAGAAGAGTGCATTGGGAATAAAAAGGGGACTTTGATATCTGTACTTATGTACTGTATGCATCCTTTACAGTAAGAATGTATTTGTGTACACCTTAGTTTATAATTTTAAAAAGTAAAAAGAAAGACTAAAGACTGCAGCTTATTATGAATAGAATAAAAGAAAAGCAAGTTAGGATAATACCCATGGCTACAGAGAGCAAGAAAGATCCACTAACAAATTCCTTCTCTTGGGTTCCTTCTACACACACCCCCAACCCCTTTAAAACTTCATGCAGACTACTATAGCACCCATCTGCTAGCACATTTTTTCTTCACACATATCACAATGCACATGATCAGATTACGGCTTTCTTTACCCTGAGGATATCTTCAACCACCACTGGCCCTTCCCAAAACCCCCAAGTAGAGATGATTTAGCCTTTTTAAATATTCATCAGCCACACAAATAAGGTATCTCTTAAAAAGGGTTACTTATACAAATCACATACACACACACACACACACACACGTACACACAGAACTCAACGTTGTTTTTAAACAAACATCATTTTAAAATAGCCTAAATAGAGTTTTCTCCACAATAAAATTTGAAAACCTGTAAGCGGCATTTTAACAAATTACGACAAAATCTTGAAAGAATAAATTTTAGCAAGACTATCACATTAATTCAGAAGACTCAGGATTGGCTATCTAAATAAAGTCTGTTGTACATTTCTGGCACAGTGAAATCTAGCCTTTCAGAGTAGTGATATCAGATTCCCCATGCTCAATCGTCTCACCTTTCCAAAGGCAGATGCTCCAGCACAGATGTGTGTGTAACTGAACTGCTTCTGAGTTGCTAGAATCAATGGCGTCAGTTCCTCTGAGAATTAAACACATTTGATAAACACATTTCATAATATCCTCATAGTCATACATTCAAGCATAATTTAGACACTACACTTTTTCCACTGGAAAATCTCACCTGGAAGGAAGCCTTTGTAGGCATCATGCTCGGCCACCAGAACTTTTGCTACACCTGCTACTTTGCAAAGATCCTGTGCCACCTGTGATTAAAAGAGTTTTTAATTACCCATCTAACAGAAATATACAAATACAGCCAACCATCACAAATATGATGGCCAGCTTTTAAAAATGGCCTTATTAACCAGAAGAACTAGATGGTGCCCAGCTACCACCAATGACTGCCCTGACAGGGAACACAACAGAGAGTCCCAGGTGGAGCAGGAGAAAGGTGGAGTGCAGAACTCAAATTCTAGTAAGAAGACCAGACTTAATGGTCTGAGACTGGAGGAACCCCGGAAAGCATGAGCCCTGGATTATCAGCCCAGAACTAAAACAATATCCGAGGCCAATTCTTCAGACAGGGATTGGATTGTACTTCGGGACATAAAGTGATACTTGTGAGGAGTGTGCCTCTTAGCTCAACTAGATACAAGAGACTAAACAGGCAGCTTCTGTCTGGAGGTGAGATGGGAAGGCAGAAAAGGTTAGGAGCTGGTGGAATGGACACGGGGAATCGGGTGGAAAGGAGGAGTGTGCTGTCACAGTATGGGGAGAGCAATTAGGGTCACTTAACAATGTATGTATAAATCTTTGTATGGGAAAAAATTTAAAAATTTAATTTAAAAAAAAGGCCTTATTAGAAAAAGGGCTACTTAAGAATTTTGAAAAAATTCTTTAACAAAGAAAAACTTATGCCAATTGATCTTACTATGAATTTACCTTACATGGGCTTACTACAGGGGATTTTTTCAGCAAAAATTCCTGCCAAAATCAACATGGCTCCCTATTCATATTTAGTTGTAAACTGTGCTCTTTACTTTTGGCTTAATGCAACTGTTAAGTTCATCATTTTAGAAATGGTAAAATGAGGCAATGGTTAAGTTCTCTCTCACACAACAACAGCGTCAATACATTGTAGACTTAGGGTTTCCTAGAGATGAAGAATAGGACTTAACCAGGCTACTTTACAGGCTGCTGCACTTTATTTGGCAATAAAAATTTCTGCTGATATTTAAATTGGTGCACCTGGGCAATAAGAGAAAATTTTATATAACAGCCCATTGCCAACCACTGATTTCCTGTCCCTGTACATATATCTATCCATGAAAAAGCAAAATTTTTATTTTGATTCCTCATTTTTCTTCTTTGGAATCAGAATAGGGTTCTGAAAAAGTTTTTTGACCACTGAGATTTGCTCGATATAGAAGGCAATTAGAAGTCCCCTTTTTAAGTATCTTTAACTACAGCATACTGGTTTCTGCTTCGGCGGTCATGTCAATCACATCACCATCTTCTGTCTCCTTGTCTACCTCCACGCTGATTCACTGATGAGCTGGCATAAAAATATCTACTGATGAGCTGGATTGCGAAGTTGCAACAATATTCAATGAAGAGAAGACACAGTGCAAAAGTACCTCTGCTGAACCACATTAGATTTAAACCACGTGTTCACCAGCGGACTAGACCATACCACAGAGTCCCTCACTGACCATCACCACTCTATTACGGATGCATCTATATCTGGTTTCTCTAACTTTAAAAGAATGTCTAATTAAGATATCCTAATCAACTCCAAATCCGTCTTGGAAGAAGTACAGCCAGAATGCTCCTTAGCGGCAAGGATGGCAAAACTTTGTCTCACACACTTTGGACATGTTATCAGGAGGGACCAATCCCTAGAGAAGGACATCATGCTTGGTAAAGCAGAGGGTCAGTGAAAAAGAGGAAGACTCTCAATGAAATGACTGACACGGTGGCTGCAACAATGGGCTCAAGCGTAACAACGATTGTGAGGATGGCGCAGGACAGGGCAGTGTTTCGTTCTGTTGTGCACAGGGTCGCTAAAAGCCGGAACCGACTCAACGGCACTAACAACAATTAACTCCAAAGGAACTACATAGCAGACCATGATACAAAATGGAACAGAATTTCCCCATCAAAACTATCTTTTTTTTTTTAATTGTTAAAAACCTCTGGTACTGTATAGAAGAATCACTTAGTCCTTAGGTAAATAGCTAGAGAAAACAGTATAATATTGAACTTTGCCTATGTTATTAATACAGTCTCTTTATGCAGATAGCGATTGTTTTTCTTGAAGGTAGAACATGGCATGGTAAGATTGTAACTGAGTAGAAAAGATGATTTCTGTTTTGCTTTTCTCAAAATAGTGTGAATAAAGTATCATTTCAAATATTTTAAAGTAATAAGAATAATTATTTAAAATAACAGAGGAAAAAAACCAGAACTTGTATATCTGAAAGCAGGGCAAATAAAAAAGAGAGTTTAGCCATACCATCATGCATTGTGGTTTACAGCAACTGTATAAGATTCAATAGTTGTTAGTAGGACTTAGTTTAAAAAAAAATCTACCTAAAATAATGCTAAACTTGCTAAAATCCATTCTTTTAAGATACCAATTCACATAAGAAATTAAACAGAAGTGACACCAGCGTTTTGAACCGGCATTATTACATGCTCTGCAACAATGTTATTTAATAAAAAATATGTAAACAAAATGCTCTAGAAAGAAACATGCTCTCTCCAGATTTCTCCCTCTGAATTCCAAGCTCCCAATTACAAACTCAGCAGCTTCTGTACGAAGTAAGAGGGACTTGGTGGCTCAAGCTGTATAAACTTAACTAAAGCATGATTCTGCAGCCCAGTGGCACAGACCCTGCAGACAATATTATAACATCTTTCTAGGGGGATCAGTTTCCAAAGTGGTCATTATCTTATTTCAACAACACCAAAAAAAAAGAATATACCTTAGCATCAACTGAGTTTGGAAAGAATAATACTTACATTTGAATTCTTCTGCCAGTTAAAAATTAACACCTGTGATGCTTTGTCCAGATTTACCACTTTCAGGAATTAAATGCAATTAGCAAGTACATTCATCAGTACAAAAAAGGTATTGACTATTAACCTCTAAGGGGCCTCAAATATTATCATTCTACTTGGTACCTGGTGGCACACATGACGGTGCCAGTGGAACTAAATCAAGCATTCTACTTCATTTCAAAAGATAAAATGCTGAGTGAGCAAACCTTTTAGTTTCTTTTTCACACACAGTAATAGTTGTGACACTGGCCATTCAATGAGGATTAGAGCCCAATTTGGGTTATATCCTCAGCATAATTCTCTGTTGCCATCTTTCCCTGTCTCTTGATGGAGACTATATTTGCTACGGCTGACCTTAAAAATTTCTCACCTTGTCACATTTGGTTCCAGCTACTAAGCAGGATACTTCACCTCCAAGACGTTTGGCTGCAGTGATGGTGTTTAATGTAATGGGTGCTAGGGTATCATTTGCATGCTCAGCTATTACCAGGGTACTCTGAAATCGTAGCAATGAGGCCTAAAAAGAGAAAAAAATAAAAAGAATACTGTCATACAAATAGGTTTTTTTATCCTACTTGTTAGGTATAAGTGCTTTAAAGAAAACTATTTTGTACACAATACTCAGTTCTATAAATGTATTTATAAAATACTTGCTCAATAGCAAAAATTGAGCTATTTGTATCTATCACTCTACTACTAATATTCTTACCTAGTAAAAATGGAAAAGGCAAATTAGTTTTCTTCTGTCAGGAATGTTTAAAAATTATTTCAAAACAACTTTATGTCCAATGAGAGACTGCTAAATATACCTAATTTTAAAATCCTTCAACAGAACATAGTAACTATCAAACTAGGAACTGGTTGATTCTACTATCAATTATATTCAGTTACAGCAATACTGCTAAAGAGTACTATCCAGAAATAATGGGCTTGAAATCATTTACTAAAATTGATTTCCACTGTTTCAGGCAAAATGTATTCAATACCAAAAGGACTGATTTGAAAAAAAACAAAAAACTGTTTTTAAAATATAACATCAAGCAGCAATTTTGCTGAGGTTTCAACTGTTCAAATACACTTCTGAAAAGAAAGAAGCATGCAGACAGTATCTTGGAACCAACCAATAAATGGTGGCCATATTTACTGCAGACTATCAAGAAACCAGCAAGTTCATGGTCATCTGGAAGAATTTCGAACACCAAGAACACAAGGATGAAACAGAATGACTCCCATGCTCAAAGATTTTACAGGAAATAAGGCTTGTTCACATACAAACTATTATTACAAAAGATAGAACAGTTTCAAAATGATGAAGAGTTCCAAGACTTTGGAAGCTGCAGATCACGAAGTGCATTGGCAAGTGGAGGTGGAGAGGAAGTTTAGGTGTTCCTGTCACGTGAAAATATGAGGATGGCACCACAGACATGAGGAAACAAGAAAATTTTGGAACTATCCTTGTCAGAAGGAACCCTGGTAGTGTAGTGGTTAAAGCACTTGGCTATAACCTGAAAGATTAGTGGTTCGAATCCACCAGCTGCTCCACAGGAGAAAGATGTGGCATTCTGCTTCCATAAAGATTATAGCCTTGGAAACCCTATGGGGCAGTTCCACTCTGTCCTATAGAGTTGCTATGATTCAGAGCAGGCTCGACAGCAACAGGTTTTTAGTGATCCTTGCCAGAATGAAATAGAAAGGCACTGAAGATCAAAGAGCATGGTCGTGTGGCTTAATTCAGCAATAATCTTCAGCTCTAAAGTTGAAGTGAAGAAAGTATATAGTATGAAATTTATCCAGAGATAGAAATTTACAAGGAGGGTGGGAATGAAGACAAAAAGGCATGGGACCGTAACGCTGGTTATACAACCAATATGCAGATTTTACAAAATACATTTTTTTCATTTACTATATCGTAAATGTCAATTGCTATATTTTAATATTCTTTACCTTTTTATTGGCATAGTACATAGGCAAACCAGTTTAACCAGTCTATAGAATTTTGGGTTATTAGCAATTTATTATTATCATAAAGAATGTAGAGAAGATCATCCTTGTAGCTAAATCTTTGCACCATCAACAGATGAGAGTTCCTTCCAAAACCCTTTTGACTGGAAGCTGACCGGAATTTACTCTAGCTGCTCTGCTTCACAGGAGATTATGCCAGATTCCGCCCAACACTCAACAGGATAGAGACCCTTCTTAGCCTTAAGCTACCTACCTCTACTACTTCATTCCCAATCTTCTCCCAGCTCTCTAAACCAAGTCTACCTCTGCTGAACCCAATCCTAGAGCAGAGAGCCAGAGATTCTACTCCTTAGCAGGTAAGATTTCCAGGGGTAGGAATACTTTCAAAGCCACATGAAGCTGAGGGTGGGGAGGATGAGAAGGGTACCGTGAGCAGGATATGCCAGACGAAGGAATCAATGCATTGTAGATCAGCAGATGAACATTTCTTGTCTTCTCCTTTTTTTTGTTTACTCAGTGAAAGTAAGAGAAGAAAACGAGATCTTTGTTGCTGCCAAATCAAATATCTGGATAATTTTTTCTTTTTCATAATAAAAAGTTTCCAGTAAGAAGGAAAAGTGTTAAAGGTTAAAAATCTTTATGCATATCTTAGATTCTTCTCTTACGACAAATTCCTAGAAGCAGAAGTGCTAAATCAAGAGGTAGGCACATTTTTAAGGCTTTTGATAACTGACTGCCACAAACTGTTTTCCAGAAAATTTGTAACAAATCACAGTTTACAATTCCTGGGATGAAATGAAATTTCTTGAAAGGCAAGTACCATGCCTGTTCATTTTGTTATCTTCAGAGTCTAA
>NW_004443966.1:22535433-22542094 GCF_000243295.1 Trichechus manatus latirostris | reverse complement strand
ATACACAAAAGGAAACAAGACATGACTCAAAATGGTTCACTACAAAAGGAAATGAGAAGGGAATAAAAATGGCTCACTACAAAAAAATCAACTTGACACAAAAGTAGGCAGTATTGAAGGAAATGAGGGACAAAATTATACGTAAGATGCACAAAAAACAAATAACAAAATGGCAGAAGTACTTCCTCATCAGTAATTACTTTATTTGTAAACGGATTAAACTCTCCAAGAGGCAGAAATTGGCAGAGTGAGGAAGAGAACATGATCCAACTATATGCTGTCTACAAGAGACCCACTTTAGATCGTCTTTAAAGACACAAATAAGTTGAAAGAGAAAGGACGGGAAAAAAATATTCCATGCAAATAGCCAGAAGAACTCGGGTGGTGGTTTTAATCTCAGACAAAACAGACTTTAAGTCAAAATCTGTTAAAGAGACAAAGAAGAATATTATATAATGATAAAAGGGTCAATTCATCAAAAATATATAACAATTATAAATATATATGCATCTACAACAGAGCCCCAAAATATATGAAGCAAACATTGACAGAACTGAAGGGAGAAATAAACGGTTCTACAATAATAGCTGGAGACTTCAATATACCACTTTCAGTAATGGATAGAACATGTAGACAGAAAATCAACAAGAAACTAGGGGACTTAAACAACACTAAAAACCAACTAGATCTAACAGACATATACAGAACATGCCATCCAATAACAGAAGAATATACATTCTTCTCCAGTGCACGAGTCATGCTCCAATACAGACCATATGTTAGGTCACAAAACAAGTATCAGTAAATTTAAAATAGTGCTACCATTTTGGTATCTACCAAAAGTAAATGAAACTATTTCCAGGGGAAAGTACCCCAAATTATTCTTAAAAGGTGTTCAAATACAACAACCACAGGT
The DNA here is from genome assembly GCF_000243295.1 of Trichechus manatus latirostris. Classification (NCBI taxonomy): domain Eukaryota; kingdom Metazoa; phylum Chordata; class Mammalia; order Sirenia; family Trichechidae; genus Trichechus; species Trichechus manatus. Next base: position 22,541,178 of record NW_004443966.1, on the reverse strand, counting down.
CACAAATCAAACTTCAAAAAGTTTAAAAAGATTAAAATCATGTAAGGTATCTTCTCTGAGCACAATGGAATAAAATCAGAAATCAATAACAGAAGGAAATCTGGAAAATTCAAAAACATACGGAAATTAAACACTGCACTTTTAAACAGAAAAAAAATGGATAAATTGGACTTCCTTAAATTAAAAACTGCTGTGCATCCATCAACGGACAGTATCAAAGTGAAAACAACCATAGAATGGGAGAAAATATTTGTAAATCATATATCTGCTAAAGGTTTAATACTAGAATATATAAAGAACTCCACAACTCAACAACAAAAAGACAAGCCAATTAAAAAATGGGCAAATGATTTGAAAAGACATTACCTCAAAGAAGATATACAAATGGCCAAAAAGCACATGAAAGGATATTAGACATCATTAGTCATTGAGGAAACGCCAACCAAAATCAAAACCACAATGCGATACCACTTCACAGTCACTAGGATGACTAGTATTTAAAAAAAAAAAAAGGAAAATAACAAGCATTGTCAAGGATGTGGAGAAATTGGAACCCTCACACATTGCTGATGGGAATATAAAATGGCACAGCTGCTGTGGAAAACAATTTGGGAGTTCCTCAAAAAGTTAAACGTAGGGTTACCACATGACCCAGCAATTCCACTACTAGGTATATATCCAAAAGAATTGATAGCAGGGAATCAAACAGATACTGGTACATGAATGTTCACAGCAGCATTATTCACAGTGGCCAAAAGGGGGAAACAACCCAAATGTCCATCAACAGATGAACGGATAAACAACATGTGGTATATCCATACAATGGTCTATTATTTGGCCATAAAAAGGAATGAAGTTCTGATACGTGCGATGACATGGATGAACCCTAACGTTATGCTAAGTGAAGCTAGACACAGAAGGACAAATAATGCATGATCCCAATTATATGAAAAAACTACAATAGGCAAATGCAGAGAGACAGAAAGTAGAGTACTGTTTACATGGGCTGGGGAAAGAGGATACAGAAAGTTAATACTTAGTGGGTAGAGAGTTAGTTTGGTTGATGAAAAAGTTTTGGAAACAAACAGTGGTGATGGTTGCACAACATTGTGAAAATAATTAATGTCACTGAATTGTATACTTAAAATGGTTAAATGGCAATATTTATGCTATATATATATTTTATAAAAAGTTTAAAAAAAAGACTAGGCCAGCCATTCTCAACCAGATTTTCTTATTTGAACACAGAAAATTATCTGAATGACTATTTTTAATTCTCCCAAGAATGAACATAACTAGCACCATTCTACACACACATATGAGAAGTTAATTCATGGCATACAGTACATGCCTTAAGGTTATCAATGCTTACCGCCACCTTACACTTATACCTTCTTTTTGTGTGTACTGCTATATGTATGTATAGAGGAAGTTTATTGGAGAGTACTCTTGGGAACAATAACCATATGGGATCATAATGCAGCAAAATGGCTTGTCTAAATTTATAAGGTGCAGGGCAATGGGTTTCTCTTTTTATATGGCCCTTCTGGCCATGGTCTTATAACTCCCATAAAATGACTCGGTAGGACTATGCAAATAAGGTGTGTAAAAAACTCTTGCAGGAATTGGATGGGACCATACAAATAAAGTGCTTGTGACCCACTAAAGGGATTGGTCAGTTCTGCTATCCTGCTAGGCCTATAATGAGTGATCCCACAGAGGCTGAGAGGGACTTTACTACCATCAAGAACAGCCAGGAGCAGAGCGTGTCCTTTGGATGCAGAGTCCCTGAGCTGAGAACCTCCTAGACTCATGGAGCTAAAGAGCTGCAACACTTGCCCGAGCAGGCAGAGGCCAGGCCCAAACAGGATCCTGCAACAGGAGGCCAAGAGCGAGGCCTGCCTGTGGCCATGGCCAAGAATAAGTTGTCCTAATCAAAGAACTGTATCCTGAGTTGTTTCTGATCCTGAATTGTATCCTGTTACTTCCCCAGTAAACCACTTAACTGTAAGCACAGTTCTTGAGTTCTGTGAGACATTACAGCAAAACTACCAAACTCAAAAACAGGAGGAAAAGTACTGAGGGGAGGGTGAATAGTTGGTGTTAGAGATGATGCAGTGGTAGAGCAGTTTCAAGGTGTTGGACATTTGGGTTATCTTTAACCTCCACCTTAGAGTAACCAGCTTTGTGCTGATTCTCATAAAAAAAAAAAAATGATTCATTACATGAGGGTTAAGAATCAGGACCAGCACAAAGCTGGTTTCTGTGAGGCAGAAGTCAGGTATATCTCCTTCCTACTGCTCCATAATTTTTGACACCAGCTGCTCCCCCCATGGCATTCTCTACTTCTCTACAGGGTACAATAATTCATTGCAACAGCCACACAGAACTCACAGACCATACTTAAAGTTATACCATTTATTAGGGAAGTAACAGCAATTCAGGATGGGGATCAACCTGGAAGTAACAGGAACAACTCCGGATCAGCAGCAGAAAGCACACAGGCCTCCAGTGATCAGTGGACGCAGCTGGGTAGCTGCCTTCTCTTCTACCAGGCAAGTGGTCTGACTCAGTTTCTCTGCGGTGGCTGCCTTCTCTACTAGGGAAGTGTTCCAACTCAGTTTCTCTGCTGGGTGGCTGCCTTCTCTGTTGTGCAGGCTTCTCCACCATCGAGAGCTCCTTCGTCAGCCTCTCTGCCATAGGCCTCTCCACTGCTAACTAGCCCAGCTGAGGGTCAGTGTAGCAGTCCTCTCAGCTGTTGCTCTCCTAATGGCTGCTTTCCACTATCAGGCCTCTCTGCTGTTGGCCTCTTCGCTGCTAACTAGCCCAGTTCATAGCCAGTATAGCAGCCTGCTAAGCTATCTCAGCTGCTCTCTGCCATAAGGCCTCTCTGCCACTGACTGTCCACCATTGGCCACTAACTGGTCCAGATCACGGCCAGTGCAGCTTGTTTTCTTTGCTGATCTGTGCCAGCAGGCCTCTCTGCTGGCAGGACTCTCTGTCATTGGCCTCCCCATCACTAAGTGGCCTAGTTAATAGTTAGTATAGCAGCCTCGGGACCACTTGGCTCCCGTGTGACTCTGCTTCTCTGCCAGCCCAGCTCTTAACCAGCATCTCTCTCTTCCAGGCTTGCTAACCTCTGCATTTCAACTGTTTATATATCTCGATCCTCATCAATTACAAGGCAGGCCTCCCTCACCAGACCAGAGTTAAACCAATCCTCAATTACCTATGAGATGCCAGTCAACTTAGGTCTTGTTAATTACTAGATAAAAGTATCAAACCATCAAGTTGTTTACAATTTACCCAAGAAATGTTAATAAACGAAGGAAGGGGCAGAAAACAACCTGGGAGCCCCTCCCTAAATTGCTGCTCCAATGGACTAGGGCAAAGTTAACTCCTCAGGGATTAGGGGAAAAATCTCCCAAACTGTTCTTCCAAAGAACCAAGGCAAAAGGCCACATAAAGGAACTCACTACACCACAGGGATCAAGGAAGCAGAACTGGGCAGTGGGAGAAGCTGAACTGCAATACTGCACTCTAGTCACAACAAAGATACCAGCTGATCCCATAGCTGGCATGGCTCCTGAAAGTTGTTCCCAAATTGAAGCAAAGGGGCTGTAGAGCTTCCTTCTGACATTGTGTCAAGTTACTCCAGTGCTACTTTTTGTTAATTTCCAGGTCCTCTTCAGCTTGTTCCACCTTACTGTAGACAGAATCCACCTGAACATTCAGGGAATTGATTTTGAATACTCAATGAACTATTGTGACTGAGGCTTCATTTCTGATATTAGTTTGACTCTGGAAATAATACTATACTAAAAAAGCAAAATATGTTGTCTAATAAGAACACATATGATATGAACAGAATTAAAACAATGATAACTAGTTGATTTAACATAGACGAAACTCAAAAATTAAGTAACTTTATCTAAATTAAATCCTTCACTCTTATTACTTCATCACTCAATAACAAGTTGTAAAGCTCTTTAATTTACAAGGTAATGTCAGATATCCTTTCACAATTTCCCCAGCCGTCTTAACTAGATTAACCCCTCCCCCCTTTTTGGTTCCCCAATTCTTTTTTTTCTTTTTTTTTACCTTTCCCCCCCTTTAAATTAGTTTGTTCATTTTTTTTTTTTCCCGTTTTTTTCCCCCCCCGTTGGCAGGGCTTGGGCCTGTTCACTGCAAACTCACTACCTGCCTCTGTGCCTGGCACATAGCTGGCATTTGATGAAGGTTTAACTACTAGAAAGTATCCCCAAATTGATCAAAAACTAAAAAGCAACTGTTTCTATCTACCAATAGTACATAAACTTGTTAAGTCACTAAAACAGATACTCCAACACGCTTTTAGAGAATTTACTACCTATAAGGTCGCTATGAGTCGGAACTGACTTGACAGCAGTGGGTTTGGTTTTAGATTCAGTTCCAAAAAGTAAAATATGACAAGTTTACAGCCCCCCCAAAAAACCAAACCCATCGCCGTCGAGTCGATTCCGACTCATAGCAACCCTATAAGACAGAGTAGAACTGCCCCATAGGGTTTCCAAGGAGCAGCTGGTGGAATCAAACTGCCAACCTTTTGATTAGCAGCTGAACGCTTAACCACTGTGCCACCCGGGCTCCCTACAGGCATTAGAAGAAGAAAAAAAGGTGAAATCTAACTCCCTATTTCAGCCTTACAAACCCACCCATAAAATAAAGTAGTAAGAACAATTTAAACTTACTTCTCTCTCCCCACCCCATCACCTTTGGAAACTAAATAGGTTGAGGGTACAGGGGAAGGGAAAGGGCCTTTTGGTATCTTAACCTAAAAAAAAAAAAAACCACAGTAGGAGTAGGCCATAAAATCTTTCCAAGTTCTATTCAAACAGACAAATAATATATAATTAAAGTCACCTATCCCTATTTTAATCTACATTTGTAATAATAAAATGTATATTACATTTCTGTACTTAAACTAAATAACTTACTTTAACCCCTTTAGTAATAAAATATGGCAGTTTTTAATCACGAATAGAAATGTCATATGACATTGATTACAATATTAAAAACACAGTCAATTTACTTCACTTTAAAAACAGACAAGACCCTTAGGAGACACATTGGCAGGCAGCATAATTTTACTAAATTCACCTTATGCAATAAATTTTCTTTTAGAACCACGCCAAAATTGGCTCTCTTTCTCTTTCAAAAGAAATTAAAATTTGCATGTGAATTACAGAGTTCAATCTCATTCATCAATGCTAGACCACGGAGTCTGAAAAATGTCATGTTCCTTCATGCCAGTTTCACAGCTTCTGAATCATGATTGATATTCCTTCCCATCTGGCAATGACCACAGTAACAGGAGCTCTCAAATGACCTTGAAAGTGTGGCTTCACTCTCCACATGAAATATTTCTTTGGCATCTGTTTATTAGTCAACAAATCAATTTCAAATGCAAATTAATAAAATAATAATTCATTTAATATCCCTGCAAGAATGCTAACTAATTGCAAATGCCTGCCTCTCTGTTTTCCTCTCAGTGGGTTCTCCAGCTCTTTACCGTAAGCGTAAAATACCACCTTGGTTACCAGCTGACACTGAGGGACCCCCAAAAATGAAAGACTGTGTTCAATGGCACGAGTGAGTCAAAACTGAAAATGGATCTTAGATACTAAAGGCAAGTCATTTAACTTACATTCTAACAGCTTACAGTAATCTTTTAAATATAGTTTCTAACTTTAACTTATTATTAAA
>NW_004443966.1:22534055-22535193 GCF_000243295.1 Trichechus manatus latirostris | reverse complement strand
ATGGGGTCACCATGAGTCGGAATCAACTCAATGGCAACTGGTATTCTATTTTGACTTTATGACATGAATATATAAACAGGAGCCAAATAGAAAGGGCTTCTACTTTACAAATATGGGACAATTTGAGCATCAAAATAAATAAAAGCAATAATGGAGGATAACCTACTAAATAAAATAAGGACTCATGCATGAATAAATAAATAAGAGACAGAGAAGGGAATATTCTTCCTTATAGTACCATGCTAACTGATAAATGTAGAAAGAAAAACGGTGTTAGAAAGTCACCATTTTGCAGCCATCATAGTAATCATTTCTCAGGCCAGAATCATCAACTAATGCTAACACTAGTAGGTGAAAGTATAACAAACACGAGTTGTTATGGTATGTCGTCGAGTTGATTCCAATTCATAGCGACCCTATAGGACAGAGAACTGCCCCATAGAGTTTCCTAAGCTGAAATCTTTACAGGAGCAGATCTTTTCTCCTGCGGGTTTGAACCGCCAACTTTTCAGATAGCAGCCAAGTGCTTAACCACTGTGCCACCAAGCCTCCAACAGTTACATAGTTTCAATATAAACCAGTTGCCATCCATTAGTCCAGCCCATCCCAATTTATGGCAACCCCATAGGTGTCAGAATAGATCTGTGCTCACAGGGTTTTCAAAGGTTGATTTTTCTGAAGTAGATTGCCAGGCCTTTCTTCCAAGGTGCCTCTGGGTGACCTCAAACTGCCAACCTTTCGGTTAGCAGTCTAGCACGTTAACCATTTGCACCACCCACGTATTCCCTCAAATTACTTAAAAGTAACAAAGGAGGAATACTAACTTTACAGTGGTGAAGGCTGGTGAACACCACTTTAGTCAAGTGATTAAAGTTAACACCACCAAAGATAGGATAAACCAACATCCTGTGCCTCCTACCATGATGCACTGAGAGTGTAACATCACTTCTGTGATATTCCTGCCAAAAATACAAAACCTGAATCTAACCAGGAGGAACATCAGACAACCCCAAATCAGAAGGAACATAAGACAAACCCATATAGAGACAATGGACAAAATTTTTAAATGACTGTAGATTAGATAATAATATTGTATCACTGTTAAAAACTTCCTGACATTATAAAGACAATGCTCTAC
>NW_004443966.1:22527142-22532695 GCF_000243295.1 Trichechus manatus latirostris | reverse complement strand
TACTGAGTCCTCAATTCCCTCCACCAAAATTATCACCTCACATATACCAGACTTCTAACCTGTCCACAAAACCACCTTCCAATTACTGCTTAGGTAAGTATTATTCCATGAGTCTGGCTGTGACTCCTGGAATTTTCCCAAATCCATGACTTTAACTTGTTTGTTTATATCCTCTGAGGAAAAAAAATCTCCTGAGGGAAAGAGAGGACAATGACTTGAAGGATATGAGTTTGAACTTTTTAGAAGAAGGGGAATTAAATCTTTTTCTGGAACAAGGCATAACTACAAGAAAAGGGTCTACAGACATCTAGAAAGATCACAAGCTACGTCTCAGGGAGAAAATCCCAGCAGTGGATGGGAAAATATGCTCCCCACCCCACCCCACCCCCCAAAAAGAGTAAAAAAAAACATCAGGAAAGTTTCTGACACAAGTTTAGCAATCTTGTTTCTCATTTAACCTAAATGTAAATGAGAAAATCTACAGAATCCACAACATAAATTATTGTTACTTGTAATTGGTCAGTCTCCAAACACTATCCTCTCATAGCATAAGGACAAAAACATATTTTCTCTCAGCCCCTCTCACAGAATAGAGTGAGAAGTGTGGTAAACTCGTGATTTGTCACTATTCAAAGCACCAAAAACCTGCTAATACCAAGTTCCCTGGCTATTTAACCAACAATCTAGTAGTTTAAAAGCAGGTCAGCCTTTAGTATAAAAGGATGCCCCCCTTTCAAAATTGGCTAAAGCTATCAAATTGGATCGTAGGCTTTGCACATGCAATCACCTAAAATCACCACGGTCCCACTAGCTGGAACAAGTTTCCATGCCCCCTCCCCCCGCACTTGACGGTGAGTGGATCAGAGCAGCAACAAGGCGCCCAGTGGAGACGTTTTAATTCTTCCAGAAATGTCAGCTTCCAGGCTGAGTCCAGGTTTTAAACTCTCCCAGGAGGGCCTCCCCACAGGGACATTTTGTTCCCTCGGGGAAAGATCTTCTAGGGACATGGCTGCCCGCTCCCCGCCGAGCGTGGAGCACCCGGGACGCCTGGCTGAACCAAGAGAGATCCAGGAGGGTGGGAAGAGGGACTTTGGAGAAGGCAGGGCGGAAAGGAGGAGAGGCAGCAGGCGCGCAAGTTGAATTACTGGGGGTCGCCCTGAGCCCCGACCTCTGACCTGTGCCCGAGCTAGAGGCCTGTAAGGAATCCGGGGCCGGCCCGGGTCCCACAACATTGGGCCCCGGCACCGAGCTCCAGGCCTGGCTAGGCCTGCCTGCGAGAGGGCCAGTCGGACCTGTTGGAGCCGGTGACCTTCGCCAAGACCCTCACTGGGACGACAGGTTTTGGTGGGATCGTCACCAAGTTCGGCCCTCCCCGATCGGACTCACCGCCCGCCGGAGCTGCCCAGAGGCTGCCGCTCGGAACATGATGTCCGCTCCCGTCCACCCGCCGCACCCTCTGCTCACAGCGGCCCGGAGCCCGGCACCCGCCAGACACCCGCCTGGCCAAACCACACAGCCGCCACCAGTCACTCTAACACTCGCGAGACGCGCGATTGAGAGCGGCCGCCCATTGGACGGTCGCGCAGCCAATGGAAACGGAGGAAAGTTGGGCCTGGACTCCGGAGTAGGGCAAAGGTGAGGTTGTTGTCTGTGAGACTCCGCGCGGCGGTAAAACCGCGGAGGAAAGTCGGTGGGCTGCTGGTGACCTTGGCCCGGACTGCTTCCCAACCCGACTCTGGGCAACGTTGTTACAGTAAACTTTACAACTGAACTGATTACTCACTCTCCTGCCTTCCCAGGCCTCAGGATGAAGTCCACCCTACTGACTCCATTCTTTCATTCGCTCATTCATTTATTCACAGTTACCAACTCTGCGGCTGTAACGTGCTAAGCACTTCTCTAGGTATTGTTGTTGTCGGGTGCCGTCGAGTGGGTTCCGACTCATAGCGACCATATGTACAATAGAAGGAAACAGTGCATGGTCCTGCGCCATCCTCATGATCGTTGTTATGCTTGAACCCATGGTGGCAGCCACTGTGTCAATCTATGGATCTTCCTCTTTTTCGCTGACCCTTTACCAAGCATGATGTCCTTCTCCAGGGACATCTAGGTGAGAGGAATATAATAAAATGATGCATAAGATGTTGTCCTACCCTTGGGGACTTCACAGACTCTGGAGGAAACATACAAATAAGCATGTAATTTCTTTTATGTGAGAAAAATGAGTAAGAAAAAGGGGTGAGGGTTCACCAGTTGGCGATATTTGAGCTGGAATCCAGAAGAAGGAACCGTGTGATCAAAAAGAGGAGGAACATGAAACGACCAAGGAGTTGGGGATCCAACTTGAGCATGACTTGTATCTACTTCAGACCTGTCCATGCTAATGTGATGGCTGAGGGCTGTGGACCCACCAGTAAATCTGTGTGTGGGATACTGGGAGGGGCAACTCAGTATTGCGTTTATTACTGCATTTGCATCCCACCCCAGCTCCCCGCTGGACTCAAATTTGAGTTCTATGGAAGTGGAAGGAAGAAAAAAGAGTACATAAAAACCGAAAGGGATATTTTACTAAAAACCATGTTAAAAATTGGGATACAAACTTCCCTGCCACCACACCCATGACAAAGCAAAACACAAACGGGGAGAGAAGCTCCCCAACCCACAGTAGGCAGCTTTGGCACCCCACAGGCTCCGGTGAATCAGCAGCAGCTGTGGCCAGCAGCGGCCCATTGCCCATGGGACATGGTGGTTTCTGGCAGAACAGGGCCAGGGCAGAGGAAGAGCCAAAAAACTGCAAAGTCTGTGACAAGTGACCAGGTCTGTTTCTCGAGCACAAGAGATGCTCCCTGGGGACTTTGGGGGAAGGGGTCCCTATATTTACAAGTGGGGAGAGTGCCAGAGAAGTGTTGACTAAAACATTACTATTATTTTCCCTACAGGTATTTTGGGGTCTGTCTCTGCCACTCAGGTATGAGCTGCTTGGTGGCAGGAACCCTGGTGTTAAATATTTGATTTATGTTTGTGGATGTTCAGTGAGCATTTGTAAAACTTTGACCAAATTGGAAAGAAAGGAAGAGAACGAGGGAGGGAAGTAGTTTAACTCTTGAAGGCTGACTCTAGCCTGTTGGACTGTCCTCTTTCCACAGGCCAGTTTCAATAGCCGCTCTCAGGATTCTGGAAGGCCTCTTTTCCTAGTGGAAACTTAGAAGAGGAAGGGTCAGTGAAATGAACTATAACCCCAGGTTGCTGCAACTACTGATACTCATTGTCTCCCTCCTCCTTATCAGTTGCCGTTGAGTTAATTGCAACTCATGGCAACCCCATGTGTGTCAGAGTGGAACTGTGCTCCATAGGGTTTTCCATGACTGATTTTTCAGAAGTAGATTGCCAGGCTTTTCTTCCAAGGCACCTGTGGGTGGATTTGAACTGCCAACATCATGTTAACCATTTGCACCACCCAGGGACTCCTCCTTCCTCCTTATCTATTATAAATTCTCCTCAGCCGGCAGCTCCGCTGGCCTCAGTGGCTGACCTGGTGCCACATACACTGAAGTGAATCCACCAGCAAATCCTGTTGGCTCTGCCTCCAAATAATATCTCAGATTTGATCTCTTCTTGCCACTTTTTGCTGCTTCCACCCTAGTCCAAGGTACCATCATCTCTCACTGGGATTATTGCAACAGCCTCCTGACTGGTATCTTAGCCTCCAAATTTGCTTCCACAGTCTATGCTCCTCAGAGCAACCAGTGACGTTCTGAATACATAAATCATATCTCATCATTCCCTGCTCAAAACCGTCTCATTATGTGGGGGAAAAAAATCAAAGCTCTTGGCATGGCTTCAAAGCCCACCTTGATCTGGCCCTTGCCTGAGTCTCCAACTCCTCTCCTCTCTCCCTCCTTCAGTTCAACTCCTATCGTCGTTGTTGGTTACAACTGAGTTGATTTCAACTCATGGCTACCCCATGTGTTACAGAGCAAAACTGCTCCATAGGGTTTTCTTGGCTTTAATCTTAATGGAAGACAATTGTCACCAGGCTTTTCTTCTGCAGTGCAGCTGTGTGGGTTCGAACCTCCAATCTTTAGCTTAGCAGTTGAGCATAAACTGTTTGTACCACCTATGGACCTTCCTCATCCTCCTACTAATCCTCAAATACAGAAGCATGCTTTTGCCTTGGGGCCTTTGCACTTGCTGTTCCTGCTACTTGGAATGCTTTTCCAACAGATCTTCTATATAGTTTGCTCCCAGTCTTTATTCAGTTCTCAGCTCAAATACCGCCACCTTGGAGAAGCTTTCCCCGACCACCATACCTAGCCCCTCCCTCCTTTTTTCCATCCCCTTACCCTGGTTTATTTTTCAGAGCAGGGACTTTGTACTGTTCACTGTTGTATCCCTGGCACCTAGAACAACATCTGGTCCATGTAAGAACTCAATATATACTTTGTGAATGAATAAACGAATGAATGAATGGATAAATGAGAATATTTGCCTATGTATGAAGCCTTCACAGGCCTCTTGGCCTACACTGATCTCTCCCTCCTCCTCATCCCTCTGGTCTTTGCTGCTGGTGCCACAATACAAACATTTCATTGTATCCCAGGGGCCAGCTTGAGCCATGGGTTGTTACTAACCTTATATTATTGGTTAACATTTAACATGTATGACACTTACTATCCCAAGTGAACTGGCACTCCTTTGGGACAGAGTCCATGTCTTGTATGTATTTGTATCCTCTTCATCCCGTGGCAATGTACAGGCACGCAGTGTGTGCTAAATAAATATTTGTTGCCTGTTCGAATGAATAATGGTAGAAATTGGTAATAACCATGAAAGGAAAAAGAAAGAAGAAGGAACTTTGGGAAACAAAGTTAGAACTAAAACACCTAATCATTTGAATTTTAAATTTTATAATGAATGGCCAAGCGTGTAAAACTTGATACTTTTGCTCCTCCTTTGAAAAGTAATTTTCTCATTGTACACGGTATTTAGCAAAGACTCACATAGTACACTGGCACTAAAGGTGTGATTCCCAGACCAGCAACATCATCTGAGAACGTAGCGGAAATGGAAATTCTCAGGCCCCACCCAGACCTAACGAATGAGAAACCCTGAGAGTGGGACACAGAAATCTGTGTTTTAAAAAGCCTTCCTGATGATTTATGATACACATCAGTTTGAGAACCGTTGCATTAGTAGAAAGGTAAAACCTGTTTGTGAAGCAGGATGCTGGGGTAACAGTAGCTCTCCATCTTTTGTTTCCCTCAGCACATGTGATGGCTTCATAGACCATGGTTATCAGCAGTCCCAGACAGGCTGATACAATTCAACATCAAAATCTCTCCTGGGCATGACACTACTTATAAAGATAATGCTCTACATTCTACCTTGGTGAGTAGTGTCCTGGGTCTTAAAAGCCTGTGAGCGGCCATCTAAGATACTCCACTGGTCTCATCTCTTCGGGAGCAAGGGAGAATGAAGAGAACAGGATACAACGAAAAGATTAGTCCAAAGGACTAATTGTCCACAGCTACCAAGACCTTCACCGGACTGAGT
>NW_004443966.1:22518581-22519697 GCF_000243295.1 Trichechus manatus latirostris | reverse complement strand
ATTGGGTGCGTAGATGTTTATTATGGTTATCTCTTCATTATTCCCTCTTTTTAATTGAGGCTCAGAGAAGTTAAGAAACACACTCATTTCACAGAGCTACTACACAGCAGAGCCTGGATTCTGACCAGGTGTGCCTGACACTGTAACCCAAACTCTAAAACAGTGTGACCCAGTACAATTCCATTATATGGAATTACCACAATTTATCTAACCAGTCTCCTACTTTTGTTCATTTTTATTCTCCATTTTTTGGTATTATAAATATAGCCTCTATGTACAACCTTGTGGTTAAGGCTTTGTGTACATTGTCTATAACTATTTCCACAGAATAATTTCTAGAAGAAGGTTTGCTCAATCAAAGAAATTACAGAGTTTTAAAGCTTTGATAAATTTTGCCAAACTGCTTTTCAAAATGTTGAAAGCATTTGACATTCCTTCTGCAGGGTATGAGAGGGCCAATTTTCCTATACCTTGCCAACATTGAGAAATTTGAAGATTTTTTTTTTCTAATCTGTGCCAATGTGAGAGACCAAAAATGGCGATTCACTGATGCATTAATTTGCTTTCTTTTGAAAAAGGGAAATACACTAAGGTAATAACCCAATGAATCATGACCTCCTATAATCCAGTCCCCTTGAGTGTGGATAGAAGCTGTGACTTGCTTCTACCCAATAAAATATAGCAAAGGTGAAGGGATTTTTCAGATATAATTAAGGTCCCTAATCAGTTGACTTTGAGTTAATCAAAAGGAAGATTATCTTAGGTGGCCTTACCTAATAAGGTGAGCCCTTTAAAAGACAGTCCAGGCTTTCCCAGAATTTAGAAGATTCTAGGCAGCAGAGATTTTTCTTTCTCCATTGCTAACTTTGAAGAAACAAGCCGCCATCAATTCTCTAGCCACACGGAAAGGAATTCTACCAACAACTGAGGGATCTTGGAAGCAGGTCCTTCCCTAGTAGAGCCTCCATATGAGAACGTAGAGCCTCCATATGAGAACGCAGCCCAGCTGACACCCTAATTTTAGCCTTGTGAGACCTTGAGCAGAGAACCCAGCTAAGAAATACCTGGATTTCTGACCTATAGAAACTGCGAGATAGTAAGCAGATGTTGTTTTAA
>NW_004443966.1:22515997-22517499 GCF_000243295.1 Trichechus manatus latirostris | reverse complement strand
GAAGATCAACAGCCCAAGACTGATTCCAATGAGGCAATGGTCAGATATATCTCCTCTCTCTAAACTTTTTACCAATTCTGATACCAGCCACCCCTCCCGTGGCACTCTCTACTTCTCTGCTGGGTTTGATAATTCATTGCAATAGCCACCCACATAGAACTCACAGACCATATTCACAGTTATGAGTTTATTAGGGAAGTACCAGGTTACAGTTCAGGATCAGGAACAACTCAGGAGACAGTTCTTGATCAGGACAGCCCCTTCTCAGCCATGCCTACAGGCAGGCCTCTCTGTGGCCCTCGGCGCCTCGACCCAGCCTCTGCCTTGCTCAGGTGTGTTACAAAGCTCTTTAGTTCCACCAATAAGTGCCCAGAGGCATCCCACTCCACCATTAAGCCCTGGCTGGAAGGTGCTCAGCTCTCTAGCTCAGTGGGTCAGCAAGCCTAGCTCCGCCAGGTGCCCTGAGACCCTCCATTCTGCCCGGAAGCCTCTTGCTTGAAAGCACTCAGCTTTCTTACTCCGTGGGCCTGGAAGCCCTCTGCGCCATCTCCTGCTGGTCTCCTGGTTCTGCTGCCGTCTTTTCTCCGCCGCTGCTTCTTGCAGTTTAGTGCCGTCTTCGGTGTTACAGCTCTCTTTCTCAGTCTCCTGGGTCTAGGAGGTTCTTGGTGGAGGATCACTGGATTCAAAGGACATGCTCCACTCCTAGCTCTTCTTTCTTGGTGGTAGTGAGGTACTTCCCTCCCAACCTTGTCTGCCTCTGGGATGGCTCATTTTAAGCCTAGCAGGATGGCAAAACTGAACAATTCCCTTGTTAAGGTTCCATACACCTTATTTGTATGGTATGACCCCCACAAGGGTGCCATGTACCTTATTTGCATTATTAGTAAGGTGTCCAATCCTCTTGAAGGGCCAAAGCACCTTATTTGTATAGTCCCACCCAGTTATTTGGTGAGAGTTTCAAGACCACAGTGAGAAGGGCCATATCAAAGCAACCCATCACACTGCACTGCCCCATAGGGTTTTCTAGGCTGTAATCTTTATGGGAGCAGATCGCCAAGTCTTTCTCATGCAGAGACACTGGATGAGTTTGAACCACCAAACTTTCGGTTAGCAGGCAAGTGCTTAACCGTTGTGCTACAACTCTAACATATTTTATAATTGTTCATTACTAGATTATAGCATAGATACTTATATATGTATGTATGTATTTACTTATTTATTTTACTAAACCTTCTTATTAATTCTGATAATTTTTTTAATTGCTTCTTTTGGCTTTTCCAGGAAGAAAATTATTTCTTTGGTAAATGATAATGATTGATCAGGGGAAGCTCGCTTATCTTCCCTAACCCTCAGTTTCTCATCTGTAAAATGAGAACACAATGATCATCTCACAGATTTGCTGTTAGGTGGAGAAGTCATGTGGTTAATTCCCCCACATCCACTCAACTCTCAACTTCATTGAGGGCAGTGGTGTGCCAAACTTGGTGAGTGTTGGCTCCTGA
>NW_004443966.1:22513163-22514721 GCF_000243295.1 Trichechus manatus latirostris | reverse complement strand
TGATGGGAAGCCTAGGGGGCAGTCAGTTGAAGACAATGGCGTTGGAATAATTTGGAAAAGGATAGTGAGAATAGCAGCACAACTGGAAGAATGTAATTGAAGTCACTGAATTGTACATGTAGCAACTTTTTGAAATGGTGTAACTTTGGCTATGTATATTTTCACAAAAAAAAAAAACAGTTCTCCAAGGTCGAGAAGGGAGAGTGTTGACATGTTGTGGGGTTGTTAACCAATGTCATAAAACAATTATGTATACTGACTGTTTAATGAGAAACTATTTGTTCTGTAAACCTTCACCTAAAGTACAATAAAAAAAATTTTAAAAGAAAAGAAAAGATGTCACCTTGAAGACTAAGGTGCACCTGAACCAAGCCATGGTGTTTTCAATTGCCTCCTATGCATGCGAAAGCTGGACAATGAATAAAGAAGACCAAAGAAGAATTGACACCTTTGAAATGTAATGCTGGAGAAGAATATTGAATATACCATGGACTGCCAAAAGAACAAACAAATCTGTCTTGTAAGAAGTACAACCAGAATGCGCCTTAGAAGCAAGGATGGTGAGACTACGTCTCACATACTTTGGACATGTTATCAGGGGGGCTCAGTTCCGGGAGAAGGACATCATGCTTGGTAGAGGGTCAGTGAAAAAGAGGAAGACCCTCGACGAGATGGACTGACCCAGTGGCTGCAACAATGGGCTTAAGCATAAGAACAACTGTGAGGATAGTGCAGGACCAGGCAGTGTTTTTTTCTGTTGTAAATAGGGTCGCTACGAGTCGGAACCGACTCTATGGCACCTAACAACAGCAACAACCCTTCAGTTTCTCTATTACCTGTCTGCATGGTACAGATTCACTACTTTCTATGGAAGCTCCAGAATTTCTGTATAAGAAGGTCTTGGGGCAGCAGTCTGGCAGGAAGGGGAAGCTCTGGGATTTGTCGTATGTCTGCGTTTGCACAGCAGCCCCACTGTTTTTACTTACATGTGGGGACTGATGGAGATTGGACCCGTAGGTACTGTTTCTAGGTGGCCCCCTCCTCTCTGCTTCAGTATGGACCATAGAAATGGGCCTTGTGTTCTTAAAACCTGCTTCATATTTTCAAGACTCGTCCGTTTCTCACAAGCAATTCTTTTGCGATGACATTCTTTCTAAATACAGCACGTGAAATTGCACCCACCTTTTTAACAAAGTCTGCCAGCAGGACTTCTTTCTTCTTCCTAAAAATACCTACAGATTATTTGCAACTTTCAGATTCTCCTTTCAATTTATCTGTTCCTTCCCATGTGTTGTCATTTCTCTATTTGAAAATCATGACCGTGAAACCTCGAACATTTACGGGTTATGCAAACAGCTTTTCTTGGTGTATTTTGAATAATCACTGTTCTTATTATTACCAGATGTTGAAATCCCAAATGATAACAGAATGACAGAATTTAATGGTAAGATTATTTGGGCAAGATAAATGTGATGTTTTTGTTGTTGATGTAAGTCTTACTGAAAAACTCTGAGAGAGAGCAGGTATCTGACCTGGGTTCGTATCCAGCTTTTTCCAG
>NW_004443966.1:22510352-22511606 GCF_000243295.1 Trichechus manatus latirostris | reverse complement strand
CAACTGAAGTTCCATTGGATGGCTGTCCTCTAATGCCCTTGGCCAGTCTTTTCAGGGCATCTGAAGACTTTGTGGTTCTGTAGCTCTTCGCTGAGCTCGCTCTCCTCTGTCAGTCTTGTGGAGGATGCAGGAGAGAGGATTTATACCATCTCTCATCTTGCAGATTTAATAAGAGACACTTGTCTCAGATTCTTCTCCATGAGAAAGGGCAGGAATTATGCCTGTCTTATCCATGGCTATATCCTCAGTGCTTAGAAAAAAGATTTCACAGAATCTTCTTTAGGAAGTCCCTGAGAACTAAATCTTCATTTGGCCCCCTCAGAGTCTCCACACTTAAAAAAAAAAAAAAAGGTACCATCAAGTCCACTTCCACTCAAGGCAACCCCATGTGTGTCAGAGTAGAACTGTGCTCCATAGGGTTTTCAATGGCTGATTTTTCAGAAGTAGATGACCAGTCCCTTCCTTCTGAGGTGACTTTGGGTGGCCTTGAACTTCAACCTTCCTGTTAGCGATCAAGCACATTAGCCATTTGCACCACCCAGGGACTCCACAACTACCTCCTGTGAAAATGTAATGAGAACCTTGGGGCCAAGCTAGTGGCCAGACCGTCCATGTGCCCACGTATCGTGCTCATTCCTGCCTTCCTGCCTTCCGACCTTTGCTTGCTGGGTGCCTGCTGCTTGGTGCACCCGCCTCATTTCTAAGACTTTACCCTAATGCTTCCCAAGCCTCAGTGTAAGATGAAGATTTTTCCAATTTGCAGCCAAATGGGAAAAAAAGGACGATGTGACGACTTTTTCACAAAGCTCAATTAATTCAGTGGAAAGGACTATTTATTCCAAGAGTAGACATTTCTTGTTTTGGCTTGAAAGTGTTTCTTCTTATATGAGATGATGATGATAGCAAATATTAGTTATTATTGTTTTAATGTTCTCACTTGGCATCATAAAATAGTGGCAGTCCCATGCATGTGATGTCTCCGTGATGTCTCCATGTTTTTTCTTGGTTCTTGAGTTCCTAAAGTCTGAGAAACACTGTCATACAAGTCTAGTTCAATTCCCACCTCACTCTCAGGCCTTCCTCAATTATTCAGGGCTTATTTTTCCTTTAAAAAAAAATGGTAGAATTGAAAGTAGGGGCTCAAACAAATACTGTACACAGTGTTCATTGCAGCATTATCCACAATAGCCAAAAGGGGGAAACAACCAAAATGCCCATCAACAGATGAATGGATAAACCAAATGTGGTACATGC
>NW_004443966.1:22452068-22496386 GCF_000243295.1 Trichechus manatus latirostris | reverse complement strand
GCTGTTGAGTGGACTCTGACTCATGGTAACCCCATGTGTGCAGAGTGGAACTGCTCCTTAGGGTTTTAAAGGCCGTGAGCTTTCAGAAGCAGATTGCCAGGTCTATCTTCTGAGGCGCCTCTGGCTGGATTCAAACCACAGACCTTTCAGTTAGTAGTTGAGCACTTAACTAAACAGTTAAGTGTACGTGCCTGTGCGGATTCGTCCAAGCCAACGAGGGAATCTTGAATTCCTTGCCAGTGATTGGTTCGGGAAGGAGCAGATCTAAACCAATTTGAGCCAATGGAACGGGAAAAAGATTTTCTAGGAGATTCTGAAAAGAGCCTTCCTTGCTCTTTGGTGAGACCTCCGGGAAGTCAGCTTCTCCTGCTGGTCATAAACAAGGGCACATACGATTCTGTGTATTTTGGCACCATTACTTCACAGGAGAAAGATGTGGTAGTCTGCTTTCTTAAAGGTTACAGCCTTGGAAATTCTATGGGGCCATTCTATTCTATGCTATACGATCACTATGAGCCGAAATCGACTGGACAGCAATGGGGTTTTTTTGGGTGTTGTTGTGTTGTTTTTTTGGTTGTTGTTGTTTGTTTGTTTTTTAATGTGACCATAAGAAGAACCATGCTTAGACTGAAGCCATGTCTGTGGACAGTAGATCAGAGAAACAAAAAGAATCTCCTGATGACGTCTTTGAGCCACTGGGTCATCCACCTTTAGGGTCTCCTCTACCTCCATACTTGATGTTATTTGAGCCAGCTCATTTCCTGTTTATGCCTATTTTAACTGGGCTTTCTATTAGCCCAGAGCACCCTGAGTTTGTTTCCTAGGTTTGCCTTAACAAAGTAGCACAAACTGGGTGGCTTAAAAGAAATTTATTCTCTAACAGTTTTAGAGGCTAGAAGTCCAAAATCAAGGTATCAGCAGGGTTGGTTCCTTCTGGAGGCTCTGAGGGAGAATCTGTTTCATGCCTCTCTCCTAGCTTCTGGTGGTTCAGGGCAATCCTTGACATTCCTGGGCTTGTAGATGCATCACTCCAATCTCCGCTTCCATCTTTGCATGGCCTTCTCTCCTGAGTGTCTGTGTCTCTCTGTCCAAATTTCCCTCTTCTTATAAGGACAGTAGTCATATTGGATTAAGGGTCCACCCTCATCTAGTATGACTTGACTTGATTACATCTGCAAAGACCCCATTTCCAAATAAGGCCACATTCACAGGATCCAGGTGAACATGAATTTGGGGGTAACTATGCAACCCAGCCACCACCCATTTGTCAGTTTATTTTACTGTGGTGGCTTGCATGTTGCTGTGGTGCTGGAAGCTATGCCACCCATATTTCAAATACCAGCAGTGTCACCCATGGTGGACAGGTTTCAGCAGAACTTCCAGACTAAGGCAGGCTAGGTAAAAGGCCTGGTGATCTATTTCTGAAAATTAGCCGGTGAAAACCTCATGGATCTCAACAGAACGTTGTCTGACTCACTTGCTTTGGACACATCATCAGGAGGGATCAATTGCTGAAGGAAGACATCATGTTTGGTGAAGTAGAGTGCCACTGAGGGCAAAGGAGACTCTCAGTAAAATGGGCTGGCATGTGATAGCCACAATGACGGACTCAAGCATGCCGGGATCATGAGGATGACAAAAGACCAGGCAAAATTTCTTTTTGTTGTACATAAGGTCACCATGACTCAGCGTCAACTCAACAGCAGCTACTTATCTCTATTCAACCTAGTACACACCCTACTGGTACATGGGAATAATTGAGGAATATGAAGTACTGGCTAGTACCTAGCACAGAGTAGATGTTCCACAAATTACATCACCTTCCCTTCCCCTCCATTCTAACCAGGCTGTCCTTC
Source organism: Trichechus manatus latirostris (assembly GCF_000243295.1). Classification (NCBI taxonomy): domain Eukaryota; kingdom Metazoa; phylum Chordata; class Mammalia; order Sirenia; family Trichechidae; genus Trichechus; species Trichechus manatus. The sequence goes on along the minus strand of NW_004443966.1, from coordinate 22,494,530 downwards.
GTTGTATCCAGTGCTACGTGTGCATTCTGCCCTTGCTCCCAGCTCTCCCCTCCCCATATACCCCATATAAAGCTTTCTCACCTTTAGAGACCCAGCTCCAATCCTACCTCCTTCATGAAACCTGTCCAGCTCATGAGGAATTTTCCTCCCCTTCACTTTTCTGCGCTCAGCTTGTCTGAACCTCGCCACATACTGCTTTCGGTGGTTGCTTGTGCCTTCCCGAGTCTGGTCTTGTCTTCCCAACTAGAGGAACACCCCTTGAGGGCCAGGACTGTTCCTTGTGGCCTCCCTTACTGGGCTTCACTCAACCTCTTGCCTCTTGTAATGTTCAGTCGGTACTTGGTGATGAACTGACCAGCCATTAATCTCTCTTTCCCCTTGCTTTTTACAAGCGATGGGCACCAGCATTCAGCTGAACGAGATTCCTCCAACAGCAAGAGGAGTGTTATTATTTTGTTCTGAAGGTCTTTACAAGTGTAAGGCATGTCTAAAGAGGCTATAAATAATTTATATTGTCCATAACTCAAGCTGATCAAAATAGACCTCATTACAGTGATGCGGCAAAATCTGGTACAAGCTACTTTTCCTCTGCCTCCAAACCAATTACATGTTCCTAACAGAAGCAAATCTGACTCGATTCCCCCTGAATCGGATTAATGCTCCACCCACAATCACGTTAATCACAATCTGTCCGTGATTAGCCATCGGATAATCCCACTAGACAAGAGGTGGCAACCCAGATTCTATTATGTCATTTTACTATCTATTTTTGGAATTTGCTGGTAACTCTAACCTCCAGGAGATGTTTTCCAGTAAAAGAGGATCCTTTGTAGATTCTTTGGAAAAGCTGTTACTGATGTGCTTTGACTAGAATCAAACATTCTGTGTCGTTTTGCATTTCCTATTTTGTTTCAAGGTGATGAATTGACAAAACAGGACATGAGTCTGTGGTCCTCATTATGGGAAAACAAACACATATTTAGCTTCTGATGAATGGGTGTTGGAAAGAATAAAAGACATACTCTGAGGTCTTTAAAAGATTGTGACAATAACTTTATGAAGGTACATTCTCTTGTTTGAGGATATATGATAAATTGTTTTCCATTTGTTTTAATATCGTAAAGGCAAGCATCTATGATTGGCCCTAAAAGTCTTAGACTCTGCAAAACCCAAACCCTCACACATCTGTGTCAGATGGAGAAGTGTATTACAGTATTCAGTTTTTCCATCGGTGCCATAAATTGAAAAATAGGCATCATTAATGCTCAAGTCAAACTAAACTCTGACAGCTGACAGGTCCTCTAACGTGAATCTAGAAATACTGCTAAAGGGAAATACAAAGACCACCTGCGTCATGGCGATTCTGATTCTATGCCCATGTTCACTGACTTGCGGGCACTGGACCACTATCGCCAGCAGAACAAGCCTGAAATCACTCCTACCCCAGGATGATACAATTCATGGAGCAGGACGGTTCCCTGCAGTATTGGTGTCTGTATCTCAAGCTAGATGTTTATACTTTTCAATATCTTTAGTAAGCAAGTTACGAGTGAGTGAGATTCTTTTCATCTTTCCTCGAGATTCTAGATGGGAATTCTTCCATTCACCTCATGTAAATGGTTGAGGTTATTTTAGCATCCTTCCCCCTCTATTACCCCTACCCCCACCAGCCTCCTCCTGCCATGCCAATTTCTAGGGAGGATATAAGAACCAATCATAAATTCCACATCCATACTGTCATCCCTCGCCCTGTCTCCTCCTACCCTTCTGACTCATGTCATGTCTTGCCTCACTTGATTCAGGCATGTGTTAATCTTTCCACAGCGCAGCCATGTTCAGGCCATTTTCCCACCAGAATCTCTTCAGCACTATAACTGGATCATGGAGGTTCCCCTTTGCGGAGAGAACCCCCCTAGTACTCCTCAGCCTGGCATTTGAGGATTCCCAGGCTCTGGCCCACACTTCCCTTGCCATCTATTGCTCTTGCTGCTTCCCCCATGGCAGTCCAGTCCCATGGGCCTGCCGTGGTGGCTCCAGGGTCCTCCCTGTCCCGATGGCTTTGCTCAGCCCCTGCCCACACTCATCCCTGACTCTAGCTTCTCTGAGCTGCTGTCCATCCGTCTGCCCAAGCCATTCCCACCTCCTAGCAGACCTTCCTGCTTCTTCTCTGCCTGGAAGAATTGGACTCATCCTACAAGGCTCAGATGAGAAGTCAAGGCTCCATGAAGCCTTCCAGCCCTCCTGTGTGCCCCTGTGACAGCTTTAGGTCATGGATCTACTGTGACACTCTTCACAGTACTGTCCCTCCCATTGTCCCCACTGTCATCTTCCTCCCCTCTCTACTGTTTCAGTGAAGGGCACCCAGTCCATCCAGGACCCAGCCAGAAACCTGCCCATTTGGCAGGACACTGGCCTCTCTGCAGAACAGCCAGCCAGCCCTGGTTTAGTGAATCTATTCCCTTTGCAGCTCAGTCTCTTCCTCCCTCCCTCCTTTCTTTCTTATTTTACCCAGTCCCCGGATCTTGGCCAGGGGTGGGGTAGTTCTAGAAAAGAACTGGACACTAGAAGGTATGCCCTGTGAGGCTGCAGGCTGGAACACTGGTGCCCCTGGCCGAACTGCTCCGGCCACTCCCAGGCCATGCTGAGTCTGCCGGGGCTCCTACTTCTGGAAGGACAGGAGAAGTACAGCTTCCTCAAAAGATACCAGGTACTGCTCCTTTCTGTGGCCCCCGCCCCTTGAAAGATCTAGGCTCCATGTCTGTCACTCACATGTTGGGTAACAGATCATTGGGCCTCAGCTTCCTTTCTGATAGTCATGGTGAGGACTAATATTTCTGCCACTAACAGCAGTTTCCTCTGTGTTGGGTGGGCATTGTGCTTATGGCTCCACCTTTGTGAGTGATTGGGAGGCAACATGGCACCATGATTACATACACAGGCACTGGAGGCAAAGAGCCTGGTTCAAACCTGGTTCTACCAGCTGTGTAATCTGGGACAAATCACGTAAACTCTTCAAGCTTCTGTTTCCTTATCTATGAGATAGGGATCATTTTAACAATGGTAACTTCTTCCCCAAGTAAGAGTCCAGTATGTGAGCCGTTATGATGATGATACTGAAGATGGGTTAGGTCCTGCATCCATCCCCTCACCTGTGATTCCAAGAAGAATAGCAGACAGAGCATCTTCAACCAGGTGAAGGCCTCCCAAGTGGGTAAGAATGGAAAGGCAACTAACTGGGGGAGGTAGCCAAGTGTGTGACTGCTTGGGTGTGCTTGAGCCCATGTAAACCTGCAGGATCTGTCTGGGCCCCCAGGCAGATGCCTGTGCTTGCTCTTGTCCCCTCTGCACCTTCTGGCAGTGAGAAGATGACCGCCATGAGAAGTCCTTTGTCTTGTGATCTTCTCTTAGACTATGTTAGAGAAAGGAAAGTCCAAGTTATGAAAAATATTCCCAGTACAACTGCTGTGATTAAATAACCACTAACTCTGGGGCCCTGGTGGTGCAGTGGTTAAGAGTTTGACTGCTAACCAAAAGGTTGGCAGTTCGAACCCACCAGCTGCTGCTTGGAAACCCTATGGCAGTTCTACTCTGTCCTATAGGGTTGCTATGAGTTGGAACACACTCAACAGCAATGGGTTGTTTTTTTTTTAACTCTGCTCATGCCCTGCCCTTAGGAAAGCCCTTCTCTCAATCTGTACAGCCTGCCCGGTTGGAAATGGCCCATTCCTGTTTCTTCTTAGCTAGAGCACCCAGTGACACCCACTCCTCCAAAGCCTCGCTCTCTGGGCTGGAAGGGGTGGTGGCTGCTTCCTTGAATCCCACGGGCACAGAGGACTTCAGCTGCACCGGATCCCAGAGGGAGGGAGGAGGACAGAGTTCAGGCTGGGAGACACACCTTAGCCAAAAGACTCTTCTGGTGGCTGAGGCAGGCAGGAGTGGCTGGAGAGAGTATGACCTTGAAGTCCAGGGTCCCCAGTCTTGTCCCAGCTCTGTCACAAACTTGCCGTGTGACCCTGAGCAAGCCTCTTCCACTCTCTGGGCTGCAGCTTCTTATCTGTCAAACAAGGGCCTTGAACAGACGGTCTTCAAAGGTCTCTCTAGCTTTATGGTCCTAGAGTTGTAGAGGGAAGGAAGGGAAAAAGAAGGATGGGAGGATTGACTCAGCAAAACAGTAAAATAATAAAGGCCAGTTTGGTTTTGGTGGCCCGGCCTGGTTTAATGATCCTGTCCCGGCCCCTGGCCCTCAAGCCTAGTACTTTCCTGCTCTTTCTCTTGGTCTAATTCTCAGGGTAGGAGCTGCCATCACCAAAGTGTGAATGACCACCTGTTCTTCTGTTCCTTCTCCCATGGATCCTCGCACAGTAAGCGTAACTTTTAGGGGAATTGTGAGCAGAGTTTTAGGCAACAGTGACTGGGGAAGAGGGAAGATTGGGGAGAAGGAATCCTTGTAGACTTCTCTGCTCTCTAAAATCTTTCTAGGAGGGAGGGTCATGCTGGGGCTGGTTTTACAGGATGATGCTGAATTAATCTATGAATCTCAGGTTGCTACTTCCAGTGCAGACAGAAAATGCTCTAAAGCCCAAGAAAGGAGGTACCCAGGTGTCCTGTGTGCTGTAGCCTGGGACATGACAGCAGTGTGGTCCCTGCCTCTCCCAGAAGGGGACCTGGGAGCAGTGAGGAGGTAGAGAACCCGGGCAGAGCCATAACAATGGTTTCCTGAAGCACTAACCAGGATAAGAGTTTTTCTCTTCTCCCACACCAGTGCTGGTCTCCTAACAGGTCATTTGGGAGAGGCTGTGACCCAGGAAGCCCACATAGAAGGGTCTTGCAGATGGATCCCTGGTTTTACAGCTCGGGAAGAGTGAAGCTGGTGAGTGGTGGTGCCCCGACCCAAGTGGGGCTTCAATGGTACAGAGTAAAAAGCAAGGGAGATGGAGCCAGATAGACCTGGGCAATTACTTCACCTCTAAGCCACCGTTTCCTCGGGGATTAAATGGATCTGATATTACCCACCTCACCACATTGCTGGAAAGGGCCAATAGGCTAATGCCTAACAGGAGCTTTGCACATGGTGGGTACTGAACAAATATTAGCTCTTGATATCGTTGGAGAGGGAACTGCCAGCTCCTTTCCCTTTCTTAGGAGAGGTGATCTTCTCCTGCCCTCTGTCCGTCTAATGGTCTCAAAGGACAGGTTTTTCTGGCAGGAAGGAGGGCTTTTCTCCCCAAAGGAGGGGGTTAAAAGCCAGGCCTAGCATTCCTGCCCAGCTGCCCCCCTGAATTATTGATGTGCTTGCTCCTGGTCAAGGCACCTCCTAGCTCAACACCCAAACATACACACCACACGGAACCCTCCCCCCAGTTCCTAGACTGCACACCCAGATACATAGACATCAACTTTACACAAACCACCCAGACCACACATAACACTTTCCAAACTCCATCCTCACAGCAGATACACACACACACACACACGCACACACACACACACACAGAGCAAGCACACATTGAAATACACACATCATCAGATGACACACACGGGGAGATGCTCCGGCCTCCGCTGCACACCCACACACATCCAAGCACGACACACAGGAAAGGCACACACGTCCATAGAGGCTCCCACCCAAAAATCCATACACAATGGTAGGTAACATAGTAAATACACACTGAGCACTCACTATGTGCCAGGTAAGCCTTTTACATAGAATAGTTTATTTAATGCTCTTAATAGTAGAAATAACTGGTTTTTACCCCATTTTACAGATGAGGAAACTGAGGGACAGAGAAGTAAAATAAGATGCCCGAGATCAGGCTAGTGGCTTGCGCAAACCCAGTGCACAGATAACCGCCCCTCGTTCCTCTCCCCCGTTTATTTACATAAACACGTTCATTCCAACGCAGCGTTCTCGCCACCCGGGACAGGCTCTGCACACACTCGGGGTGAGCGCTGTTTGTGGAGTTAGTGGCCAACGACGCAAGCAATGGACTTTTGGCAGAAGCAGTTGTTAAGCTGCGATGAAGAACCGCACAGGTGAGGAGAGTAAACCAAACCCAACCAAACCCACCCAAACCCACTGCGGTACAGTCGATTCTGACTCATAGCAACCCTATAGGACAGGATAGAACTGCCCGGTCGGGTTTCCAACGCTGTAATCTTTACGGAAGCAAACTGCCACATCTTTCTCCCGCGGAGTGGAGCGGCTGGTGCGTTCCAACGGCCGACCTTTCCGTTAGCAGCTGAGGATCTCTTTAACCACTGCCCCACCAGGGCTCCTTCGACGTTCCAAAGATGGAGGCAGTGATCACTGTCTAATGCAATGGGAACCACTGGTGTGAAGCCGTGGGCGGGCGATGAAAGCTCACTGGCTGGGCGCTGGGCGGTGGGCCATCGTCCTGTACTGATTTTTAGTGTGCACTCAGGACCTCGCCCAGACTCGACAAAGCCTCTCCCTGCGTCCTTGGCTGCGCCCATTTCCCGGCCTGCAGCCCAGAGCAAGAGACTAAGCAACCTCGGGGTTTTAGAAGAAGAGCCGCCACGCCCTCAGGCTAACGTGCCCGCGGGGACCTGGGCCCGGGTCTGAGAATCCAGTGGAGACACTTTGACCCCAGGCCCTCACCCGCTCCCCACCCAGGCGCGCCGCACCACGTTCTTGGTACGCCTTTTAATGGGAAAACAACAGCCACCGTGTTCGGATAAATGTTATTTACAATTCATGCTCCCGTCTTTGAACCCTTTCAAACGAAACCCACAGCGATTTCTTTGAAAGAAAGGTCTGGACCATGCTCAGAAGTCTTGAGTTTTCTAAGGACTGACTAGCTTCTGCACAGATAGTGAATTATCCAGCGGGTCACATTTATTTCTGATTATTTGCGTAGTAGTTGGTTTGTGAAATGAAAAAGGAGAATTTGTAAAAAAAAAAAAAAAAAAATTTATCCTGGATGTGGGATACGCATTTGACCCCAGCAGTGTTCCTAGAAGGAGGTATGTTGTTCCAGTGGGGGGAATCCGGGTCGAATTAAAAAAAAAAAAAAAAAAAAAAGCAAGTCGAGGATTGGATCAGGACCCATCCCCGAGAGCGTCTTCGGATTCTGCCTTCTGGAGCTACCCCCCTAATACTACAACTTGGAGAAGTTTTCCGGAGTCGGTAGGGGTAAGTCTACAAAGTCTAAAAAGAGTTGACCCAAACCCAGGTGATCATTCCTTAGCCTCTTCCAGTAGCTTGGACCCTGAGAACAAAGGCGCACGAGAGGAGAAAGCTGACCAGCTGGACAGTGATGGTCACGTCCAAACGGAAGCCCCTCTACCCTAGCTCATTCGTCCAAAGAGAGTAGATTTTTATTTATAAATGAAGGAAGCTTTTAAAGGAGGCTCCCTCACCCCACCCCAAGTATCCATCACCCTGCTCAGGAGCGCCTGGGGAGACCGTCCCGCAAGCGCAAGAGGAAGCTCAGAGCTGCGGCAGCCGCGGAGCCACTTCGCGGTGACGCAAGGTCCAACCGGGATTGCCTGACCCTGGGCGGGAGAAAGGATTCTTGTAGATTTCGGGGGAGGGGGCTGCGCTCCATTGTTCACTCCGTGCCAATCAGGGTTTGCCCACTTCCTCCCAGCCAATCCCCCTTCACCCCCGCCTTCCACCCAACCCACCCCGCCCATCAGCCCTCAGGTCCCCATCACCTCCCCCGCTTCCTTAGCAGTTCTGGGGAAGCTTCGTGACGCCACAGGTCCCGCCCCCAGCTCCGGCCCGGGGCGAGTGCGTGCTGACGTCATGCTGCGTGCGGGCCGGTGCGGAATCGCTCCTTCAACTCCGCGGGGCAGGAGGAGTTAGTTAGCAAAGAGCCGAGGCTGGGCGCGCGACCCTCGTCTTTCTGCCCCTGGCCGCACACTTTGCGCACGTCTCTTTTCTGCATGGTGGATATTATTTTTCATTATCCTTTTCTGGGTGCTATGGGGGATCATTCCAAGAGTAAGTCTTTCTCTCTGTGTGTGCGGGTGTGTATGCGTGTGCTTAATATGCAATATTTCTAATGCAGAAGGATGTTTAACGGATTCTACAAGTGGCTTCTATTTGACAGGACACTCTGGGAGAGAAAAAATAAAACGAATGCGTTTCTCCTGCAGGACTGTTATCCTTTGGAATTCCGTTGTTTCATTTTGTAATTAAATATTTTTTCAAGCCGCGTAGGCTGACCTCGGGCTGTGAAATCTGCCTCTGTTTTGCGCTAAGGCAATTAGGTTTGATCTAGGGATGTGAGTGAGGTTTTTTTGCTGGTTTCTGTGTCGGTCTTTCAAATAAGGAAGGTTTCTCTAGCTTGACCTGGGATATTTAAACTGAGAATGTCAGAGGGGACGAGCGGAGACTCCGCTGAAAGCCAAGGTGTCTGTGCTGGGATAGGAGGGAGTCGCTGGGAGAGGGAGTGTGAGGGCGGAAATGCTGGGACATCACCGTTCTGTATCGATGTGGCAGCGTCCGCAGTGCCTAAAGATCTCTTTTACTCTTTCTTCTCACCTTCACGTTAGCGTTTAGTTACAAGATAGACCGATGAAACGATTGTCCGTCCCAGTGAATGTAACAACGAAAATATTTTGGTGGGGAGGCAAAAACCCTTCACAAATTCAGCAGATTTTGGTTTTTTCGTTTCCCAATTGTCTGGACTTCTAGAAAACCCATCTCCTTCCTTTTGCTTGTGGTTGCGATTCTTGAAAGAGAGCGAGCGGGTTGGGTTGGGGCTGGAGTGGTGAGGCCGGCCGGGGTTCGGGCAGCCAGGCCTGACACCGCCCCGCGCCCTTCCCCGGCAGAGAAGCCCGGGACGGCCATGTGCGTGGGCTGCGGGAGTCAGATTCACGACCAGTTTATCCTGCGGGTGTCGCCCGATCTCGAGTGGCACGCCGCCTGCCTCAAGTGCGCCGAGTGCAGCCAGTACCTGGACGAGACTTGCACGTGCTTCGTGAGAGACGGGAAGACCTACTGCAAGCGAGACTACGTCAGGTGAGGCCCGCGGGAACCCGGGCTCCGCCACAGCCCTCCAGGGCCGGGGCGCAGGGACCGCGGCCCGCCCGCGCGCCCCACCCCCAAAGCGCGCCGCCGCGCGCCTCCAGGCCAAGGAACCACGATGCGGGGGTCCCCGCAGCCTCCCCGTGGGCCACAAAGCGTCCTGGGCGTGCCTGCGCCCAGCGGGTGAGCAGCTCCAGAGGCGAGGGCTGCCGCAGGCCGTGGGCTGGGCGGCGGCCCGGCACTCACACCGCCCGCGCCTTGGATCCGCAGGCTGTTCGGCATCAAGTGCGCTAAGTGCCAGGTGGGCTTCAGCAGCAGCGACCTGGTGATGCGGGCGCGGGACAGCGTGTACCACATCGAGTGCTTCCGCTGCTCTGTGTGCAGCCGCCAGCTGCTGCCCGGCGACGAGTTCTCACTGCGGGAACACGAGCTGCTCTGCCGCGCCGACCACGGCCTCCTGCTCGAGCGCGCCGCAGCCGGCAGCCCGCGCAACCCCGGGCCGCTGCCCGGCGCCCGTGGCCTGCATTTGCCAGGTAAGCCGCGCGCGCTGGGCCCTCCGCCTCCTGCGGTGGTGTGAGTGGAGTGAGAGGGGTGTGTGTGTGTGTGCGTGTGTGTAGGGGGGTTGTTTTGCTCCTGACGGAAATCGTCACTTGTGTGTGGTTCCGTTTGCCAGAATTGTATGTTTTTCGGTGTGAACGCAGAACTGTGTGCTAGGAACACCGGTGTGTGTTCGTGTGTACCGGGAGAAATTGTGTGTGCGTCAGCGTGAATTGGGATTGTGTGTGTGTGAATGTGTGAGTGCGAGGAATTGTGTTCTCCATGACTAGGAATATGTGGGACAGGGTGGTGGGAGCAGGAGGGCGTATGACAACAGGAAATCTTCAGTGGTGCCTGTCGGAGGGACTTGCCTTCGGAATTTCTTCTAGGAAGATGTGTTATTGTCAGAGAAGAAAGATAAACTTGCCCTGGGCGATGTGTGTAAGCTATACAGCTCCCAACCCCGGAGCTGGGCCTGGGCTCAGCCGGCCAGGAGCGCGCCGTAAGGCCCGCTCTGAAGGCCACCCACCCGACAAAGACGGGGCATCTGTGTTTGTTTTTTGAGGCCCAGTTTGATGGACAACTTAGCCAAGGGCTTCTCTGAGTGGAGAGGGAGTATAAAGGCACAGTGGAGTCCGTGATCAGATTAAAACACACCAGGGTATGTTCTGTGCCCTAATCAGGAGCTCCCTGGCATGAGGTCTGAGTGGTGGTTAAGCAGGTAGGGGTGGTGAGAAGCAGCGGCACGCTGGGCCCAGGCAAGGGCAGCTCCCAGTAGATAGCCAGAGGCCTGAAGCGATGCCTAGATCAGGCTGAGCCTCCGGTGCTGTGTAGCTTTGCAGCACTACTCCCTTCTCTGGACCTCCGTTTCTTCCTCTGTAGAGTGAGGAAATTGGGCTGCATAGGCTATTTGTAAATATTTATCCAGATCTAGAAAGGCCTGGAGGGGCTCTAAATCGAAACAGTGTCGCATATATGCGTGGGTGTGCAGATATAGTCCGGTCAGGATGTATTTGGGAAGCAGGATGAAGATGGAAATGAGGGCACCCCTCTCCCTAGTCTCGGAGGGGCTTCTCTGAGAGGGTACTTGTTGTTTGTTGCGGGCTGCGGGCTGCCAGAATCAGGCCCTGCTTCCCCAGGACTGAGAGAACCCGAGGCCAAGCGAGGAGACTGCCAGCGGCTGCGCGCCGGCCGGAGGGTGGGCGCTGCTGGGCCGGGGAACCTGGAGCCTTGAGGCAGGAGACCACGGGGCCGAGGTCCGAGAGCGGGCAGGAAGAAACCCGTCCCGGCCCTGGAGGCCTGCTGTCCCTCAGGCCGGTGGAGTCTGAGCGGCCTCCGAACGAGGGGGGAAGCCCCGGGAGCTGGAGATCCCCACCCCCGCCAACCCCGGAGCAGCGCCGCTTCCCCCGCGCCGAGTCAGGCCCTCCTGCGGGCCTCCTTCCTCTTCTTCACACACTCCGACTTCTTCCGGCGGACTTCACTCGTCCGCCGGGCCCAAGAGGGCTCTCCCAGGGTCGGGTGAGTGGAGGAGGCACAGCTGGGGGTAGCCACTCTTGGCCCGCAGCGGCCTAGCGCGGAGCTCCCGGGTCCCGCTTGCGCTGCGGAGAGAACGCTGCGGGCAGCCCGGCCGAGGAGCTAGGGGAAGGGACGAAACGCACAGCTCCCTCGGGGTAAGGCGAACAGATGGAAAGGGAGACTAACAATAAAAAGAAAGAAACAGAATTAAACAAACAAAAAACGAAATTGGGCCCCAGAGGGCTCGCGCCGCCCCGAGACCGGGCGCCGGGCCGGTGGGTCACAGCCCCTAGCTCACTTCTCGCCCCCTTGTCCTCGCAGACCCTGGGGCGGGCCGGCAGCCCTCGCTGCGCCCGCACGTGCACAAGCAGACGGAGAAGACGACCCGCGTGCGCACGGTGCTCAACGAGAAGCAGCTGCACACACTGCGAACGTGCTATGCCGCCAACCCGCGGCCCGACGCGCTTATGAAGGAGCAGCTGGTGGAGATGACCGGCCTGAGCCCGCGGGTCATCCGCGTCTGGTTCCAGAACAAACGCTGCAAGGACAAGAAGAAATCCATTCTCATGAAGCAGCTGCAGCAGCAGCAGCACAACGACAAGACGGTGAGGGACTCCACGGCCCGAGTAGCCTGACGGGTGGGGCTTCGGGTTCGCCCGCGGCGTCTGTGTGCCCTTTTCTGGGCCAGCTCTTCTTTTGGGGAGTTCCGGCGGAACTGTACTCCCCAAATCACCTGTGTTTGTGCTTTAAGAGCCAGGCTTGCCTTAGGGTTTAAGGTCCCGTAATTACTGCATCTGCGGTGGGGTCTTCGCCCTGGCCCGCCAGCAACCCGGAGTTGGGGGGCTAGGGGCACAGCGAAGAGCCGAAGGCAGTATGGTTGTACGCAGCGCCCACAAGTCAGGCTAGCAGGTTGTGTCCTTCCCTTGGCCTGGCTCAGTTTGAACCCCTTTCCTCTGCATACCTGAGGAGGGATGGGAGCGCAGACCTCCCATTTCCTTCCCTTGTGGTTGGCTCCTGGCAGGGCAATGGTGGCCGGTCTGCGGACCCTGGAGTATCCTGACTGGGGAAGGAGGGCCCAATCCAATACCAGTCGAGTGCTCCCGCCCCCACACTCAAATCGTTGCACGCTCCAAATCAAGCACCATTGTCTCGGGTCCCAGTCTCGACGGTGGTGGAAAAGGCAAGATCTAATTCAAGCGCACCACCCCCTCCCGCCCTTGCCCCGCAGAGCCTCCAGGGACTGACCGGGACGCCCCTGGTGGCGGGCAGCCCTATCCGCCACGAGAGCGCGGTGCAGGGCAGCGCAGTCGAGGTGCAGACGTACCAGCCGCCGTGGAAAGCACTCAGCGAGTTCGCCCTCCAGAGTGACCTGGACCAACCCGCCTTCCAGCAGCTGGTGAGGCCCTGCCCTGCCCGCTCTGGTCTCGGACTCCCACAGACCCTGCGGGAGGGGTGGGGATGGGATAGCCCCGCACGCTGGGGACCTCTCCGAGAAGGGAAGGAGGAGGCTGAGATGAGATGGGCTAGGGGACAGCCCTCAGTAATGAAGGACTAGTGGGGAAGGGGAGTAGCTGCAACAGCATCCCAGCCCACAACTCGCCCTAACCCAGGTCTCCCGGGTTAAAGTGCGCGCAGGAGAGGTCGCGGGAATAAACCAGCCTGCGCCCGAGCCCTAATCCCCGAGTGTACGCCTGGGGACCTGGCCGCCTTCTAAACCCGGCTTGCTGTCAGTTGGTGGCCGGTCCCCAAGGGACACCCTCCCACTCGAAGCATGAGGCTCCAGAGCACCAGCTCGGGCATGTCTTCACTCGCTCATCCTTGGTGTATCCGCCGTCCCAGGTCTCCTTCTCCGAGTCCGGTTCCCTGGGCAACTCCTCCGGCAGCGACGTGACTTCCCTGTCCTCGCAGCTCCCCGACACCCCCAACAGCATGGTGCCGAGTCCGGTGGAGACGTGAGGGGGACCCCTCCCCGCCAGCCGGCGGACCTCGCATGCTCCCTGCATGAGACTCACCCATGCTCGGGCCATTCCAGCTCCGAAAACTCTCTCACCTTTTAAATTCTCATTATTGTTATTTAAAGAGAGAGGGCCAACGGAAACGGTCAGGACTGCCGTAAGCGCCAGGACGCAACCTGCTTTCATTAGAGTGGAGACCCCTGCTCCGAAGACTTATTTTTTCAGAACCAGAATTTGGGATTTACCATGGTTAGCTCTGCTCTCGCCTCCCCCACGCTCCGTGTGGCCGCCGCTACTCTGTCTTTCTGCTCCCCGTGCCCACCTACCCACCCTGAGCGTGGAGAACACGCAGGGCCTTTCCCGCGCCCCGCCAGCTCCGAGCTCGCCCAAGGGGGACTCCTTCCCCAAACCCGCCCAGCACTCCCAGGCGGCTCCGCCCGGGCCTTAGAGGGGAAGAGGAAGGGGGAAAACCCCACAGAACAGACACTTAAACCCCCAAAGCGCATGATTGCTGGGGGAAAAAAAAAGTAGAAATGAGACTTTCCTTGAAAATGTTTTAAATTATCAGTCGACGGAGGACTGAGTGTGTGAGCCTTTGCCGAACAAACGTAAGTTATTGTTATTTATTGTGACAACAGCCAGTTGATAGCGGGATGAATATTTTGATCTTAATAAAAAATAATAATCATGCGAAGCTGCTCCTGTGTACTATCGGCGCAGCAAAAGGGCTAGACCAACGTAAATTCGGGAGTTGGGCTTATTTCAACGAAAATAAGTCATCACTGAACGGACGTCTGGGTCTCAGCGCCCTGCCCCGGGGGCGAAAGCCCGCGCCTCGTGCGCCGCTGGTCCGCCTGCTCCCGCCCGGGCAGGGGGCGGGCCCTGCCGGGATTGGGCGTCGCGCGGGGGCGGAGCTGAGTCCGTCCGCTCGCGCAACACCACCGTGCGCGTGAGTCCTGGGCCCTTCGGAAGGCTGGTCGCCGCGCGGTAGAAGCCGGCAGGAAGTCTGCGGTGAGCTGGTTCTGGCGGGAAATACGCAGGGCCCTGGTGGCAGCCCCGCGGCAGACTCCAGCCTACGGTCACACTCGCGAGGGGTGGGCCCCATTCCCCCTCAGCTTCGCCTCGGCGCTGCTTGCCCAGTTCTTGGAGCCGGCGCCCGCCCGGTGGTCTTCCCGCCTCCAGGCCTGAGCCTCGGCCCCTCGCCCCACTTTCGGCCCCTCGCCCCACTTTCGGCCCGCAGCACTCGGGCCCTCCTAGCGCTTCTTTTCCCGCCTGTCTGGGGGCCCGGCCCCGCATCCCCGGGCGTCTTGCCCCCGCCCCCGCTACCCTTGGCCCCGCGGTCGAGCAGCGAGGCTGGCCCGAGGGCCCGGGGCGAACCGGGGGGCCGACCCCCGCCAGATCCGGCGGCCGTGACGGCTCGTCCTCCGTGTTGTCCCCAGAGTGGATGCGCGACGTGATCAATCTCGCTGCATTTATTAATTCCCCCGTCTAGACAGAGGAGAAGGCCGGGCGGCGGCTCCTTATCTGCATTCGGCATCACCTGCAAGCGATACGCCGAAGGAGCCACAGCAAGCCCCCGCTAGGATCGCGGCTGCCGGAGAAAATAAGTCCACCCAGAACCAGTCTGGCGTGTCCTTGGTTTATTTTCTTTCCAGACCCGAAATGGAGGGGGCGGGGGATGGTCCGAGTGGGAGGGGGCTGGGAATGGCCCCTGGATATGCCGTGCCCAGGTCACTTGGTGTGACATTTCAAACCCCTGCGACTTGTTTTCTTGAAAACTGGCTTTAGTGATCGCAGGAAATAACCAAGAGATACTGAATCTCTCCAGCAGGCCCCCGGGCAAGCACAAAAACGGGAGGCTCAGGTTTTACCCTTCACAAATATTTAACCCTTTGGCAGCCTGAGACAGTGCTTTTACAAGATCAGCCCTCATGTGGTAGGACGCCGGAAGCTAGCTGCCAGCCTACCGGCCTATCCACTACTCTTGACGAATCTCTGACAATGACTTTCCGTTTCCTTGTGCCCCGAGTTAAATGACCTACGAATGCATCCTTCTTTGTCCAGGGTTTATATTGAAAAAGGGCAACGCCCTGACTGGGTAGGGATAGTGGCCAGCTTAGCTCAGGTGGTGGCTGGTGTGGAAAATGTGTCTGAGGGGCAGCTGCGGTCGCTGGAGAGAGGAATAGGTGCCTTCTGTTAGAAAGCCACAGGCTTTCCACAGGTTTTCCTAATGGCAGGATTCTGTGCCCTCTTCCCCTTTAGAGATGAAAGGCTTGCCGGCAATTATTGAAAGAAAATGGGAGAAGGTGGGAAAATAGAGCCACGTTTATGTTTTACTTCCTGCAAGTCAAGGTGATGGTAGCAAAAGTATTCTTCAGGACTTAGGCAACAGTGCTGCAAACTTAGAGATAAGGGAGGAGATATGCAGGGTTAATGAGGACCAGCTTTACCTCTCAAGTGCCCAGAAAAGGTTTTAATAAGCAGGGCTGGGTTCTGTGAGGCTTCCTTCTCTTAACTTAGACCACTCCCACCCCAAAAGAAATACAGACATCTCTCTTTACTTTGTGGTTGGCCATTGGATAAGGGGCTAAACTTCCAAGGAATCTTACTTTTTAGTTCTTTTGATTTATCCAGAATAGTGAGTCTTGTCGTTTTTCTTTTAAAGGAAATAAGTTCTTGAATAAAGAATTTTATTAATGGTTGCTGTTAATTAGCTCTGAATTTTCCCTTTTGACAAACTGTTGAGTACAGTATTTTAATGCCACAAATGGAAACATCTGTCCACCTAATTACCATGATGTCTTCCCCTATCATTGGTAGGTCAAAAATCTAATTCCTCTTTTTGATGTTTATATGAGCGTGTCTGTTTTTGAATAATGGGAAATTTCCCAGACAAAAGGTTATTGTGCATTGGTATACCTGCATCTGTATTACTGTATAAAACATCACAAGCTTTTCTCTCCTGCAGTTTGTCTCTAGCCATGCAAAGGGGCATATCGTTTTCCACGTGGGTTTTTAGGGAGAAGGTTTGACTCTGAATCCTTATTACAAGGGTCCTTGGTGAAGTGCCAGATTAACAGTTGGTTAGTTACATTAATAAACATCAGTTTTAACTGGTTCCCAGGTCATCTTTTAACATCTTCTGTAATACAGTAGGGATTTTCCTGTAAATTAAATTACCTGTAACAATTACAAGTGTAGTATTTTATGCTTACTGAAATTTTAAAGTGAGATTCCCAGATGTGTAGTAAAAACTCAATTCAATAAAAGAGGCCATAGGTGGAAAATGAGAGTTATTTTGCTAGAATCACTTTAGAATAAGATTTTCTCAGAAGATTTATCTAATAATTTGGATAGCTCTATGTAATTGAGGTGGGAAAGGGATTCCCAGAGATGGAAAAGTTTATAGCTATTATACCACAAAATTTAATACATATTGAAAGACTGCATAATTCTGGAAAATTCAGAGTCCCTGTGGCGGTATTCTTAACGAACTTTAATATTTAATGGATTGTGGAACAGAAACCAGTCTTACTTTTGAATATAGAATAGCTTAAAGCTCAGTTTTGCCAGCACTTCAAATACTGGGCTTAAATGAGATATTGTCTAAGATTGTTCTCTAGAAAATTTGAGACTCTGCCACTGCTGCTTACGGGAGGGTATAAACTGCCATATTTTGAGTTAGCTGTGTTTTCCCATAAGGGTTTTCACCAAAAAAGAGCAAGAGAATTAGCCGAATAACATCATGCTCGAGAGAGGAAACAATGAACGAATGATAACTATTTACAGAGAAGTTCCCAGTGGAGTTGTGATAAAAGCAGGAAATTCGGAAGGAGTTTATTAAGCTGATGTAAGGAAGATTAGAGGCTTTTAAATATGGGTCTGATTGATGTAAACTTTCTTGAGGATACTGGGATTCAGTGAAATGATGAGGATTGTGTGACCAATTACAGACTGGCACCTTGCTGGTGGGGACTCTGCATGGAGGATACAGATAAATGGAGCTAGACTGAGAGTAATAATGGGAGAAAGAGCAGAAGGAACTACTCAATTGGGATTCAGATGTGGAGTAGCAGGGGGAGTGGCTCAAATTCTAAAGCACTTTTGGGGCCCCAGCAGCAATCATGCCATAAAGGCAGGAGCGTTAGGTGAGTCAGGCTCCAGTCCAACTCTTGTGGTCAAGAAGGTCAGCAGCTGATGGGAGAGTGGGTCAAGAAGTAAGGCAGAGGAGGGCAGGAGCTCACTAAAGCTGAGGTTTCTCGCTGGGAAACAACATTCGAGGTGGTGGTTTGACTACAGAAGACCCCTATGTTGGGGTCCTGGGAGTGGGGAGGAGGGAGGAGAGGGAAATGGAAAAGTGGGGATAGTGAGGAGTAATCCTTTCCCAGATGGCTGAGACCCAAAAATTTGAAAGCGTGGCACAAAGCCCTGGGAAGAATTGACTCAAGAGGTTACCCCAGCCGCGCTAGGAAAGGAAGGGAGGAGTATTAGGGGAGGCAGGTCCCGACCTAGGCTCACGGGCCAGGTCACAGCGCCCCGGAATGACAGCGCCAGGAAAGAGGGGCGGCTCCGGAACCGGGCCAGAAGCTGCGGCTCCGATATCCTGTTGGGTGTCTGGGCGACGAGTCTCTGCAGAGCTCCCGGGGAGGGCAGCTGCCTGCCGCCAGGAGCAGGAAATTCTGTTGGGCAACGGCATTGGGCATTCAAATGTCTCTGCTCCCGGCCTCCAGGCGGCTTTTACTATTTGACTCAAATTCTGGGTTCTGAAGCCCGGGCGAAATTGTTGCTTTTGCCCCGGCTGTGCCCAGTGGCATCGTCAGCTTCGCAGGCTGGATCCAGCTGGGGCATTTCGCCTCTGCCCCGCGTGGTTCGCCTGAGGCTCGGGACACTCGGGTTGCCGGACCCCGCCCCAGGAGAAAGCCTGTGGGTGGCACTGCGGCCTCGCAGATTGGAACAAGATGTGCCCGCCCTCACCTGGGCGCCGGGCTCTCCCGTGCCTGGACAGTTTAGAAGTCGTAAAACCCAGGAGAGTTAGGGCTTAAATCACTCTGGCCCAGCCGGAGCGCGCATTCAAGAGGGGAACTTGAGACCTACAGAAACTGCCCGGGTCGGGAGGCACCGGGTGTCCCAGGGCCATCAGCCGATCCCTGGCCCAAGCCCCGTAGCCATGCGCCTGCGGGCTCCCCGGCTGGGTGGGAGCGGGGTTTGTCTCTATCAAGCCCCCTTCCCTGCAGGACCGGGGGGGGGGTGGGGTGGCAATGAAACCTTTTAATTAGTTTAATTGCGAATCCTTGTATGGTTTCTGGGAGGTTAATCCAGCTGTCTCAATTATTTATGGTTTTTTGGAAAATTTCCGACCAGATAAGAAGTATATTCTATTGTGGAATGACTTGCAGGAGATCTTATATTTGATTATTCCTTTCAGCCACAAAGATTCTGCGTCGATGCCCCGAGACGCGCGGGGCAAGCGGGATTCGGTAACTCCTCTCGGGTTTGGGACACCCGGGGCGGTTGCTAGTCGCCAGATGAGCCTGCCACGGACACCTGCCTCCGCCCCTGGGGCCGCCAGCCGCGGAGGAGACCCGGCCGTCGAGGAGGAGGGCGCAGGCGCCAGAGCCAGACTTCCCCTCAGGTGCGGGGCGCACAGCCGGGCCACGCAGCCCGAGCGTCTGCGTGCGCCGCGGCCGGCGGCAGGCCGGGCGGGAGTCTCCGGTCCTGCTCCGGCAGTCGCCGCTCGAGTCCTGGGGTGCGGACTCCGCCCAGGCTGGAGGGGCTTCTCAAGACCCTGTCCCGCTGTTTTTGGAGCTGGCAGGCCCCGTGCCCACGAGTCGAGGAGGTAGGGGCGGAGCGTTCGTGACTCTCAGGGTGGGGGTTCCCGGCCAGGCTGCGGCTTCTGCAGCCCAGAGCGTGGGAGGATGCCCGGGTCTCGCGGCGGCGGGAGCACGACGCGCACAGGAATAAGCTCGTCTGTTTTTGGAAATTGGACTTTATTTGCTCTCGATTTGCAAAGCAGTAAAAACAGAATACACATAATTCGGCAGCTTTATGAAGCTCCAGAAAGAAGTCTCCCGAAGATTAGGTAAAGGTCTGCTTTTAAAAACAGACCAAACTTCGGTATTTTCCAGTTTCCCACTCTGATGATCTTGAGTCTGATAAATTTTCAGATCAATAATTCCCCTCTCCCCACACCAGATCTTTTTTCTTGGTAGTGTTTGATCCTTATCTGACAGAAATTATTGCTGATGTCACTCAGTGAACAGCTTAGCACTGACCGTCGGCTTAAGGTGGAGAAACAGTGAGAACAAGATACGAAAAGGTCAGCATCTCCCAGACAGGGCCTTCACACGTTCAAGTGTAGGCAATGCAGTGCACGGAGTAGTAGGAAACTTATTCAGAGCCGCTGTGACCGTCTGCTTTATTTTTACTTCAGTGTTGCTTGATTTCAAAATTATTTGAGAAAATACTTTAGGATAATTCATTATGATTGATCTTTTTTACAGCACCAATTTTTTCTGGAGACTGCTTTGAGTTCAGCAGTACTAAAGGAGGTTCTCAGGCTTGCCTGCTAGGAAAGTTTAGGCAGACCATTTTAAATAGCCCTCAGAACACACTATGCAGTTAGAATGTGAAAGTGTTGCAAACATCTCTACTCCAAATCTTAAAAATGGAAATTTAGAGCAAGTAAACTTTAAGTCGTTAACTTTAGGCGATGGAGTTAACTTTTTTTTTCCAAATCTGTATTGCCTTAACGAGAAAAGTCAGCAATAATTTAAAAACACCGAATGTGAAATAAAGTCACACTGCAGAGTTAAGTTATTTTATTACAAGAACAGACTTTCTAATTTGATGTCTAATGTCACCCATATTACAAATCAAGTTATATATAATGACTGGATGGAAGGTACCAAAATCCAAAATACTGTGCATAAATGAAACAGATTAAACTTGCAAAAAATTAGGAAGTGGAACATTAAAGTATCTACACAGTCATTATAAATAGCGCGAAGTATATACCATATCTACAGTGCATGGAGAGACTATAAACATGTGAAAATGAGTTTCTTTAGGAACAGTTACAACGTTTGTTTGAACAATTTAAAATATTAACGAGGGTACTCAAATGCAGACCCAACTAAAACATTTATTTTTTCTCTTTTTTCAAGAAAAACTGTCGAGCTTCTTCCCAAGCCTGCTGAGGAAATCTGTTAGCCAGCTCAAGACTGTCTTGGGAACCAAGGCATTTTCCTGAGAGAAAAAAAGAAAAAGTTAAATTCTTCAGAGTTTAAGAAATTAAACTTACTTTGATGTCTGAGTACTAAATGGAGACATATACTTTAAACTGTGATACATTTTTTTTGTAAACCAGGTTATCTATATATCTAATCTATCTAGCATAGACATATATATTTTAATCACAATCCAGTTTGCATTTCTAACATATTCAGAGACTAACCTCTATGTAAAACGTTACCGAAAAAAAATTGTTTTTAGACTCTAGACTAAGAAAATAATGATGGAGAAAAGAAAATAATGAAGGGGAAAATAAGTTACAGTGAACAAAATAAAAGTCATATATTCTATTCTTAAGTTAGCCTTGAAAGGGTAAATCTGTATGTAAACTGTGACATTTGTTTTCTAATATAGTCTATTTAATTTAAAACATTACTTTTAGCTTAAATATGACTTTAAAAATGTTCTGTTTTGGCATTCAGTTGCCTGTGTAACAAAGCAGAGGAAACGGGCTTCACTGGCTAGTGATGCTGGGGAGTCAGTGAGCAGCAGGTACTTGAAAATCAGAATTCTTCATCAGCAGAGAAGAACATCGTGCCTCCAGGAGCTGCTTGACACCTAGGGGTTCACCGGAGCAATTAATTCAAAACGTTCTTAAAACATTTTGTGGGGACTGAGAAGTCCAACAGAGGACAGATGTCCAAGGTACAAACTGGCATCATGAGCGGTCACCAACACAGTGATGACCTTTCTGAACAAAGCAGAGACCAATTCCCCATTTGTTGTGTGGATTACATCCATTGTAATTGGGGAAAGAATAAAAGTCAGAGAAGATGGTCCCTTAGAAAAGAAAACAGGCAGAGGCAGTCCCTGGGACTTTGCCTTCCAGATAGGCAGCAAATGGTGACTCACTCTTTGTGGTCAGAGGAAAAAAAAAAAAAAAAAAAAAAAAATTGCTGTACAAATTGAAAATATATATACTGAAAGATTTTTCTAAGTATTTTTATTTATTTAAAATTAAGAAAACTGCTTTGTAAGAAATATAACTGATTTCTCCCAAGTAGCCTCCAATAGGTTTGGGAAAAAAAAAAAAAACCCCAGAAAACCAGAAACGGGCTGTGGCTGAGTGAGTCAGGGCAGAACTGAACTTGCACATGGATTCTGGCTCAGACAAGTGGTACTATGATGTTGACATGAATTTCCAAAAAGTTGCATAGCTTTTTGTTTGCTTCTCTGGGTACATGGACGTTTTTTCATGATATTGTAACAGCTTTAGCTGTATTCTCTTCCACACACTTTTCAACACCTGTCCACAGTAGATGATTTTTTAATTCTGTGACAGAATACAAGATGGCCCCCCTCCCAGTAAGGGCTTATTGGTGGGTGCCCCAGAGGGTCCTGCTGGGAGTGGGCCATGGACTAGACACTTTAAAGACTATCAAACTAATGGAAGACTTGGAAAATCTGGATTAGGGCCTCAATGAGAGATGGAACTTGTACTTCTCAATTACAGTCTGGGTGGTAGAATATTAAAACAAATAAAAATGCACTTTAACATTCTAAATCTCCAACTCTGGTCACAGGAAAACACCCCAGCAGTAACACTACAGAAAAAAAATTCTAAATCTTTTGGCCCCTGAACTTTGCTAACATAAATAAAAAGTTCAAATACTTAAATTTAGGGGAAAATATCGGTTACTATCACTGATAACTTTATTCTGGACATGGATAGGGAACCAAATTCTGTGTGATTTCAGTATTTATGTGAGTAATTTAGGTCAGTATTAATGATCTGATTGTCTCCTGTATTATAAAGTGGCTCTTTAGTAGTAATTATTCACCATTTGTTGTATCTTGCATGTTGTTGTCGTGTGCTGTCGAGTCAGAGTAGAACTGTCCCATAGAGTTTTCTAGGCTGTAATCTTTATGAGAGCAGATCGCCAAGTCTTTTCTCCTGTGGAGCAGCTGGTGGTTTTGATCCACCGACCTTTTGGTTAGCAGCCGGGTGCTTAACCACTGTGCAACCAGGGCTCCTTTCTCTTGCATGAGGTGGGTATAAATTACAGAAAGATGTTTTGTGCTTTTCTTTCTCTTCCATAGATTTCTCTGTATATTCTGATGCACTCATGCTTGATGACAAAATCGATTTATTTACTCACTGAAAATACACTTGGTATCTGAATCGCAAATGTTTTAGGTGATATAACAGTTTCCGAGTGTGGGCGAGTAACATGTCCATTTGGGTAACAAACAGATAAAATTTAATTTCAACAGAGACGTACCTTTGGGCTGATAAGACTGGTTATCTGCCTGACCCGGAGCCTGTGCAAAATCCTGTGTGAGACAAGAAAAGTGTTTTATACCAATGCCATGAATACAGAATTTCACTGAAAGTGGCTCTGAAAATGCTTCCTGAATTTGAGGCAACCCCTTTGTATGATTACTCTTTTGTATGATTTCTTTGGAGCACAAATATAAATACTAAAGAAACTTATGTTACATAGTCCAGATTCTAATAAACTTAAGTCAAATAGCGATGACTATTAAATCTTGCTAAATATCACCAGGGGTCAGGTTTCTGCCTACTGTGGAAACTACGATCTTACTTTATATCTAAACAAACTAAAAACTTACCCAAATGTATGCTCTTAAAATGTTGACAGATTTTCTAAACATTTTTAAAAGTCACAAATAATAAAAGAACTTTAAGTATTTTGGAGCTGTATTTCAAAGTCTGGAAATTTTACTTTTAGCTGGAAAATGAAAAATGTGGTATATAATACATAAATCTTCAGAAACCTATGACAAACCATCAGCTCCTATTTTAATAGTATTTTCTAGTGTGTATTAATAATCTAAAATACATGGGGACCTTTTTGTACTAAAACCTGATGTATATTCCCTTGAGCAAAATTATTTATAGAAAAAAACATTAACTCTACTACTCTAATATCCTATCCCAAGTATGTATTATATGAAATCTCTGTAGTAATTATACAATTTTTATTAAATATGGATTTTCTTGTAATAGACAAAGGTAGAACAATATCAGACGAAAACAAATGATATGATCTTTACTTCAGATTCTGATATTATTTGTATTTTTATAAACTGTTTTCCAAGCACTTGAAAATGAAGGGAACTAAACTGGTACAGATGCAAAATCATCTTTGCTCAAACATTACTGTCTCAGAGGGAAGCCTCTCTGTTCTCCCTATAAAACCCACACATCACCTCCCCACTCCTGGTAGTCCCTGTCCCCGTTTCCCGCCTACGTTTCCTCACAGCACTGACCACCATCTGACACGCCATTTGTTTTTTGTTTGACTCCCCCCACTCGTTATGAGTCAAAAATCGACTTGACAGCTCACAACAACAACTTTAACGAAAGATCCGTGAAGGCAGGAATTTTTTATCTGTTTTATTCACTGCTGTATCCCCAGTGCCTACAACAGTACCCAGCACACTGCAGGCACTCAAAAATTTCCTGTTGCATGGCAGAATGAATAACATGAATTTTAAAATATCACAGTCTTAACATTCTCTGCAATGTATTTTCTATTCAATTTACTTCTAAGGCTCTAAGAATTTTTTAAGAATCCTAAATTTTAATATGATGGTTATACTATAAGAATTTATTAAGATTTAAATTTAACCATTAGACACTTCTTGAAAATCCATACTCTACCTATAGATCTGAATATCTGACTTGGTAATATCTTCAGAAAATGGAACCCAGACTCAAAGAAAATAACTGAGCTGAAAATAAAACATTTCTAAACGTAATTGATCAAATTGTGTTTACTAACTGATCATCTTAAGAGGACAGTTTAGAACATGTAAACCATTAATTGTTGTCTAAGGTGAAGAAGGCTTGGGGAAACTCTCCGTGTTTCCAAACCAGCTGGGCGATGTCACACCCGTAAGACAGTGATATATGTATATTAGCAGACTAAAGAACAATACTAGAAGACACCTCTGCTTTCTGTTTCACTATTATAAAGAACAGAAAGCATTGTCTACTGATCACATGTGTGCCATGGAGCAAAAACTCAGTGATTTTATGGTGGAACATCTGAAACAAAATGGAAGATTTTCAGCAAATAATTATGTACAGTTACAGAAAAAAAAAAGTCACAGGATTAGTTAGCAAATGTTAAAGAAGAGCCAATTTCATTTTTCTGCTGTCTGTTGATTATTTTAGATGTGGAAATACTGCTTTGCTACAGCACTAACTCTGATTTGAGTTCTACAGAATTTAACTGGATCAGAAAAACATAAGGCCGGTATATATATAGAATATTTACTTAGAAATTTACAAATAAACTGGTTTTAACTGATCTATCTTCAGCAATTATTATCTAGTCCCTCTAACCCAAAACCAAACCCACTGCTGTCGAGTCGATTCTGACTCATAGTGACCCTACAGGACAGGGTAGAACTGCCCCACAGGGTTTCCAAGGTTTTAAATCCTCATGGAAGTAGACTGCCACATCTTTCTCCCGCAAAGTGGCTGGTGGGTTCGAATTGCCAACCTTTTGTTTAGCAGCTGAGTGCTTTAACCATTGCACCGCTAAGGCCCCTTACTATTTCCTCCAGGTAGACTGAAAACAAGATGAATGTACCAGTTAAGGCTTATATTAGAAATCGTAAGTTTACGGAATAAACTGAAGTTTTAATTGACCTCTCTTTAGCAATTGTTACCTATTCTCTATAGCTAATTAAAAAAAAAGGTGAATACAACAGTTACGCCTTAAAGAAGTCTGACAATCTTTTAAGAACATTTCTTGAGTGTGGGTTTACCGTTTTGTTAACCGGAAAAATATCTTTTTAAAAAAATCTCCCAGGTGGAAATTATACAACACCTAACCTCAGTTCTATTATACTGATATTTTAAAAATTAATTTTCAAGCACAGAAATATGTGGCAGTTTAAAAAGGTGGTGTGGAGCGCAGGAATAAACAACTGGTTTACTTTTCAACTGCAGTAGCTTATACATAAAGCCAGAACGTTAGGCGTAACGTCGAAGGTACCTGAATAAACGTGGCCAGTAAAACACAGCTCATCTCTTGCTCCAGAATGATCTTGTTCTGACGGTTGTTGTAACAAGCAGCGATAAGCGAAGGGAACAGCACTTTGATCAGCCGTGGGTCACTGAAATACTGGAAGGGCAACTGGCAGAGCTTCTGCAGCACCGTGGGGTGGCGGCCGGACTGTACGATTACCTGCAACAGAGCAGGAGCCCCAGGTCAGCTGCCAAAAGGCCCGGTCTGCCCCTAGCCCTGTGGCATAGTGTTGGTAAGAACCACGGAGAACACGCTGAAGGAGTATAAAAAAAAACTGACTGCTAACTCCTTAATTTAAGTGACATTTGAAAAGAGCAAAACATAAAGCCACCTCATTTCCTAACTTTAGGAAAAGATTCCAAAATCTCCACAGCCATTTAAAAATTACTATAACCCATGATGAAACGTGCAGCTGCGGAACGGATTCAGGATATGCGTCGATGCAACAAAGCACTGCCCCTCCCCCCAAACAGAGTAGCCATATTCCTAAAAACTGCAGAGATCTCAGATACCCTCGTCTATGGCCCTGCCTACTGCAGTTTTCCTCTAACCTAGCTCACTGAAAACACTGAACGCAGATGTATCTACCTCGTATGGAGGCAAGCCCTGGAAAGAAAAGGGAATTGTAAGGGGAATGGAAACAGTTTCAGCAAGCACAGGCACCAAAAGATCTTTCCTCCGATCCATACTCCTTATCTGAGTTTCCATCGTGCCACTGAGTCTAAAAGGAGAATTGTTTAGATAAATGAGACTGTTGTCTTGAAGCAGTCTAGGTTTACAACTGTGTACATTTTAAGAAATGGGGCAATGCAATTAATGGGGCTGCAGGGAAGTCCTCCTAATTTACTCTTTAGGCCTACATGATAAACTAAGAAATGCCAAAATCAGATCTGTTTCAAGTAACCTTGATTAGACAGTTCTAATATGAAAGAGCTGGGTGACCCAAAGCCCACTTTTTGGTATAGGGGGAAGCTCCTAGAAGGTTAGGAACACTGTAAAACCTAAGGTCAGGACTGTAAATTGTACTTGGAAAAACACAATTTACAGGTACACACCCAGACAGAATTGCATTCAAATTAAAACCAGAAGGACAGAATGAAACAGCAGAGGCAGGAGAAACATAAATTACAGGGATTTACAAGTTTTCAAAGTACTTTTAACAATACTTACACACTCTCAGATGATAATGCAGTTTGGTTTAAGAACAAAATCAACAAATAGTTCACATATTTTAGTTCAATAGCTAAAATGACATCAAAAACCTTTAGAGAATGTTGATAGGGACTTGTTAATACCTTCAAATCCAGAAGGAATTTTAAAGACTCACATTGTGTGACAATTCAGCACATGGCTATGTGCTGCCATTTCTGATGCTGGCTGAGAAAAATATGCCCTATCATCTACTCTATTGATAAAGCATTTACTTAAATCTTTATTTTAATTATTAGCTACAAATTCTGTAACCCACCCAAATGGTTGCCACTTTAGAATTTATAATGATACCATTATTAGAAGTCTTTTTCCCCCCTTTGGACAAAAATTAAGAACATTTTTTTTCCTTGAAACTTCGTTGTTAAAATGCTATTACTGGAAGACTCACTAATTGAAAAGATATTAAACTGACCAGTCTGCCTGGCACAAACACAATGTTAACTCAAAGACAACAACTCCTGGTTCCTGGTGAATTAGCTCAGGACATGGGTGCTTAACCGGAACTCACTCCACCTGGACTCCTGAACCTCACGGGCCAAAAGCAGAGCCCCTTAAGGGCCAGTGAGTCCCCTCAGGGAACAGGGCTGATTATCGGTTTACAGAGGTCACCACTGGTGTAGTGAAATGACCTGTTAGAGGTCACTACCTGTACGTCCCTGGACTGTAGATGACACAAATGGATGTAGGTAGTTAGGCTACCCTGGGGCAAGGAGTTCTATTCATTAGGCCACCTATGATAGGACTTAATCACCAGGTTATAGGTAAGAGGTCCACGAGGGTGGTGAGAGCCACACCTCCTTGGCTTGGCCAAGAGCCAGAGTGGGACAGGCTAGTTGGCACTGTCCTGTGAACCACATTTCAGGCACTGTGGGGAGATGCGACCAGGAGGTCTTGGAAGGGGCCAACCTGCAGCATGGAGACTCGGTGGGTGAGACCACTGTTGGGTAATTCAAGTGGGCTCGTGGTACAAAGGGGTGGCAGCTCCAGGTCATGAGCACAGCTGAAGAGAAAGTGAAGTACTTTTTTTTTTGGGCAGAGAAGCAAGGCTGGGAATGCAAATAGCCTGGCCTAATGGTAGGGGCCTTGGGCACTGTGAGAGAGTTTGTCTGAGAGGCTGTTGACAGATTGGGCACGGGGAAGACTCAATTTTATTTCATCAAGGGACTCACTTCTAGGCCTTAGGGTGGTCAAATGTCACCTTGGACTGCTCAAGTTTTCTAAAGTCAGTAGAAAGTCATCCTGGGACATCAGAGTTTTTCTTAATGAAAGAAATATGCATAATCAAGGGACATTTCTTCTAGATAAACTCAGAGTTATAATACAGTGTTCTCTATCTGCCTTCCTTATAGAGCTGTAACTAAATCAATAACTGCCTTTGTCCAGAGGGCTGCCAATGAGCCCTAAGCCAGGCACTGTGGTGGGTCTTAAGCCTGGCCAGGCCAACTGCCTCACCTTCCAGGGTACACAGGCCAACACAAACATAAAGGGGCCTCCCACAGAGCCCCCTTCCAGACCACTGCATGTAGGGGATGGAGTGGCCTGGCTGTGGATTTCTTTGGCAGTTATTGTCGTTAGAGACAGCAAGTAGGGAGCAGCTACAGCCTCACTAATAATAATAAAAAACACCTCTCAAATGCAATGTCCACTTTCAGACGCAGAGCAGGGCTCCAAGGAAACCAAGGGAATTTTCAGCAAAATTCAGATCTAAAGAGATTGAAATTGGGCATTGCACTTGCTCTTAGGTGATCTTGGGTGTGATTCTAAAATACGTACTAACAACAATAACCACAAAGAGCTAGGCGATCTGAACCTGCCTTCATCAATGAGCTTTGTGGCCTTGGGCAAACTGCTAAATTACCATGGATTTTAGGGTGCTAAATTTTTTTAAAGTAAATTTTTTACTGAACAACCCCCCCCCATGAATGAATAGGTCAATTAATTTTTACAAAGTGAATATCCCTCTGTCACCAGTATCCAAGCCAACAAACAGAACATGACCAAAGTTGTCAGGTCTTTAAATATTTCTCAGCAAAAATTAGATTCCTATGTTTTGAATTTGAAAAAAATCACACTGAAACTATCTGACTATTAGAACACAAGAGAGAGTACTTCCAGGGCTTCTTAGAGCCATTCTTGATCATTATCTGCAGAACTGTGGGCAGCACAAGCACCAACTCTGGTCTTCTAACTAGAGGACAATGGCTATAATTCCACAGTCCCTGAAGAAGGCATCTTTTTACCAGCATGCCCTGGTGGTTCATTGCTTTTTTCTTTAGTATCACAAGGAAAAGAGGGAGGGAGCAAATGAGTAAGCCCAGTCCATTATGCTCCCCATGCAGGTAAAATGGGCCACTGTGGCCACTCCCTCTTGTTTTTGGAACTACCAACAGTTCTGGGGAGAAGTGACTTTAGAAAAAGGAAAGTTGCATACGGGCAATGTATGCTATGGCCTGGTGGAAAGGGACGGCTAGGAGGGTCTGAATGCGAGGATTAAAAAGGAACCTTGTAAGGAAAAGAAAAAGGGGATGAGGGGGAAGAAATCTAGAGTAGACAAGTGGACATGCTGATTCTTCTATCTGCTGACTCCTGGCCACCTACTAGGCCTTGTGGTTCCAACTTTGTGCTTCCCACCAAATGGAGTATAACTTGGGAGCATCAAGGGAAAGAGAGCCAGAAGAGAGCTCTAAATTCAGCCAGCAATTACTGAGTGCCTCTTGTGCCAAGTACTACATTAAGTGCTACAGGGACACAAGGAGGAATAAAGAAGGTCTCTTCCTGCAGCCTTCACAAGTGGACATGCAATAGTCAGGGAGATGAAGTATGCAACACATGACAATAATACAAGGAGCCTGGGCTGTGAGAGGGGGAGGGATGAGGTCCGAGGGAACCCCATGGGAGGGAGAGATGGCTCCTCACTTAGGTGAATGTGGAAAGCTACCCAGAGAAGGCGGGTTGGACCTTGAAGGTTGGATCAAATCTGGGTACCTGGAAATTGTGGGTGGAAGAATTTTAGGTGGAGACAAGCAGCAGTGTCTAGATTCAATGCCAGTCCTAACTTATTCCCTCTTATCTCAGCATCCCTAGCCAGAATGGCATGCCATTAGAAAGGCTACTCTTGCTACTCAGGTGCTTTTCAGAGTTGAGTGCTTTTCCTAAGTCAACCGCCATCTCTCAGTAGGCACAAGCTATGAGGCTGCAGGCTCAAGGATGCAGGTGTTACGTGGCCCTGGGCTCTAGGCCTGCTCTGCTCATGATCTGCTGTGATCACTTAACCAATCTGAGCTGTAGGGTCCTTTCTATAAAATGGGGTAGATGGCAACCTTTAGGGTTTAGATGAGAATCCAGTGAGACAGTGTCTGTGACCACAAAATACAAAACAATGCTACTTGTGAGTGGTTCATTGGCTCTCCCTGGTAGTTCAAATGGTTAAGCACTTGGCCGCCAACTGAAAGGCTGGCAGTTCAAACCCACCCAGCAGCTCTGCTGGAGAAAGGCCTGGCAATCTGCTTCCATAAAGATTACAGCCAAGAAAACCCTATGGCGCAGTTGTACTCTGTCACATGGGTTCGCTATGAGTCGAAATAGACTTGATGGCACCTAACACCAAGAGCTGGAGAGCCAGCTCTGAGTTTTCTTTTGCCAGATCTAGCTTCCGTACACTTGCAGGACTAGAAGCATCCTCCCAGTGTGAAGCCTAGTGAATGCTTTCCATCATCCCATCCCCATCCCCATCCATAGGGCTGCTCAGTAGAATAGGGGGTCTGGCAGCAGCAGGCACTGCTCTCTGGCTGGGACTCATCAGCCAGCTTCATGCCACCTGGGAAATCACTGCTGTGGCCTCTCCCTAGCCTGCCTGCACAGGAGGGAGCTATGCAAACAGTGTGGGGTTGCCAGCCAGGATCTTGTGGTGGCAGGGTAGGAAATACATTCTGACAACTCTGAAAAGAAAATCCCAGCATACGCATGATCCAAGAAACACAAGTAAGTGGTACAGAGACGCAAAGGCTTAGCTTGCAGAGTGTGTGTGTGTTGTGCTAGACTTGTCAATCTGAAAACAGAGCAGGAAGGGCCAAAGCTAATAGGCTGGTGTTGTGGGCTCCTGATTCAGACCCAGGATGAGCTTTCCTCAAAGTACTTAAGGAAATCCTTTGGCCCAGGAAGTCTTCCCAGGCAGCACAGTCAGAGACAGCCTTTCCTTTTCAACTCAAAGATAGCAGCAGCTATCACATATGTCCTTCCAGAAGGACAGAAACTGTGTCTTTTATTATTGTGTCCTCTACTGATGTGCTGGAGGGCGAGTCAGGTCCTCAAAGTTACTGGAATGAATACATCCAGGTGATGACCGGCCCCTGGTTAAACTCTTTGGTGCCTTGCCTGAGGGAGAATCATACCACATCTCTTCCCATGAGGCAGACATACCATTTCCTGACCCTGAGGTCTCAGTGATGTCCACATCATGTTCCCATAGGGTCTACTTATCTAGTACCTAAAGAATGGATTTTTTTGATAAGCTGTCCCCTACCCTAGAAGGAAGTTGGACTTGGGATCCATCCTCAGAGTTCTGGGCACCAATTCAGGGATCTCTGGCCTAGGAGGTACTGGTTATATGGAGAGCTCTGGGAAAGATCCTCCCCCTTTTGTGGGTGTGGGTGACACTGGTCTCTCACTTGGTGTGAAGGACTCCAAGGTCTTCTAGGACACTGTACTACCAGAACATCAGTACCACCCAACACAACCTGTCACTGGCAGAGACAGTACCCAATAGCCCATAAAGCCCCTCTACCTATATTATCTGAGTCTCTAAACACCATCTGAGGTGGGCAGACAGTAACGAAACTAATGCTCAAAGTTAAGAGACTTGTCCCATGTTCCTCAGCTAGTCAGTGGTGTAGTTGGGCCCAGAAGACTCTATGACTCTGAGTGCTGGCTTCTTCCTCATTTCCCTGCCTCCCATGCTTATCCATGAGCCCGCCCCTTCCTGGGCAGAGGGACTCTCTGTTGCTGGGCCTTAGCTCACTCTCAAGGCTGGCCGCCAGCCAGCTTCTTGCACGACTTTGCCAGCCCAGATGAAGATGAGGATGACATACTGCTACTCTAAACAGACCAAACCAACTGACATACGCAGATTGAACCAACACAATAGGCCTTTCTTCAAAAACCTGTATTTTTCTTGGCTAGGTATCAAATAACCAGTTCGTAGCTTATGTGCTGGGCTGTGCCAAGGGTTTGTCTCCAATTATCAGATATAAAAACCTGAAATAGAGGAATGGCTGGTGACAGGGCTAGACTCTCGGGAGTGAACTGTTGGAACACGTGACCCTGAAATGAGCACTGTTTTGTGATGGCCAGGCAGCGCTGGCTGCCTTCTGGAGCAGCCTTGACAGGTTTTGAGTGTCTACAAATTTGGTCTTATATTTTTGAAACAAATGCTATCATGCGTAATATATTCATAATATTAATACCTGGTAGGATAGTTTTGCCCAAAAGTTAAATTTAAAACTGAAAAAAGGAAATAGGAGGTAGGGTACTGAGTGGTCATAAGTCTGGTCTAGAAATGCAATAGGCCTGATGAGAGTTTGCAGATTTTGCATCTGTAAAAGGACAACTGCACTCACTTCACAGGATCCCAAGGCGAATGGCTAGGGAGGCCCATGGAGAGTCTATCCTGTTATGTGAACGGAAAACAGCCTGACTCTCCTCACCCGGAGGGCCCCTTTCCTCCAACTGTGACCACCTGGAATGCAGCCAAGAACCAGAAAGTGAGCAAACAGGCTTCTAAGCAGACAGATTAGTCCATTCACCAAATATTTACTGAGCATCTAGCTGGCCAAGCGTGGGCTAGGCACTGGGAAGGGAGTAGTGAGCCAGTCAAGAGACATCGCTGCCCTCACAGCGTCTTCAGTCTTTCCACGAAACCCACATCAGTCACTCACAGGAACTCCAACTCAGTCTACCAACTGACACTTTGCATTTTGGAAGCAAGTCTAACAAAAGCAGGTTTTGTGTCCTACACTTCAGAAGCGAGTCTAACAAAAGCGGGTTTTCTGGCCTACAGTAGACTGGAGTCAGCAAATTAGAAAGGAGACTGCTGGAGACAGGTAAACTGCCAACAGGAAGAAGCACCAGCTAATACTAATAAGTGAAGGGCTAGGAATTAAAATTATTCCAAAGATAGATAAGAATTCAAAAAGTCACCTGGAACCATTTGGTGTAAGAGTAAATATCTCTACTTTTTTCAGTTGGTCTTGAGAGCACGATTGTATTATCTTATTAACTATAACCCATTATCTTTACTACTTAGTACTCTACACTTTTAAAATGTTTCCACTTATGTGATAATCCTCATGTACCTAACATCAAAGTAGTAACTCATTTCTTAAGGCATCAAAAAAAAATTATATTCTAGATATTTCATGTAAGTGACATCATACAATATTTATCCTTTTGTGACTGACTTATTTTACTCAGAATAATGTTTTCAAGGTTCATCCATGTTGTAGCATGTACCAGGACTTCATTTCTCCTTAAGGAAGAGTAATATTCCATTGTATGTACATACCACATTTTGTTTAACTAGACTAGGCAAGTGTATAGAGACCAAAGTTCATTAGTGGTTACCAGGGGCAGGTGGGAGGAAGGGGGAAAGGAGGACTTGATGCTTAGCGGACTCTAAGATTTTGTTAAGGCTGATGGTATAGTTTGGGAATGGGTAAGGGTAATGGCTGAACAACATGATGGACATAATTAATGTCACTGAACTGTACCTGTGAAGATTGCTGAAATGGCAAATATTTTGTTACATATGTATTTACAACAATAAAAAATCACAATATATTTGGTACAATTTGTTTAAGAAGGCAGGAAACTGTAATATTTTTTAAAATGATCAGAAATAGTTAAATATTATGTTTTAAAGGTAAGTTTGGTCATCTGCAAAATTCACTTATATGGGAACAGCAACTCCATGATCATGCCAAAACCTTGATACTGAATAATAAACTAGGAAAAGGTTCTGTAGCAGTTTCTTGCTATATATATATATTGAAGGGACACAACCACGGTGTCCTGTAGTGAAATCACCAGCTTTATAGAACTCACCTACATTTGAGGAAACAACATAGAAAACGGTCAGGTTCTGTTTGGCCTACTGACATCCTGTGAATCCTGCTGATTTTGCTAAGATTTAAGAGTGAACCTGCATTTTCCCCTTATTCAGGAAGAACTCCTTCAATGGTTTTAAAAAGCTCTGCCTTTTGTTTTATTTTTGTTTGTTCTTTTCTTTCCCCCCAGAAGGCCCTCTGGCAAGTGTTTAAATACTCATGTCACTGGGAATCCAGCCCCTGTGTCTGCCTTGGACCAGAAGACGGAAGCTCTGCCCCGCCAGGTCAAGGATTAGGTGGCACTGGTTCCAGATGCACGTGCAGTCCCAAGGCTGTAAGCTCTGTGAGGCCAGAGCTATGTCCTTTTTATTTACTGCTGTATCCCCAGTATCTGGCACAGTGCCCAGCACAGTGCCTGGCAAATAACAGGCAATCAGTAACTATCTGGTGAATAAATGCATGAAGACTGAGCTTTAGTGCCTAAAACTGACTCTGGGGGGTGGGGAGGCTGTACCTACCACACCAGAGCCCTGGGCTGACTCATCCTGGGGCCTTCAAGGTCCTCAGGTGAAACTATCTTTGGATTTGTAAAAGCAGCTGTTTAGGTACTTCAGCCAGCGCTCTGTCTAGTCCAATACCTCTTGGCACAGAGGTACAGAGAGTAGGGAATGGGGGGCGGTGGGCACAGCTCCTTTCAGAAAGCCCTGTGAGCAGTGGCGTCACTAGGGTTGGTGTCACCCAGTGCAGTGACTCATGATGTCACCCCCTATGGATATACATGTAAGTTTATTATCAATTTTAATCACAGAATAATATGTGATACAGTTGTAAATTGCTTTAATGTAATACTTCTTAAATTATATGAATGCTAACAACAAAATTGTTTTGTAAAATCTACATTGATCAGGGCAAAGACTAGAAGGCAGGAGGGGACGAGGTCGGGAAGGGAGAGTGTTGACATGTTGTGGGGTTGGTAACCAATGTCACAGAAACAATATACGTACTAATTGTTTAATGAGAAGCTAGTGTGTTCTGTCAACCTTCATCTAAAGTACAATAATTAAAAAAAAACTTTCTACATTGAATTACATTATTAGTTACTGAACAGAAGCCTTTTTTTCCTTTAATTACTCCTTCATTCTCAAAAAAGGTATTGATAATAGGTTCTCAAATACTAATTACCACAATATTGTAGCTAAAAACACCAGAAAATTTGACAAAATCAGTGACTATAAAAACACTGGAGTCTTGGTGGCACAGTGGTTAAGAGCTCGGCTGCTAACCAAAAGGTCTGCAGTTGGGATCCACCAGTCACTCCTTGGAAACCCTATGGGGCAGTTCTACTCTGTCCTATAGGGTTACCATGAGTCGAGTCAGTGTGCTTGTAGTGCATGCAGACCGAACCACGTGATTCAAAGCCTCACTGTAATTGGGTAATGACAGCTCTGACCTGAGAACATCAGAAGGCTCAAAAGTAAATCAGCACAGAGTTTTAGCCTTGTAGGTATAGTGATACATGTAAGCTGGTCTTATGAAAAAGTTTTTGTTATAACTAACTCAAGGATATTTTTATAAAAAATAATAATTTTCTTCTGAAACACTGCACAAAAACTTCATAGACAGTCCTTTGGTGTCAGCCCTCTGACACTGTCACCCCGTGTGGTCTGCACCCCTCTAGTGGCGCTGCTGCCTGTGAGCTGGTCTGTCAAACCGAAGGCCGAACCAGTTCCATCTGTCAGTGTGGTAGGGAAAGTGGGATACTAAGACAGAAATGAATACAAATAGTTAAATCTCACCAGGGCAAATTCTTTATGCCTAAGAATTCTTGTTTTGTTTTTTACCTTTTCTTGTCAGAGACAAGATGTCCTCACTAGAGGGGCAAAAATAAGTGTCTAGACATCTAAATTCATTAAAACAGACAGCAGGGAGAGTCTGTAAATCATTGGAACAAAGGATATTTTTCTAGCAGAGCAGAAACAAAGTAGTTGGTGCATTCCTCTCTGCAAGACTGGCCCTGCTACAGCGCTAGGGCACTCACTGTGGCCGGCTGGCCAGCACACAGGCCACGCCTCTTCGTCCACATTGCTGGAGAAATGTGACAGGAGGGTCTCCAGGCCAGTGATTTCTAAGTACCACATAAAGAAAATGGCACGCCCCGGACACACACGCCTTGTTTCTCTGATAGCTTGGGGAAGGGGTAGGGTAGAGTGTGCAGAAGTGGCTTTATTAAATAACTCAGAGGAAGAAGGTGAAGAGTCTGTCCACGTAATCAAATTTATAGTAGAGAAACACAAAGATTCCTTTGGCTAGCCCTGCAAACAAATTCCTCTCCTCCCAAGCTTGCTTCTGCCATAGATGATTTCTAGGCTGAGATTAAATGCAGAGATCCTGGCGAACTGTGTGGGAGGTAGGCTCTTTAAGCACTAGCCTTCTTCCTGGTGGTCCCTGGGATTCACTGCTGTCCAGCAGCAGCAGAGTGTCAAGGAGGAAGGATGAGAGAGGGAAGAAGGGGGAAAAGCAGCCAGACTCATCATGAGAGTTGGCTACAGCCAGTAGCTGGGGGCTTGGCTTTTCATAGGCGTTGAAAATCAGGTGATACTAGAGAAACAAAGTTTTTCC
This sequence comes from Trichechus manatus latirostris, assembly GCF_000243295.1. NCBI lineage: Eukaryota > Metazoa > Chordata > Mammalia > Sirenia > Trichechidae > Trichechus > Trichechus manatus. The sequence continues at coordinate 22,458,301 of NW_004443966.1, read as the reverse complement.
TCATGCAGTGAGCGGGGAGTGGCTGTCCTGTGTCCTTCCTCCAGGGAAACAGGGTGAGAAGATCTCTCTCTATGCCCCCAGGGAAACAGGCTGTGTGCTTGGGGCCACTGGTACAGGGCTGTGGAAGAGGCTTCTGGGAAGGGCCCCTCCTCAAATGTCATCTGCTTCTGCAGGGGAGGATAATGCTTCAGAACCAGGGCACCTGTTCACAGCCATGGGGCTCCACAGGGGAAGTCCTGATGTCATCTACCCATTCTCCACACACTACAGTCGACTATGAGACAGCGTTTGAGTATACTGCTTTCCTGCCAGTAACTTTTAGGGGCTACTCTTCACCTCCCAGAGCAAATCCCCAAGTTCGCAGCCCAGCACACACGTCCCTTCATGACCTGGGCCTCTTCAGTCTTAGCTCTTGTTCCTTCAGCTTGCAGTTCCCTGAACCTGCCAGGCTCCTTTACATCTCGGTACCTTTGTTCACCTTCTTTCCTACGCCTAGAGTGTCTTTCCTACTTTGCTACCTGGTAAGTAGCTGCTCAGCTTTCACCTCATGTACCACCTCTACTGTGAAATATTTCCAAGAAGAACCTCTAGCATATGATATGGTATATCCAGGTTTTTTTATTGTCTGCCCCTTACCCCCTACTCCCAATGTCAGCAACTTGAGGGACTTGGTCTATTTTGTGTCCCACTGTATCCCAGGGGTCTAGGGCAGTGCCTGGCACACTGTGGACCCTCATTAGATGTCTGCTGAAGGAAGGAATGAGTCTCAGCACCGGCTGCACTGCCCCTAGGCTGTCGACTCCACAAGGACAAGGTCTGGGCTGTATTCACTCCTCCATCTGCCAGTGCATAGTTTGACAAAGGGTGGGCATTCAGTAGAAGTTGATAAATAAGAGAAGGAATGAGTGATGAATGCCCATATGGATACAAAGCTCATGGTGCTGGCGTTAACCCAAGAATAAGTCACGCTCCAGCCTTCTGATCTGTATTAGAGCCTCTTTTTCCTGCTTTCATGTTCTCTGTTTTGTGAGGAGGGTCTATCTTTTAAAGGAAGTACGTTCTAAATTCCTTTCAAACACGTCTTGCAGCACAAGAAGGTTGGACTAGATTATCTCAAACACTTGGTCTAAATCTAAAAGTCACGAATTCTATAATTCATCAGGGACTATTCCTAAAAGCGCTGCTTCCATTTTAATTTTTGTTTGAGAAAGAACCTGGCTAAAGAGAACAGACCTTAGGCATTACACAGAATCACCATTTCACCACAAATTTGAGGGACTAGTTTACTGCGGATGTTTTGTTTATCTGCATTATCTGTGTTCCATCTACCACCAGAGTGGGGAAGGAGGCTGGTCACAGAAGGCCTGAACAATGTGACAGAAGGCCTGGTTCCAGTAACCTTGGGCAAGTCCTTCTCTCTGGCAGTGAAGGGAGCTGGACCAGATCAGCTCCAAAGGCCTGTGAACTTGCGGACATAATATAGACCTGTGTTATGAGCATACACATACACACCTCTATGCTGCCCATACCTGCACAGATACATTTACATGTGGTAATTAAAAAAAACTTAGATTTTTTTTTTTCTTAAGAATGAATGAAAAAAGTCATCAGATGACTTTTTGTACACCCCAAATTCTCAACTAATTAGAAAATTTTGATTTTCTAATCCAGCTTCTTTAAGAAAAGTGAACTGATCACTTACGCCCTTCCCCCACAACTGGGTACTGAAAAGATTATGTCCATTATAGATCTAACAGGCTATGTATATGTGTGTGTGGGGGGGGGTACTAGGGAGGTAGGTAAGTGAATGGACAGCATTTAATAATGCCTTAGCACACAAATATTCCAAGCGGGCTTGGACAAACCCTGTGAGGAGAACTGGGACAAACTTTCCTCACCACAGAGCCTTTGGGTGGTATGAGAAAGGCATGGTTAATAAATGCCCAACATAGGATGACAGATTTTCTGGTCACAACCCAGCAGCAGCTAGAGAGCATGGATACATTCCATAAGCATTTACAGGCTCACCAGCACTAGTCTATGACAATTTTATTTAATCATAAAAATATAATAGTATTCAAATCTTTTTGTAGTTTCAGTTTACTGCTTTCTCAAGTGAAATAAATGGTCTCTCAGATTTCTTCTGCTTTCATCTCTCTGCTCTAAGTACAGTAGGATAAGGTTCCAATTAAGGCCCATTAAATGTTCACATTGATTCATGTGAGCCATTTTCCAGGTTCTTTTCCTAACACGGTCTCAGTGCACCTCTGAGTTATCTCTGTGGTATGTTTTCAGTTTAGCTGTTGCCCGTGCAGAAGAGAATTATTTGGGTGTTAGGTCTCCCTCCCTCTTACTTCTGCAGCCCAAGGTGGTGAGTGGAGATTCTCGTTCACTCTCTTCCAGACAAGCATATGCTTATCACCGGTCAGGTATGTCCAGGTGAACTAGGTATGCCCCTTGGGAAGGGGAGGTGGCAGCTGGCCAGAGGCAGACTGACCCCCTGAAGACCCCTGGTGGCTGTCAGAGAGCGGGTTGAGTAGCAGCCCAGATCCCCATGGGAGGATGCCCTGTTGCTTCTACAACTTTTAGGTCCACAAAGGAGCCCTGTTGGCAGGGGACACACGGGTTTCTCTGTTTTCTCAACAAATACAGAAATACACTCTGACAGCAGAGATGGCCTATTTAAAGTGACACCAAGTGTCAGAGCTGACTGCAGTGGATTCTCCAGGGCTTTTCTCATTAAGAGCAGGGCTCTGGAGGCAGACAATAATTTCAGCAACATCAGGAGTTAACATTTGTTCTGGGCCAGACAAGTGCTAGTCACTATGTACATGATCTAATTTAATTTGCACAACAATCTCATGAGGTATTTTTAATATTATGATAATTTTATAGATGAGGTAACAGTCTCCAAGAAGGGAAGCAGTTTGCCCAGCATCACAGAGTTAGTAGGTGCGGCAGCGGGACCAGAACTCAGGTCTGCCTAGCTCCAGAGCTCGTGCTCCTCACCAAGCTGACACACATCCTTAAAGCAGAGACCTGCTCATTGACAAACTGTGGGCTGCTGCCTCAATCTGACTCCAACACACCAGGTAACTTTCTCTGACTAGATGTGCAGCGTCTAATGGTAAACTAAAGGTCTACAGGTCTAAAGTTCCCAAAGGAACTACACGTGAAGAGATTTGAGAAAAATATTTTAAAAAATGCTGTGATGGTTATTGTTATGTGTCAACTTGGCTAGGTCATGATTCTCAGTATTACATCATTATCCTCCATTTTGAGATCTGATGAAAGGGGAGTTTCCTTGGGGGTATGGCCTGCATCCAACATATATGGACATTTTGGCAATGCTCAGTTGCTCTGGATCCTGCATCCAGCTTGTCATCCTCTGACCTCTGGTTGCTGGGATGTGAGTCAGCAACCTTCTCCCTGACCTGTTGATTTTTGGCTTGTCAGCCCTTGCAACCATGTGAGGCAGGAAAAGCCTCCAGCCTGATGCCTGACCCATGGATTTGAGATACACACACACACATATGTACACTTCACTCCTCTTTGCTCCTCTACAGAACTCAGCCTAAGACAAATGCCCTAGAGAAAACTGTTATTAAAATGAATGATATGGTGATTTTGGGGTTTTTAAGTGTAAATTTTATTACAGTATGCTTTCTTAGAGTGGAACAAACAAAAAACTTTTTCTTTTTTTTTTTAAACCAACTCATACTAAGAGTAGATTTGCTGTGGTAATGCCACCAATTTGGTGAGCAAAGACCACAAAGGCATCCACTCTCATAGCTGAGAGTCAAACTTGAGACCTGACTAATAAGGACCGCATTGAATCTTCACAGTAATCCTATGAGTTACAACTTCTTTTCTCCCTTTAGTAGCTGGGGAAACCTATGCTTAGCATAACCTGTTGATGTTTGCCATTGAGTCGATTCCAACTCATGTTTTGTTGTTATTAGGTGCTGTTGAGTCAGTTCTGACTCATAGGGACCCTATGTACAACAGAATGAAAACTGCCTGGTCCTGTGCCATCCTTACAATTGTTACTGTTTGAGCCTATTGTTGCAGCCACTGTGTCAATCCATCTCGTTGATGGTCTTCCTCTTTTTTGCTGACCCTCTACTTTACCAAGCATGATATCCTTCTCCAGGGACTGGTCCCTCCTGATAACATGTCCAAAGTACATGAGACAAAGTCTTGCATCATTGCTTCTAAGGATCATTCTGACTGTACTTCTTCTAAGACAGATTTGTTCATTCTTCCGGCAGTCCATGGTATATTCAGTATTCTTCACTAACACCATAATCTGAAGGCATCAATTCTTCGGTCTTCTTTATTCACTGTCCTTATAAGATAGGGTAGAACTTCCCCGTAGGGTTTCCTAGGCTGAAAAGATCACCAGGTCTTTTTTCTTGCGGAGCCCCTGATGGGTTCAAACTGCCGACCTTTTGGTTAACAGCTGAGAGTTTAACCACTGAGCTACCAGGGCTCCTTCAGCGTAACTTACCCAAGGTCAAATACCTCTCCTCATCCAAATGAGAGAAGGAGCCTGGATTTGAACCCACGTCTGCCTCCAGAGCTTTCCCTCACACCTCCCTCTTTTCTCAAGTATAGAATGTGCCAAACCTTGAACACAGTAGTTTCTTCAGATCTCAGCGTTACCGGCTCCAGCAAAACTACGAGGTTTCTTTTAGAATACATTCAAAGTACATACATTCAAAGATAAATAGTGCCAAACAAATGGCTCTTAAAATTTTAGTCCAAAAATAATTTCAGGGGATTAGGTCAGTAAAATGAAAGTGCTGCATCTTTCGAAATCTGGGGCCTTTTTAACTTTTTCTGTAGACATGTATCATCTCAACATCCATTCATTCATCTCTTTATTTATACAAAAAACACTGTCGTAGGCACCAGATTAGGGCAATGAACAAAACCGACTTTGCCCTGAAGGGTCTTACATTCTCGTTGGGGACGAATACAATATATAAAATATATATGTCACGGAATAGTAAGCGTATGAAGAAAAATAAAGCAGGGTAAAGGGGAAACAATGACCATGGTGTGGATGGTCTATTTTTGATACTGTGGTCAGGGAAGGCCTCACTGATAACATGACATCTGAGAATATATCTTTGGAAGTGAGTCCCCAAGTCATGCTGATTTCTGAGGGGAGAGTATTCTAGGTAGAAGGCAGCAAGGACAAAGGCCTGAGGTGGAAGGTGTGCAAGGCATGTTTGAGAAACAGCAAGGAGATCAGTGCGACTAGAGTGAAGTATTTTGATTACTAAGAAACGAAAATGATAAAATTTATCTTATTATGTTGGTCTGGCCGCGACTTCTCAGGTCATCTTAGAATTATATGTTCATCCTCTGTCAGAGCTGGAAGGGCCCATTAGAGCATCCAGCCTAATTCTTTCACAGATAGGAAACTAAAGCCCAGAGGACAGCAGTGACATGCTCAGGGTCACATGGCTTTACAGCTGCAAAAGGGCCCAGCAATCCTGACAGCTGCGAAACCAGTATTTGTTCCAGTATGATGGGCTTTCTGTGATTGATGAGGGTCTTATATAAAATTTTCTATCTCAGGAGAGGTGCTTTCTCTGTGATTATAGATTAATTCTTTACAGTCTGTCTCCATGAATTATTAAAAAGGTCCCTTTATGACTGAAGACCAAGGCAAGCCCAGAAAAAAAATAGATTTATCATTGGTCACGAGTTAAACTTTGACAGAAGATTCCTCTGGTGTTGTTTTCTTGCGTATGTTTGACATATCAAGAGAAGGATTTTCAAGTGACACCGGATAGCTGATATATTTTAGAGATTAGACCCTTGTAAAATATGTCATTGCCAAAAATTTTTTTCCCAGTCTGTAGGTTCTTTTTTTATTCTTTTGGTAAAGTCTTTTTGATGAGCACGAGCATTTAATTTTTAGGAGGGCCCAGATATCTAGTTTATCTTCTGATGTTTGTGCATTTTTAGTTATGTTTGATAGTGTATTTAAGCCATACATTAGGACCTCTAGCTTTGTCCCTATGTTATCTTCCAGGAACTTTATAATTTTAGGTTTAACATTTAGGTCTGTGATCCATTTTGAGTTAGTTTTTGTATGTGGTGTGAGGTATAAATTCTGTTTCATTTTTCTGCAAATGGAATCCAGTTTTGCCAGCACCATTTGTTAAAGAGACTATCTCTTCCCCACTGAATGGACTTCAACCCTTGGTCAAAGTCCA
>NW_004443966.1:22445433-22450807 GCF_000243295.1 Trichechus manatus latirostris | reverse complement strand
CCTGGCTTTGGTATCAGAGTTATGCAGGCTTCATAGAATGAATTAAGGAGTATTCTTTCCTTTTCTACATTCTCAAAGAGTCTGAGTAGAATTGTTATCAACTCTTCTCTGAATGTTTGGTAGAACTCTATAGCGAAGCTATCTGGGTTGGGGCTTTTCTTTTTGTTGAGAGTTTTTTTATGACATCTTCAATTTCTTCTTTTGTTATGGGTCTATTTAGGTTTTCTACCTCTGTTTGTGTTAGTTTATATAGTGTGTTTCCAGAAATTTCTCCATTTCTTGTAGGCTTTCAAATTTGTTATAGTTTTTCATAATACTGTCATAATCCTCTTTATCTTGGTTGATTCTGTTGTAATGTCGCCCATGTCATTTCTTATTTTGGTTATTTGTGTCTTCTCATTTTTTCCTTTGTCAATTTGGCCAATGGTTTGTCAATTCTATTGATCCTCTCAAAGAACCAATTTCTAGTTTTGTTGATTCTTGATAATGTTTTTCTATTTTATTTATTTCTGTTCTGAGCTTTATTATTTCCTTTCTTCTGGTGACTATGGACTTCTTTTGCTGTTCCTTTTCTATTTGTTCAAGTTGTCGGGTTAAGTTAATGATTTTGGACCTTTCTTTGTTCTTGATGTGTGCATTTATTGCTATAAATTTTCCTCTAAGTACTGCTTTTGCTGTCTCCCAGAAGTTTCAGTATTTTGTGTCTTCATTTTCATTTTATTCTAAAAATTTCCTTTTTAATTTCTTCCATGACCCAGTAGTTTTTAAGTAAGGAGTTACTTGATTTCCATTTATTTATTTCCTTGCTCCTTCTGTATTGATTTCTAGTTTATAGTGTTACGGTCAGAGAAGATGGTTTGTATTATGTCGATGTTTTTGAATTTATTGAGGCTTGCTTTGTGGCATAGAATATGGTCTATTCTGGAGAATGATCCATGTGTGTTGGAGAAAAATGTGTACTGGGTTGCTATTGGGTGGTACGTTCTGTATATGTCTATGAGGTCAAGTTGGTTGACTGTGTTATTCAGATCTTCTGTATCTTTATTAGGTTTCTTTCTAGTTCTGTCCATTGTTGAAAGTGGTGTGTTAAAGTCTCCTATTATCATTGTAGAACTGTCTCTTTCTCTTTTCAATTCTGTTAAAGTTTGTTTTATGTATTCTGGAACTCTGTCATTGTGTGCATAAATATTTACTATTGTTATGTCTTCTTGGTGGATTGACCCTTTAATCATTATATGCCTTTGTCTCTTATAATGGATTCTGACTTAAAGTCTAATTTATCTAAAACTACTATTGCTAAGCTAGCTTTCTTTTTGATTCTGTTTGCTTGATATATTTTTTCCTATCCCTTGATTTTTAACTTGTTTATGTCTTTGTGTCTAAAGTGTCTCTTGTAGGCAACATATTGATGAGTCACCTCTTTTTTAAATCCATTTTGCCACTCTCTGTCTCTTGACTGGTGCATTTAATCCATTTACATTCAGTGTCATTAACAACAGGTATGGATTCATTGCTGTAGTTTTGCTATACTTTTTTTTTGTTTTTTGTGGTGCTAATGGTTTCCTTGTTCTTAATTTTCTGTGCTGAGCTCTTCTTGTATACGGATTTTCTTTTCCTATCAGTTGTTGCTGTTTTTGTATTTACTGAGTCTTTTTGGTTTTCTTCTTTATTTTGGTGAGTAGATTTATTACTTTGTGGTTACTCTGAAGTGTACCTTAATCCTCTTAAAATTAATACAGTCTGTTATTTCTTGAAATTGCCTTGACTTCCTCCCCATATGTAAGTTCCATAACTGCATCTTTTATTTCCCCTTTTTGTTTTGTAGTTGTCATAGTTTATAGTTTAACTCCTCTGGTACCGTTTAGTCTTTTTCTTTTTCTTTTTTTTAATAGCTTTATTTAGCTTTTGTGAAGTCTTTATCTGGGTGATGTTGTAGTGTGTTTTTATCTCAGGTTGTTGTCTGATGTCATTGGTTCTGTATCCGAAGGGCTCCCTTTAATATTTCTTGTAAGGCTAATCTGGTTTTTACAAATTCCTTTAGTTTCTGCTTGTCTGGGAATGTCTTAGTTTTGTCATTGTTTTAGAAAGACAATTTTGCTCAATATGTGATTCTTGGTTGGCAATTCTTTTCCTTGAGAATTTTATATATGTCATCCCACTGTCTTCTTGCCTGCATGGTTTCTGATGAGAAATTAGTGTTTAGTCTTATTGGTGCCCCTATGTAAGTGAAATTTTGTTTTTCATGAGCTGCTTTCAGAATTCTTTGTCTTTGGTTTTGAGAAGTTTATGATATGTCTTGGTGAATTTTTGGAGAGGTCTCTCCTGTATGAGGTTCGCTGAGCTTCTTGGGTGGAAACCTCGTCTTTCATGACATTTAGGAAGTTTTCAGCCAATATATCTTCAAAAATTCTCTCTAAACTTTTCCTCCCTCCTCTTTTGGAATTCCTATTACATGTAAATTATTCCTCTTGATGGTGTCACACAGAGCCCTTAGCCTTCCTTCATTCTTTTTTTCTGATTGTTTCTCAAACAAATTAGTATCAATGGATTTATCCTCTATTTTTCTGATTCTTCTATTGATTCAATTCTACTTTTGTGTCCTTACATTGAGTTACATGTTTCTAACTTTTTATTGTTAACATTCAGAATTTCCAGTTGTTGTTTTTATATGTTTTCTCATTGTCTTTTGAGTCTGTCACTTTGTTCTTGTATTGTTTTCCTGAATTCTTCTAGGGTTTTTTCTGTGTTTTCCCTTATCTCCTTGAGGATCCTAAATATAAGTCTTCTGAATTCCTTCTCAGTTGGTTCTAGTATCGTTTCTTCCCCAGGAAAGCATTCTTTCCCTTTATTTTGCTCACTTGACTGACTCATGTTATCTTCTTTTTCTCATATAATTTGTTATTGTCTGCTGTCTCTGAGGCATTAAGATATTATTTTATTTATTTATGTATTTATTGATTGTTATGTTTGTTTTGTTTTGATATATCAGGGCTGGTGGGGTGGGTGTGCTTCGCTGATTGCTCACCTGGTAGCAAAGAAGTGCTTACCACCTGTCGCCGGGTGGGCAGGGTAGCAGTGGGCAGGATGAGCATGCATCACTGTTCACCGGGCATATGGGCTGGGTGGGTGCAGGGCATCACCTGTTGTCGGTCCAGTGGTGTGAGAATGCGCGATGGTGCTCGCCAGGCAAGGAGGTGTGGCAGGCTACCGGGGGTATGGGAGTGCTCCCCGCCACTTACCAGGTGTTAGGGCAGTAGGCAGGGGTGTGTGGCGGGAAACTGGGGGTGTGGGGCAGCAGGCAGGGGGTGTGATGGGTGACTTGTGGCACAGGTGTGCTCACTGCTGCTTGCTGGGTAGGGGGGCAGTGGGGTGTGGGGGGTAACTGGGGGTGCAAGAGCACTCTCTGCAGTTCACTGGGTGGGCAGGGCGGTAGGCGTGGGGGTGTGACAGGCGAAGGGGTTTGTTGGGCAACTAGGGGCATGGGGCACTCTCTGCCGCTCACTGGGTGGGAGGGATGGTGGGTGGCAGAATATGGCGAGTGAGGTAAGCACAACCGTGCCACTGGTCACTCGTCACATCCTTCCACCCACCATCCCCGACCCCTGACACCCACTGCCCTGCCAATCTGGGGGAATGTGGCAGCTGACATCATGAAAGCACTCACTGCTGCTTGCTGGGTGGGCAAGGGGACAGGTGGGGCACTCTCTGCTGTTTGGCTGGGGAGGAGGGTGGGAAGAGCAAGTGACTGGGAATATGTGGGTGCTGCCTGCCACTCAGCTGGAGGTGGCAGGAGACTGGGAGTGCATGGGGCGTTCAGTGAGGTTCAGTTGGGGGATGTGCGGGGGGGTCACAGGCGACTGGGAGAGCGTATGGCTCTGCCTGCTGCTTGGCAGGGAGGGTGGGGGACTAGGAGCTCGTGGGCTGCTCCCTGCCACTTGGCTTGGGGGAAAGGTGGGGGCAGCAGGTGAGGGATTGTGCAGGTACTCTCTGCCACTCGAGTGGGGGGGGCACGAGTAGGGGGTGGCTGTCCTGAGTCCAGCTAGATGAGGGACCTTCTGCTGACACTCTATGGATCTATTACTCTCTGTGTGCCATCCACCCTAATGGTCAGGGAAAGTCGGTGGCGAGTAGTCTTGAGTTTGGATCCTGGCTCCCTCCCCCTCCCTGCTCTGTTGTCACCAGGATCCATAGAGCTCTTGCCTGCTTTCCTGGACCTGCCCTCCCTAGATCCGGTTTATGTTCTGTTCACCTTGCTTCTTGTCTTCACAGTTTCTCTGTCTCCTACTGGGGATTCTGTGGAGTTGTCTTCCTGTGCTCCTCATCTGAGGTCACTGCTGGCTTTGTCTCAAGATGGCCACGCTGTGCCAGGCTGGCTGGCAGGGCACCGCCACTCCACATCTCTCCTTGTTCGCTGTTTTTGTTCAATTTCTCCTTCCAATCGGTGTCTGATCTAATTCTTTATCCTTCCATTTGATGCTCAGGGTCCCAGGACTGTCATCTGTCTCTGTTCCACTTGGTTTCTTGTGGCCTTGCTGTAGGGGGACAGCATGGTGTGTCTGACTAAGCCACCATTTTGGGCTGTCTCCCAACACAACGCATTTTTATTTAATGAGAGAAAATGTATGTGTCACGCAAACAAAGAAAATGCAGAAAATGGAATGCTTGTGTGACAGCTAAAGAATGGGCTGCCAACAGTAGGGGAAGAGAACAGCCTTGAATGCTGGAGTCTCCACTGTGAGCCCATCACAGCAGACTCCGTTCATAGATTTGGATGGGGTGGGGAATTTACCAAATGAGTGTGACCTAGGATGATCTGCCTTCGAGAAAAATGAAGAGTAAAGTAAAAATGTCTGAGCAGGCAATAGGCCACCTCTGAAAGTTTTAAAAACTGGAATGGGGTTTTGGAAACCCGCCACTCTTAGAACACAACAACCCTCTGCTCCCCTCCCGTGCAGATAGTATCCAACTAAGAAACTGCTCCTGTTTCTATTTTTGGGGAATCATCTCAGGTGAGTACAACACAGATTGTTGGAAATTGGAAATTTTGGTGAAATTAAGCTTTGGGTTTTCTTACTAAGTCATCAAGTTAAAAAAGAACTAGAAAATGCCTGTCACACAGCTCAGGCAGAGTCTAGGATCACAAACCCCCTGACTAGTTTATTTGCCAGTCTGATCTCCCCAAAAGCACCCAGGAGCCTCTGGTACAGTGCAGAACAGATGATTACATGACCTGTATAGACTTCACTACAGAGAAACTGGTTGGAAGGAGAGTGAGCTAAAGGAATCCTTCCTTTCAACTATCACAAGAGATTCTGCTTTGATAGCTGGAATCTGTGGGGCCTTTCCAAATGAAAGAGTCAGTTACTAACTAAAA
>NW_004443966.1:22434168-22443019 GCF_000243295.1 Trichechus manatus latirostris | reverse complement strand
AGCCCTCTGGTGCAGACATGAAACAACTGTGGCTGGAGAAGGCACCACAGAGCAAGGTTCCTGACATCTCACCTGTAAGAAGTCTCTGCTTATGAGTGTCTGTCAGTGATCCCTTGTATTAATACTGGGGGAGAGGGGGAGCAAAGTATATTTAGTTTTTAATGATGAGCTGCCATATACTGTACTGGCAGCGAATGAAGCCCTCTGGGGCTGAAGAATCTGCAGTAGGGCAAGAGGGATCTGAAAAACTACAAAATGGCTTGGAGTCCCCGTAAGATCAAACTACTGGTCTGTCTGTGGTCCCAATCCCAACCTTCAAAACATCTCAGACTCACAGAGCTCATAGGGGAGATCATCTAATATGATCCACTTCTTTGTACAGTCAAAGATGATCAAGACTCAAGAGGGAAAAGGACTTTTTTTTAAGATGATGCAGTCAGGGGCAGAGCTAGGGCTAGATCCCAGGCCTTCTAATTGCTAGATTTGGTCCATTTGTGCTCATAAAACACACTCATTTACACCTTCCTGGGATCTTTAAGAGTCTCCTTGAGTAAGGCACAGATACACGCGGATGTTTCCAAGTCAGTATGCAGAAGGGCAGGATGGCAACTTCTCAGTGTATGGTCTTGGCAAATGGGCATTATCTTCTCTACCCCCAACTCCTGCCCAAGATATTCAGTGATTACCAGTGGATGGAGCCTGTGACACATCTGATTTTTTAAGAAATGTGAGATGAAGTCAAAAGTACGTTGAGTTGGGCTCCGTAAGACCTGGATTCTTCTTGTCTTCTAGCAATTCTCTGTCATTTCAGGGGGCTTACTTCACCTCTCCCCATGCGACTGTAGTTTGTTGTACTGTGGTGGCCTGTGCGTTGCTGTGATGCTGGAAGTTATGCCACCGATATTTCAAATACTAGCAGGGTCACCCATGGTGGACAGGTTTCAGCTAAGCTTCCAAACTAAGACAGACTAGGAAGAAGGACCTGGCAGTCTACTTCTGAAAAAATTAGCAGTGAAAACCTTATGAATAGCAGTGGAAAACTGTCTGATAACAGTGCTGGAAGATGATCCCCTCAGGTTGGAAGGCACTCAAGATATGACTGAAGAAGAGCTGCCTCCTCAAAGCAGAGTCAACCTTAATGAAGTGGATGCAGTCAAGCTTTTGGGACCTTCATCTGCTGATGCGGCATGACTCAAAATGAGAAGAAACAGCTGCAAACATCCATTAAAAATAGAAATGTGGAATGTACGAAGTATGAATCTAGGAAAATTGGAAATCATCAGAAATGAAATGGAACACATAAAGATTGACATCCTAGGCATTAGTGAGCTGAAATGGACTGGTATTGGCCATTTTGAATCAGACAATCGTATGGTCTACTATGCTGGGAATGACAGACTGAAGAGGAACAGTGTTGCATTCATCGTAAAAATGAACATTTCAAGATCTATCCTGAAGTACAACGCTGTCAGTGATAGGATAATATCCATATGCCTACAAGGAAGACCAGTTAATACGACTATTATTCAAATTTATGCACCAACCACTAAAGCCAAAGAAGAAGAAATTGAAGATTTTTACCAACTTGTGCAGTCTGAAATTGATCAAACATGCGATTAAGATGAATTGATAATTACTGGCGACTGGAATGCAAGTTGGATACAAAGAAGGATTGGCAGTTGGAAAATGTGGTCTTGGTGACAGTAACGATGCCAAAACTTGCACAACAGAATTTTGCAAGACCAACAACTTCTTAATTGCAAATACCTTTTCCAACAACATAAATGGTGACTATGCTCGTGTAAATTGTCAGATGGAATACACAGGAATCAAACAGACTACATCTGTGGAAAAAGACAATGGAAAAGCTTAAGATTACCAGTTAGAACAAGGCCAGGGGCTGACTGTGGAACAGACCATCAATTGTTCATATGCAAGTTCAAGTTGAAGTTGAAGAAAATTAGAACAAGTTCACCAGAGCCAAAGTATGACGTTGAGTATATCCCACCTGAATTTCAAGACCGTCTCAAGAATAGATTTGACGTGTTGACACTAATGACTGAAGCCCAGACGAGTTGTGGAATATCAAGGACACCATACATGAAGAAAGCAAGAAAAGAAAGAAAAGACCGAAATGGATGTCAGAAGAGACCCTGAAACTTGCTCTTGAATGTCGAGTAGCTAAAGCAAAAGGAAGAAATGATGAAGTAAAAGAGCTGAACAGAAGATTTCAAAGGGCAGCTCGAGAAGACAAAGTAAAGTATTATAATGAGATGTGCAAAGACCTAGAGTTAGAAAACCAAAAAGGAACAACACACTTGGCATTTTTCAAGCTGAAAGAAGTGAAGAAAAAATTCAATATACCATGGACTTCCAGAAGAACAAACAAATCTGTCTTGGACGAAGTACAGCCAGAATGCTCCTTAGAAGCAAGAATCGTGAGACTTTGCCTCACATACTTTGGACATGTTATCAGGAGGGAGCAGTCCCTGGGGAAGGACATCATGCCTGGTGAAGTACAGGGTCAGCGAAAAAGAGGAAGAGCCTTGATGAGATGGATGGACACAGTGGCTGCGACAACGGGCTCAAGTACAGCAACAATCATGAGGATGGTGCAGGACTGGGTAGTGCTTTGTTCTGTAGTACACAGGAATTGACTTAAGGGCAGCTAACAACCACAACAACACTTCACCCTTCTGAGCCCCAATTCTTCACCTGTTTGTGAAGCAGGAATAATTTCAGTACTTATAGGCTCACTGAAGTGCTAATGATGTCCAAGAGATAACAGATGGCAAGGATAGTATGAAGAACTCTACACATATCAGGGTTACGCTTAGAAATAACAATTTCATAAGTTGCAGTTCTCAGCTTTTTACAACAACTATAATTTCCATCTATTTCTTCTTTTCTACTTTTTATTATATTCTTTCTTCTCATAGATTGTTGCATTACAGCAACTGCCCTGGGGCTAAACTGACTTCTCTGATCTTCCCCTGAATCAGAAGTGGATACCGAGTTTGAGTTTCGTATTCAGTCCTTCTCAGAGGCAAGGTGTTGAAACACAAGGTCTGGCTTTTTTCACTTATCTAATTTCTTCCTGATAGTGAGCTCACTTCTCCACAATTATCTCCAGGTCCCACTGCATCCACTTCTTCCCCACCTGACAAGCCATAGGGTCTCTGTCTCCTCCTCCTCGTATTACCTAATGCTCGCTCCATCCAGTTGATCTGTGTTTTTTCATATCCCAGCTATGCCCAGTCATCACTTTCTCCATCAGGTTCAGGTCAATTCAAACATGCCATCTTCAACTATGAGTTCCCCTGACTCCACTCCCCATTCACTCTGGAGAGCCCAGAGATACTGAAAGCCTGTATTTTACCTGTAAGACAGGATTATTATGTTATCCAGCATCAGCAGAAAAACTCTTCGGAATTCTCATGCAATTCTGAATTCAGTTAGCTTGTCATAACAAAGTTGGTTTAAGAAAAAAGTTTCAGACCATCCCTGAGCCGAGGAGAAGCTGAGAGAATTGAACGTTTTGCTGCAGAGCTTCACACAGCAAAATACAGATAGTACCCAACTTACAACGGGGTTATGTTCCGACAACTCTGTCTTAAGTTGGTTCTGATGTAAGTCCGTTCTGACATGAGTCGAATACCTCATTATTTTTTTAAGTTTTCATTATTATTGCCTTTTATTATCAGTAACTTTATAAAGCCGGTCTTTGTCTTTGGGAGTTGGAAACATTACATATAAACTTACGGATATATTTTAACATGTACAAAAACAAAAAAATACACAATCATAAAATCATAAAAATAACTCCGATGATGAAATTAACAACAAATACATACAAATTACTCACCTCTCTACAAGTAGAATAGATAATGTCATAATACATAGTAAACAACTTAAGTATAAAACAGAAAGTAGTTGGCTAAACCATGGGATGTCCATACAAGATAAAGCCATGCAGCCGTTAAAAATGATATTCACAAAGAGTGATTCTGATATAATATTAAATGCATAATGCAGGACATGAATGTATATGCAGTATGATCTCAACTATGTAAGAATATGCACAGAAGAGAGACTGGAAGGCAATTTGCCAAAATATTAACAGTGGTTATCTCGGAATGGTGAGATCGGGGATAACTTTGATTCCACTGCCTTCTTTACATCTGCCTTTTTCAGGGTGAAAGTGAAATACTTTTGTAATTAGAAAAATAAAAACAAACTTTTAAAGGAAAATAAAATGCAATTTAGTAAATTTAGTAGGTTGAATGGGATGCACATGAAGAAAAGAAAACCACATGGGAGATTCCCCTCAACTTTCCTCCCCTAAGCAGCTTCTACGGAACTCATGAACCTGTTGGGTTTGGTCCATGAAAACGTCAAAGCACCTCCACCTGGAGGTGACGGTGAGGGTGGAATGCTGCATGAATGCTCCTGTCTCAGAATGACCTGCCCTCTTGGCACCAGGGTCTGCAAAAGGAGAAGTCTTCTATGTATGATACTTATTCAGTAAGTGTCCATATTTTCTATATTTTAACCATGGGAATCTTTCTAAGATGGATTGCATACTCTTCAACCCTCTCAAATGGAATGCACTGAACATCCATTTCACCTGCATGCTCACTCAGAGTCAGCATTAGAGGCATCAACAATCATCTGGGAAAAAGAATACAGGGCTTATGTCTCTTTGAGCCCAGATGGCTGTGATTTTTGAGTTCTTGGGTTTGTCCTATTTTTGCTATCTGCTTTCTCCTTGTCAGGCAGGCAATTCCAGCTCTGTATGCAGTTTCTCACCTTGTACTTGACTCTGGCACTACAGCTATCTTCTGTCCCTCCCCTGCCCTGGACTAGTTTGCTGCAGGTTGATAAACCTAATAATCACGCTTGTTAGAAATTTGTCAAAAATAAAAATTAGCAGGCTTTGAATGAGGTTTAAGGGGTTGTTCAGAGGCCCTCTTCTCAGCTATAATCCATGCAATTAAGGTTGTGACTAGGAGGCTCTAGGTAAAGGAGACTGTCAGCAATTATAATTTGATATGTTAGTTATGTCGTAACTCTGGTTTCAAAAATAAAGAGAAATAAGGTTCTTTATTTTCTACAAAATCTGTAACACAGATCTCCTGACTTCTTAAAGCAACGAAACTCTATTTACAAATGAAATCTTGCTCAGAAACCAAATAATTTAAATAGTAAAAGCAAAACTGCTCTGGGGTGACTCCAGGGGGAAAGGCCCAGACCCTTGCCCTCAGCCTCTCCTCCAACACCATCTGGCAGCCTCTAAGCACCCAGGCAGAAACCAAGAGCTTAGAGGATCCACAGTTTCATAAAGCACCAGACTAATGTTATTTGCAAAGTGACCCAAGTTGAACAATGCAAGCTACCTTATCAAAACAAAAAACAGACGCAAAGGCATCAGAGTATGTGCTACAGAATCTAAGTAATAACGGAGTAGATGCTTCTGTGTGGCCTAAGGATATTTTATTAAAAACATTTTATTTTTATAGCTCTAAGAGGAGGCTCTAGTTTTAATCTAGTGCTGATCAAATCTCTTTGGAGAGAAGAAGCCAGAGGCATATCCCTGGAGCCTGGTAAAGGGCCTCACACAGGACAGATGGGTTCCAGCAGGCTAGCCTGCCTTTTCTCACTCCAATACCTCACACTCTCAGCGATGGGGGAGCAGCCTAAGGAACTTTCTGGGGCCTCTTACCTGGTTATCTGGGTGGTTGACAGTGAAGTAGCCCACACAGATGATGACCTCATGGAGGAGGCTTTCACAGGAGACTTGGCTGCAGTGGCCCAGCAGGGAGCTGGCGATGTGCCGGAATGCAAGGGACAAGCCCTCTGCCCCTACAATAGACTGACAAAGACAAGGAGCAGTGAGAACCTCCCAGCGCAGGGAAAGCCAGGACTGCAAACCACAAAGTAAGACTGGACCCCGTGTGCTTTCTGCCACAGCACTGGCAAAGCATATGAAATTTCTAGAGCACTATGCTTAACAGTTCAGTTCAGGGCTTCTTGCGCTAATAAATAACCATAATAAATGCAAAGTTTAACCAGAAAAGGGACAGAAAATAGAGCCTGCACCAAATGCCTGCACCATGAGGATTAAGACATACGTCTACCACCTAGCTAGCTGCCAATACATTATTTTATTTTTTTTCTGAAGGAGACAATATTTTCTTGTACACAGGGATAAAAACACATTTCTAATTAGTTACCTACGTTCAAACAGAAAAGAAATATAAATAACAACTAGTTATTACTCAAGTAAACAGCGCAAGAAACTCAAGGCTCCCAAGAGTGTAAAAAATCCCCCAAAAGCCTCTCAAAACCCATGAAACTCCCTCAGCTATCAGGCTTCTGGGATCCTTTCTCCAGACAGGCAAAGGGCTGTCGGCGGTGGGTGACTCAGGAGGAGAGTCTGAGTCTGTCTGTGCAGCCTGAAGCTTCTATTTAATAAACATGTCAGAGAGACAGAGCGACAGGAGGGCAAAGGGGAGAGGTGAAGCCCACAGAATACACTCGCAGCCCCGCGCTGGAATGAAGCACCGCTGCTGGCCTGTGGGAAAAGGCAGCGTTTCAAACTCATCTCCTGATTTGAGGTCTTGGTGGGCTTGAACCAGGTTAGAAACACTGCAGCTTGGAAGTTCTAATAAATTCACTCTGCCTAACAGCGGGTGAGTATTTTAGTGAGTATTGCTGAAATAAAATCACCATAAAATTTTAAGAGCACCTTCTGTATTGCAGTCTTGAGACAAAAAAACCACATATATATTTTTAAGCCCCAAAGAGACTTCAGGGGGGCTTTGCTCCTTTAAATCAAGTGGTGACACCTTCTCAGCTCAGTCCTATTTAATTAGTCGCGTCCAGCATGCCATGACCCAGTGCCCTCTGTTTAACCTTCACTGATAAGAGCAGGTCAAGGGGCATGTAAGTTTGAATATAAAAATTAAACCAATTTTTCAAGGAAACTATATTTCCTTTTTAGCAAGAATCAATTGCCAAGTCAGTACATTGATTTGTTTCTTGAGACCACCTTCGATTGTAAAAACTGTCCAAGTGTAGGCAATATACAGTATCCCTGATCTCAAGGCCATCTGGGCCAATATGAATTCATAGTGAAATCCGGCTCTTTGCTCAAGGGAGAAAAATACTGACAGCCTTATTAGCATATAATGAAATTGAACTAGCTAAGAAAATATTCTAATGGCTGACCTTTTGTTTCTACTACTACTACACTATGGGTTCTCACACAAAACAAGCACACAGGTTCGTGGCTTCAAAGAAGGGTGGAGGAGCATCGGAAATGCTCCTGACTTCTTGACTCAACATCTGCGAGATGGTTTGGGTAAAATTTTCATCTTCAGAAGCTGAGTCAACAAACATTTCCTGAGTGCTTACTATGTGCTAGCTAGCACACTGTCTTTACATAATCTCATTTAATCCTCATACAGTCTTGTAGAGTAGGCATTTTTAACCTGTATTTTACAGATGAGGAAACTTGAGTCTTAAGAGTTCAAGTGACTTGTCTAAGGCCACACAATTTGAAGTGGTAGTCAGTCTAGTCTGACTCTAGATCCAGGACTTTGATGAGGACGCCTCCCTATAATAAACTTTTGTGATCCATTGGGGCCCAATCCATCAACATGTTTTAGATTCTCTTGTCTAACTCTTCAGCAGGTCAAGCTACTTATTTCATTTCAGTTTTCTTCTTCAGTTCTTTGATCCTCCCAGGCAATTCACAAATTGTCTCCCAGATTTTTCTGAGATCAGACCCATGCTGAGATGTATACCTTCTTTCTTTCTACCTAAAATCTCTTTTCCTGCCCTTTATAAACATAGCTCCTGAAATCTCACTTTTGGCATGTGAGTTGGTTGGATGAACTAGGTAAGTTTCTCTGACCATATCTATCCGTAAAAATAGTACTTTTCTCCAAAACTCACCCACTGCTGTTATAAAATACAAATATTTGTCTATTTAATTTACATGAGTATTACACACTTGCTCAGATGTCCACCTCCAACAATGACATCTGTGTAGATAAGAGATGTGTCACTTCAGCTTGCTGAACAGAGTGTGGTGATTCAATCAAAATGGCCACAAATCTTTGACAGTTCTCCCATCAAAAGGTAGGTCCTATGTCCGCTCCCCTTTAATCTGGGAAGGCTTCTGACTGATTCAACCAATACAGTATGGTAGATAATGTCACTATGTGGATTCTGGGGCTAGGTCATAAAAAGCCATGCAGCTTCTATCTGGTTTTCTTGGAACACTTGCTTTCTAGAAGCTTCCTCTCAGGACACTCCCACTCAGAACTCAGACATTATGATGTTTTGACAAGCCCAAGTCACATGGAGTAACTATGTGTAAGATGCGCTAATAGTCTTATATGAACCTAGCCTTTGGGTCATTCCAGTTTAGGCATCAAACATGAGCGTGAAGGGGCTTCCAGATAATTCCAGCTCCCAGCTGTTTCAGTCAACCCTCCACCCTACCCCCACCAACCATCTGAGTCTCTCAGCTGAAGCCCTGATACCATGGAGCAGAGACGAGCCATGCCCACTGTGATGAGCCCTGTCTGAATTCTGGACCCACAGAATCTGTGATCATAATAAGATGGTTGTTGTTTTACCACGCCAAGCATGGGTTTTTGTTTTTGTTTTTTAATGCATAAGAATAACTGAACAATAAGGTAATCATCAGTAAATGTATTAAAGGCCCCGATACTAGAAACCGTGGGTATTTAGGTCTTGCAGATGCTGAGGAGTCGGAGAGTGTCATGGTTTGAATTATGTCCCTCAAAAAATGTGTGTATCAATTTGGCTGGGCCATGAT
>NW_004443966.1:22427826-22433847 GCF_000243295.1 Trichechus manatus latirostris | reverse complement strand
ACCGTAAGGAAATAAACTTCTCTTTGTTAAAACCATCCACTTGTGGTATTTCTGTTATAGCAGCACTAGATGACTAAGACAGAGGGTAACATGTGCTGGATTTTGGGCACCAAAAGGAAGGTAGCCAGAAACTTGTAATGTCAGAGGAACAGGAGGAAGAGGAAGGTTACTGTAGACTTTCCTGGCCCATGCTCTAGTTAAGGGGAAAATGGTACCTGGAAACAATGGCTGATGAGAGAACGAGAAATAGTGATGGCAAGATTGACTAAAAGGAAAGAAAGCAGGAGAGGCAGAACAAAGATACAAAAGAAGAAAACAAAAACAGGAAGGGAAGAAATATGGAATTGTATGAGAGGCAGAGGAGAAAGAAGAACTGTAAGAAATGGCTAAGAAAGGACACTGAGAGTTCAACTTCAACACTCTTGAGTCACGCTGGGATGCTGTTTCTGGCAAAAGCGCCTCAAGTAGGGGATACATTTCAGGCTGGGTATGGCAAGGATGTGGAGAGGAGAAATCTTGGTTTGGCACAAAGGGCTCAAGAATATAAGCTTTTGATTTTTCTAACGTTATCAGCCATTTGCCTAAAGGCCACTAGGGAGCAGGGCTGGTTGGAGGTTCAGTGGTGCTCCTCTGTTCGTGAGGCTGCATGGGAGAGTGGGGTCACAGGGACCTGGGGCTCTCTGATACTCAGAGTGACTGATGGAACGGCTGACTTAATACAGATGCTTATTTATAATGTGGAGTACCCTGCAGCAGTATAAATTCTGGTCAGAAGATCTATGTAACTAGAAGCTAAGAGACAGTATTTAGATATTTGCTTCTTCATAATCTCTGGTAACAAAGGATTTAGCTGATGGGTAGACTGCTGGACTCCATATTCTGAGGGCATAAAATTGGGGTTCCCTGATTTCCACACTGTTTCTAGACAGAACACAATGGGCTTGGGTCTTCATAAAATACAGACGTGATGTCTAACTCGGAGGTGGGAACCATTTGGCATTTTCTGGAGGAGATATCTCCTGTTTGGGTGTGGCTGTAAACTCTCAGGACTCTGGAGACTGTGTAGTTAGCACCCAAGGCTAGTTCAAATCATTAACCCGAAAGTGAAAAGCATTAACCCCAGGGAGGGATTTCTGTTCTCGGGATAAATAAACTAACTTTCTAAAGTTGAATGATACTGGATCCAATGCTACAACTTACTAATTTCCTTCTGTGAACAGAGTGACAGGAAGACATCGATTAAAGAACTGCACATTTGTCATCAACTACAGAACAGAAGTGTTTCCTCCATCTTGGAATGGCCAGAGACCACCATTTTCATACATTTATAGCTCTATAACCTTTTTCCCTCTAAGCAAAGCAATTCATCTAAATTATGGGTTCATCATCTGCCAAGTTTGTTCCTTTTTTAATGAAATCACTTGACAGTTAATAAACTGAAAGAGAAAGTGTACTCCTTGGGGCTTGCTCTGTTCCAAAGGTTCAGTGTTTTTGAAAATTAAATTTCCTACATGAAAAAAATCTTTTTCTAAGCTGACAGTCTTGTGTTATAGCATAAGGCAATTTTTCTTTCTTTAGCTATAAAAACTTAATTTATAGGAGTTTGCACTTTTAACTATACATGTACTTTACACTGGACACAAGTCAGTTAAATCTTCCATACAAAGTCTTATCAATCAAAACAATTTATCTAATTTTGGTTCTGTTTATATAAGAGACCATTACTTTCCCTAATATTTAAAAGTTGATGGGATGATAATGTCTTTATCTAAAGAATTCAAGACAGCAGATTTATAAATAGCATGAAATGAGTGTAGGCTTTGGGGTCAGACAGTCGTGGGTACCAGTCCTGGCTCAGTCCCATGTAATTTTGGGTAAATTACTTAACTGCCAGTTTATCCATCTGTAAAATGGGTATAATAATATTTTGCAGGGTAGTTGTGAGAATAAACGAGAACTATCATGCCCAGAAGTAGGAGCTTAAGAAATGGCACATATTATAATTCTATTTATATTATTAAATATAAATACTATATTATTATAGTGTATTCCATATGCCCCAATCCAGGAGAAGAATCTCACATTATATCTACATTAAAATATTAACTCTTGGTTGGTTAACACCAATACAAACCAAGACTTGGTACCTGAAAAGCAGGCAGATCAAGAGCTGCAAAGCTGTTGAAGAAACGTAAACTCTGAATGGCCACTTGGACAGTGTTCTGGGCATAACTCTCCTTGGGACTGGCAGTGCCGGGGTCTGAGACGGTGCCGTGGAACAGGACACAGTAGAGCATGTGCAGGACTCCAGCCAGGTCTGTGGCCTGAAGAGCAGCTGTCAGCCCTGTGGGATCCTGACGATTATTGTCAAATATGCTGTACGACCTGACAAAGAAACATTCAACTCTTTAAGAGAAATCTACTTAAAGGATGTTAACATTTTTATAGGTCAAATGGAACAAGACAAGCAGACCGTTAAAAGCAAACCATCTGAGTTGTGTAATAAGGTAACAAGAAACCTCAAGAAAGAAATGCAGCCTTTCCCCTGCAAGTACACCGTGGCTTGCCCTTTCCTCCCATTGGGAGACCAGGCTGCTGCCGCAGTGGCACCTGAGCACACCACAGCCACTGCTGAGGCTGCCACCATCCTCTGTACCCTCTGAAGCCCAAGTAGCCCAACTCTGTTTAGTTTCTAGGTCTGGGCAAAATGGAGAGAGTCCATGAGAGTTCTTGGGACTCAGACCAAAAATATGACAGTTTCCTTTCTGGATACACAAACGGAATCTTCTCAGGGGAGGCAACTACCAGGAAAACATGAGGCCTCAAAAACCCAGTAGTGTGTTGGTATGCTGCAGTAGGGAGACCCTTCGACTGCTTTTGAAGGCACTGTTCCATCATCAAGGAGTGCTGCTGGGGCAGGCTGTAGGGGCCAGACTCCCAGTAACAAGCAAGTGCTGGTTTAGTTTTATACAAATCATCATGGAGTCAGCTTAGCAACCTGTGGCAAGCAGTGTTATGGATGAGCAAGAAGAGGCAAATCCCAGTGGCAAATTAATTCCTAAAATCAGTAGTAACGCCAGCAGGAGTTTGCTAAATCTACCTCATCCCTGAACTTAGGTATACATGAAGCATCTAGTGGCCAAGGGCAGGCATTATAATAGACATTGATTGCTTTTGCTACCAAGCATTCATTCATCCTTTTTTTCTAAAAAGTGTACCCAGATTTTTCTCTCTGAGAAATCTTTTCTGTGAGCTCTCCCTAACTCATAGTCAACGTGATTGAGGTGGGGTCACCCTCTCTATTTCCCCTGGCTCAAGGGTGAAGCATGTCATGCAGACCTAAGGTAAGCTGCACAGTTTATTTCTCTGACTGTTCAGCATAGTTCAGAGACTGCACACGTTGCAGTCAGAGGTAATGAGATGTTTGGAAAGAAGTCCTCGCTTTTTCTCTGCATACATATAAGGTCTGGAGATGCTGCAGCCACCTGTTCTAACCACTGCACTAATCTGCAAGCCTTTCAGTGCTGTTTCAAGAGGGCCAGTTGCCTTCTCTCATGGGACACATGAATTCTTCTCACTTACTAAATACTTGGAAAGATAAAATAACACCAAGAATTTAAATGATAAAGCTGTATTCCTCAATATCTGCATTAGAATATGTTAATGACCAGTTTAAAAACAACCCAAGCAGTAAGGGGGAGGTCAGCATATGAATCACACAGCAGTAAAACTGTTATCACCAGCAATGGTGTCACTCATCCCCAAGGTTCTGAAAGCCTACTAGAAATTAGCTTTCAGGAGAAATGCTTTCTGACTTGTCATTGGTTCTAAAAGCCAGTCAGTGTTAAACAAACACAGGCCCCTTTTTGGAATCTATATAATCAACTCAGACACATTAATCTCTACTCTCGTCTCTAGTCAGCGTCTGACCCCTAACTATTACGGCTATAATGGGAGGAAGGAAGGGCCAATTGACATCAGCTAGAAGCAGTGTGTGAAAAGGTTCAGATGTGCCCGTAAATGAATAAATATTATTTCTTAACCTTTTGTTTTTGAGATCCATAAGACAAAAAGTGTCTCTGATGATACAGGAGCCATGGTGGCGCAGTGGTTAAGTGTTCAGCTGCTATCCAAAAGCTTGGCAGTTTGAATCCACCAGCCACTCCTTAGAAACCCTATGGGGCAGTTCTACTCTGTCCTACAGGGTTGAGATGAGTCGGAATCGACTCGAGGGCAATAAGTTTTTTTGTTTTAATGATGATACAAGACTACATTATAGTCTCTATGTACTTTGTTTAACAACGTTCAGTTGATCCCAAAATTTGACTCAAAAGGAAGCATTGAAAGAAAAGAGGTCACCTCCTGTTTGGCCTGGCTGTTTTGATACTTGGACGAAGTACTGGCCTTATAGTATCCAAAGTTCTAGGTAGTACCTCTGCCTTTGCCACTAAAAAATTTGTCTGGCTTTAAATGTATCACCTAATCTCTCTAGGTCTCAGTTGCCTCATGTGTACAATGGGAAGAATAACACCTTCACTACCAACCATGAAAAGCTAGTAAGAATGAGATGCGGTGGAAGATACGAATTCATTGCTATTACTTCATCTAAAGAATAAATGCAAAAAATCTAAAAAAAAAGTGAGGGAAGGTTATCAGAACAGGTCCTAACACTAATCTGACGGACTATAAAACAACACATCCCCGGATCTTTTGCAATATTCTCCTGATGATATAAAAATGTTGACTGAGGAAAAATAAACACACATTCAAAATCTTACATGTAGACATGGTTCAAAATGAATATACTGCTGCTTCATGGAAATGACTATTCATTTTGAACTGAGACCACAAAACATATCCGGGGAGGTGGGAGCTTTGTTGGCTGCCTTTGGCTTCCTCGGGGCTAATGTAGACCTGAAAGGACTTCAGAGAATGTTTACTTTTGATTTAGCCTGAAATACAGATAATTTGTCCATGAACAGGCCACTGACTCCTGTTGGTCTTAACTGTCAGTTATAATCACTTTAAGCCTAAATGTTTATAATAAAAATGTAAAAGGCCTTATTCATATCAGGCATGGGATATAAGGTTTTCTTTTTAAAATATATATTGATGATGTGAAAAATCAGATCTGAAATTTTGTATACTGAACTTTGAGATCTCAATTTTACAGGATTTTAAAGTGCTTTTGTTTGGTCTCCAGAACTAGAGATGTTAGTGGTATACTCATTTCTGTTTGTTAAAAGCTAGATTCAATTAGGAAAAGCTATAACTGGGCCACCAATATTCCTGCACAGTGCCTGAAAACCCTACTCTTGCTTAAAGGAGAGTACAGCTGGGCAAAAAAAGCAGTGATTTGTGCAGGCATGAATCAGCTGTCATCCATTCCATCTTTGGTATCTTAAATCAATTATGTATCGAGCTTTGTTGTTGTTGTGGAGTGCCACTGAGTCAACTCTGACTCATAGTGACCCCATATGACAGAGTAGAACTGCTACATAGGGTTTTCTTGGTTGTAATCTTTACAGAAGCAGATTGCCAGGTCTTTCTCTTACAGAGACACTGGGTAGGTTCAAACTGTTAACCTTTTGGTTAAAAGTCAAGTGATTAACCATTGCACTACCAGTGCCCCTTGCACCAGGCTTTAGTTGGCCAAAAAAAGCAGCTGTGGTGGTCCAGACACTACAATCCCCTCTTCCATTTGTTCCTGGCTTGTTTGCTGTTATCTCCCTGATCCCCAGATTTCTGGCTTGGTAACATCCACCCTGATCTCCTTTAGTGCTAGTGATCTTGTAGACTGCTCTCCTGGCTTCTCAGATTGTGACTTTGTTCACTCCTTTAGTTCTGGAATCCCTGAGGCATTTTGTGAGAATGTCCCATTTTAGCCCCTGACCCCAGATAACTCCAGTCAAAAGGTCACCACGTATCTTGGGTGAAGGGTGAGACAGTATACAATACAGGGGAAACTAGCACAACCTGTACAAGGAAAGGTCATGGAAGCCCCATAGACACATCCAAACT
>NW_004443966.1:22407169-22426805 GCF_000243295.1 Trichechus manatus latirostris | reverse complement strand
GGTCACCACAGTGTTGGGAGTGAGTGGGATTAAGTCATTGTCTCCCCCAATGATGGAAGAGAACTTCACTGTTCAAGGAGAGGTGAATTATTTCTTAGGGTTATTCTAACTTTGGGTTTTTGCCTTCTGAGATATTCTGGGCAAGCCGATCTGCATCTAATAATATCATCATTAAACAGACTCTGTGATAGCTCAAAGGAGCATGATGCTCCAACAGGTACTCTCTATTTAAAACGCTTGTGCTTCAGGAACACTAAGCATCTATGATGTGCAAAGTCAACAAAGACCAGGCTTGCCCTAGAGAAGGCTATAGTCTAACAGGTGAAGGTGAGTGTATTTGTTTCCTGTTGGCTGCTGCAACAAATTACCATGAGCTAGTGGCTTAACGAAAATCAAATCCACTGTCGTTGAGTTGATTGTGACTCATAGTGACCCTAGAGAACAGAGTAGAACTGCCCCATAGGGTTTCCAAGGAGTGGCTGGTGGATTCAAACTAACGACCTTTTGGTTAGCAGTCGATTTCTTAACCACTGTTCCACCAGAGCTCCTTCTTACTGGCTGATGTAACAAATTACCATGAGCTAGTGGCTTAAAACAACACAAACTGTGGAGGTCAAAAGCCCAAAATGGTCTCACTGGGTTAAAATCAAGGTGTCAGCAGAGCTGTGTTCCTTCTGGAATCTCTTGGGGACAATCTGTTTCCTTGCCTTTTCCAGCTTCTACAGGCTTCCTGCATTTCCTTGGCTCATGGATCCGTCCACCAACCTCAAAGTCAGCAGCACAGCATATTAAAATTTCTGACTCTCCTGCCTCCATCTTTTATTTCTAAGAACCTTTGTGATTATATAGGGCCCACCTGGCTAATCCAGGATACTATCCCAGTCTCAAGATCTTTAACTTAATAACACCTGCAAATCCCTTTTGCCATGTAAGGTAACATATTCACAGGGTCTGGGGATTAGGATATGGACATCTTGGTAGGGGGTCATTATTCTGCCTACTACAGTGGGCCCATTCATTCGTAAGTCATTCGGTCAACAAACGAGAGAGAGAGAGAGAGAGAGAGAGAGAGAGAGAGAGAGAGATGCTATTGTATAGGGGGTAGTTGGGGAAGCCCTTTGTAAGGTGTTGTTTAAGCAGAATTCTACAGGAAGTGAGGAAGCAAGCCATGTGAGGATCTGTGAGAAGGGTGTTCCAGAGGAGCAGCTGGTCCCTCGGTTTAGAGCCAGAAGCATGCACGACATATTCAGGAAACAGCAAGAAGGCCAATGTGCATAGGACATTGGTGATGGTTACACAACATGATTGATGTAATTGGTTTTACTGAATTGTGCATGTGAAAAATGTTGAATTGAGAAGTGTCATGTTATGTATATTTTTACAAAAAAAAAAAAAGGCGGCAGCCAGTGGCTAGAGCAGGGTGAGTTAGTACAAGAGTAATAGGAGATGAGGTCATAGAGTTAACAGGGAGAGGATAAGGCAGGGCCTTGTGGATCATTTTAAGATTTTATCGAATGAGATGAGAAGCCATTGGAAGATTTTGAGCAGAGGAGTAATGTAATCTGACTTAGGTTTTAAAATGATCATTACAGTTACTGAGTTGAAAAAGGTCTTTAAAAGAGCCAAGGGAGAAGCAGGGAGGCCAATTAGGCCACTTCAATCATCCAGGGGAGAGATGATGGTAGGTGGACCAGGATGGTAGTCATGGATATGGTGAGAAGTGGCTGGATTCTGAAAATGTTCAAAAGAGAAAGCCAACAGGATTTCCTGATAGATTGGATGTGGGTGTGAGAGAAAGAGAAGTAAAAAACGGTTCCCAGGTTTTTGGTTCAAGTAATTAGAAGACTGTGGTTGCCATTTACAGAAATGGGGAAGACAGTGGATAATGTCTGGGGAGGAAGACCAGTTCAGTTTTGACTTGCTAAATTCGAGATGTCTATTAGACATTTAAGTAGGGATACTGAATCAGAAGGTGGATAAAATAAGCTTCCCAAGGGTAGGGGTTTTAGTCTGTTTTGTTCATTGTGATTCCTGGCCAATGAACCTCAGGTGCAGCCACCATCTGTCCGTTAGTGGAGGCTTGCATGTTGCTATGATGCTGAACAGGTTTCAGTGGAGCTTCCAGACTAAGATGGACTAGGGAGAAAGGCCTGGCAATCTACTTCCAAAAACCAGCCAACGAAGACCCTGTGGATCACAACAGTCTAACCCGTAACCAATCATGGTGACGACACAAGACCGGGTAGCATTTTTCCACTGTGCACGAGGTTGCCGTGAGTCAGAGGTCAACGGGATGACAGTGAACAACAACATATTCCCAGGGCTCAGAACAGTGTCTGACACATAGTAGCTTCTCAACAAACATTTGTTCAATGACTTCATAAACATACAAGCCTGAGTTCAGAGGAGTGGTCTGAGCTGGAGATATTTGGGAGCCACCAAAACATGGATGATATTTAAAGCCAGGAGCTCATCTAATGAGTGAGCATAGGTAGTGGTCTGAGGACTGAGCCTTGGCGCACTCCAATGTTTAGAAACTGGAGAGATGAAGGAAAAAAAAACAGCAGAAGAAACTGAAACGTGGCATCCAGTGGGGTAGGAGGAAAACCCAGGGGAGTGTGGTGTCTTTGAAGTGAAGACAGCTTCAGGGAGGAAGAAGTGATCAATAAAAAAAATTTACTTAAAAATAAATATGAAGACTAAAAAGAGAATGAAATTTCTGGAAATGGCCATTAAGTCCTATTTTTAGATTATAAAAACTAATTGCATATGCATAGGATGGGAAGAGTATGCAGAGGATTGGAAGAATATACATAGGATGGGAAAAGGGTTGAGTGGCAAAGACTGGGATATGGCTTATCAAAAAATAAGTGGGAAAAAGCCTTAGCAAATTAGCTGCTTACTAGTTCAAATGAGGAAGCAGTGTTGCTTGATTATCCATGAGTTAACAGGAGTACAATGTACACAACAAGGAAGGGTCAGTCCTGCTCCACTGTACTGTTCAACTACTCTGGAAGTACTGGGTCCGGCAGTGGGTGCTGTACTACATTCGAGACATGGATGTACCAGAATGTTCCCAAGGAAGGTAACTTGTGTAGTCAAAGCATCTGGAAACAATGTCATCTGAGGAACATTTGAAGGAGTTGGGATATTTAACTCAGAACTGCAGGACACAAAGGCTATCTTCAAACTGAAGAGGTATTATACTTGTCATTTATGGCCGCAAAGGAGTGAAGTTACCAGAAGGTAGACATTAGATAAACTTGTGGAAAATTCTCGGACAATTAGAACCTCCAAAAGTGAAATGGGCTGTTTGGTGAGTGGAAGTGGCAGAAGATCATACACCACTGATGTGGCTGAGGTCACTCAAAACCCAGCTGGGCACTGGACTGTTCAATACCTAAATATGATAACAGGTGTGAAAATACTTTGAAAATTAATAGTCTCCTATGTATACACAAACATGCAAACATACATAAACGGTACCAACTCCCTCCATTCTTGACCCTGTATGTGATGTATACAGTTGATGTTCGAACTTGTTTAATGCAAACCTAATTTGAAGCTCTGCTGAAGGGAATGGGGATGACTTAGTGGAGATGCGAGGGCAAGAGAAAACTCAAGGTGGAATAAATGTATGTATAAACACTATAAATAAATAATGACATATGAAGATAAATATAATAATAGATATAATAAATATAATACATAAACAACAAATGTCTGGACATCTGGTTAGAGAAGAATAAAAATAACTGGGACAATTAAAGAGTGAGAACATTGGGTAGGGAGAGGCTTAGATACCTGGAGGGATTTCCAAAGTATGTAATTACGAGTTTTAGCTGAACTCAGAGGAACTTTCCTGAGAAATAATAAATGATGAAAAAGGCATGAACGTTCTTATTGCGTGGGGTCAACAGCCGGAAGATGCTGGAGAAAGGGGAAGACCAGAGGATATCAGAGGGGATGGAAGCTAAAGGGTGAGGCCCTTAAGTAGAAACTCTGGGTTCTGGCAAAGATCTGTATGGAGACTCAGGAAAGTGGAGGAGTGAAGAGACGATGGGCTCAGGACGGTCTTGGGGGAAACTAAAGGTGAATGGGTGAAAGGGCAGGGAAGAGCCCACGAGCTGAGAATGCAGGCAGGAGTGACAACAGGATACAGTCCTAGATCTTGGAGCTGCAGGCTGGGGCTGTTGTCCAAGAATACCCCTCAGATGAGACATTTCTGCCCTCTCTAGCTTCTGTTTTCTCTCACTGTAAACAGAAAGGGCCCTGTGCTGCTGTACTGCTCCTGGCTTGTCTAGCTGATATTTTGGGCCCCTCTTACATTTAGGATTTGGCAATTGGGCTGAAGGAGCTCTGCTAGAAGCCCTGATGTGTTGCCAAGTGAAGGTGAGTAATTGGAAGGAAAAAAAAAAAACTCGTCAGATCAGTGGCTGCATGATGACTGCAGTACCCTGCTAACTGGTCTTTCTGCTTCCATTCTTGCCCTTCTAATCCATTTTCTTTTTACTTTTTAAGTAAATCAGATCGTGCTACTCCCCTACTTAAAATCCTCCAATGGCTTCCCATTACCCTTAGAATAAATCCAAACCTTCAATCTCTCTGTCTTCATCTCCTGGTTTTTACTTCTCTGACTTCATCTCCTACCACTTTCTTTCTTGCTCTTCCAGTATACTGCTGGCTCTGTTTCTGGAATATACCCATCGAAGAGCCTTGCAATTCTTCCCAACTGGAATACTCTTCCTCTGGAGCTTCACATGGTTGGATCCTTCTTAGCGTCAGTGTCACCTCTCCAGAGAAGCCTTCCTTGACCACCTCATCTGCAGAAGCCCATGCTCAAGTACTCTGCTATGCTACCTTGCTTTATTTTCTCATATTACTTTTCATTTGCTAAAAGTATCTTATTTGTTTATTGATTTATTGTCTTTTTTTCACCCTGTTAGACTGTAAGCTCCATAAGAGCAGGTGTTTGTTTGCCACTGGATTCCCAATACCTTGACAAGTGCCTGGCACACAGCAATTGCTCAATAAACAGTAATGAACAGAGATTTGCAAAGAAATGTTAGGAAGGGAGGGAGAACTGATCTTTGCAAGGCATGCTAAAGAAATGAGGACCTCGGATGTCTCCTTCATACCTCAGAGGAAGAAGAACATGGGATGTGGGCAGCCCTTCTTCCTATATTAAGGATAAGCCCAGGAAACAGGTCCTGGTATATGTCAATGGTACACACTAGTATTTGATGGCTCTGCCAAAAACAGCTATTTCCTGAGCTCTTATTTTGTTTCTAGCCTGATGCTAGGTGCTGGAAGAGAGAGTGGCTAGGATATGTAGTCTCTTTCCTTAGGGCAATCTCTTAAATTGAAGACATAAACCATACACATATGGCAAGAGAACTAATGAACTGGAAGTAGATGAGTATCAAATAAAAGGTATAAACAGTAGGCGTCATCAGATTTTTGAGGCAAGCATCCTTTTGATTGAAGTGGATAGGGTTAGATAGGATTCTGAGAGAGAGAAGTCAAAGATGACTAAGGTTCTGGGCCTTAAAATCTGGTCAGATGACTAGAATCATGAGCAGAATAAGGTAGTCAGAAGGAACAGCCAATTTTGGGTAAAAGCCAGTGAGTTCAGGATCTGACATATTAAATATAATGTCCTGGTCGAAATTGAGGAATTCTAAGATGAAATGTCTATCAGGGCCTTGTTATGCATGCAGTTTGTGCCTTAACCTTACTTACCTCTAGCTTGACTTACCTTTTATTATTATTATGATTATTATTGTGGTAAAATATATATGGCAAAACATTTGTCATTTCAACCATTTTTACATATACAATTTAGTGACACTAATTATGTTCACCATGTTGTGTAACCACCACCACTGTCTGTTTCCAAATTTGTTCATCATCCTTAACAGAAACTCAGTGCCCCTTAAGCAATAACTCCCCATTCCTCCCTCCCACCCGCCTCTGGTGACCCCTAATAAACTTTGGTCTCTGTGCAATTGCCAATTCTAGATATTTCGTGTAAGTGAGATCATACAGTATTTGCCCTTTTGTGTCTGACTTATTTTACTCAGTATAACGTTTTTAAGGTTCATCCATGTCTTAGCATGTATCTGAACTTCATTTATCTTTACGCCTGATTAACTGATTTACTTTTTCAACCTGTTTTCTTTCATTCTAATTTTCTCATTAAGTAAAAAGTATATACTTCTACAAGCCATCTCAAATCTTTTTGGAACAAGGTAAGGTATAGTAAATACATATAAAAAATAGCACCTTAAACAAGAGATCAGGGCGACAGACACGTTAGTCATCATTTGCCTCTGACCTGTCCAACCCTGTGAAGGAGAAATTATCAAATTCACTTTTATATGTGAGGAAATAGGTGTTGAGAAACTAAGGAACCTACTCAAGGTTACACAGGTAGGATAGCAGGAACAGAACCCACATCTTTCTGACTCTCAAACCTGTGCCCTTCAACATAATACTCCACAAGAGTTTTTTTCTTCAGATCCTGCCTCCGGAAGTCCTCAAGCCAATGGGAGTTCAACTGCAAGTGTATCCTGGACAGATTCTGCTGCCCTAAGGCTGGTGAGCCTGCCCACGTATTGACGGTCTTCCTTCACCATACCTTAGCTGCTCTGGCAGTGGTGAGCCAGTGGCTCTGTGGGCTGGAGCCCTGTCAGCTCCCTTTCTCTGGTACAATGTCTAGCACATTCTGGGCACTCAATCTGAATTGTACCACTGAAGAACTCATCTTTCTGTCCATGTAAGTCATCTGGGGCTTTTTATCAGCTGGAATGGATCTTTCAGAAATCTCTATGCTAGTACTTGCCCAGTAGTGAGTACAGAGACAGCCCAGAGGTTCCTGTTCCTGTATTCTTCTCACTTTTCAGATCTCAAGGACGTGGACAGTCACTCCTCCTTATCAGTCCTAAGGCTGTTATGCCCCCTTAGAGTGAGCAGCACTGCTGAATGCTACTGGGGAGATAACCCATGCAGAGCACCTGGGGCCTGGCACACAGAAGATACTCCATAAATACTTTTCCCTTAGTTCCACTTGACTGATCCTAATATACTCACTTCATTTCCCATCTCCCAATCCCAGTAAGCTTTTTGCCCAAGGACAGTGGCTAATGACAACAAAAGATTTAGGAGTTGAAAGTAATGAAGAGTTAACAAGAAATAGCAGGAAAGTACCAAATATGAGACTGGAGGGAGAATAGAAGACAGCTAAGAACAGGATATTTGGGAACAGGTTTATCTTTACAATAGGGGAGAATGTGGCAGATCAAAATTTTTAAACACAGCCACAGCAATATTTCTGGTCCCACATGCTCTTCCAGAAACTTCACATTCCCCATCAAGAGGTAAAGTCTATTTCTTCTCCCTTTGAATCTGGGTGGGACTTTGTGACTGCCTTGATGAACAGAATGCAGTGGAAATACTACTGCATGACTTCTGAGGCTAGGTCATAAAAGGATGATATGGTTTCCACCGGGCTCTCTGTCAGGATGCTCACTCTTGGAACCCTGCCACCACACTGTGAGGAAGGCCGATTTAGCCCATGCAGACAGACCACATGGAAAGATCTCCAGCTGACAGCCAGCCTCAATCAGAGACTTAGGTGAACATGGGTTCAGATGATTCTAACCTTTAGCCTTCAAGTCTTCCAACTGAGGCCCCAGACACTGTTGAACAAGGATGGCGCTGTCTGTTCTCACTATGCCGTGACAGAATTCCTGACCCACAGAATCTGTGAGATTAACAGATGGTTGTCTTACGCTTCTAAATTTTAGGATCATTTATTTCACAGCCATAGTAACTGGAAAAAGGAGAAAAAACAAAACAAAACAAAACAAAACAAAAAAAACAAAGAAGGAGGGCACAGAAGGTAGAGTGAGAACTAGGGGAGTTTAGGGAGAAGAGTGGAGTTAGATTATTCTGCATGTCACCAAGGAGCAAGCAGGACTAGCACTAATAGGTAGCAGTAGGGAGACAGATTTTGGAGAGACTTTCTAAGCATCAAAACTGACCAGAGACAGAACAGTCTCCCTCAGTAATTACGAGTTCCCTGCCACTAAAACCAAAAAACCAAACTCGCTGCCATTGAGTCAACCCAATAGATTCAAATCTGAATGGAAGACAGGACTAGGTAACTTTAGGGTCCCCTCCAATCAATATAACATGAGAGCAGATTAGATCTGGGATACAAGGAAGAGAGAAGAGACAGATGATGAGGATTGGAGCCTGGTGCCTGGGTGATACCACACACAGAAAGAGACTGAGAGAATCTTTCAACACGTTCTTTTCCTTCTTGCCCAGAGGACTTTTAACGACCCCTCCCATTTTCTACATCCCTTCTAATATATTCTTCATATGATGCCTGATTAATGCTCCCACAATATGGTTTTCAGTATGTCACTTCCCTGTTCAAAAGCTTTTAATAACATTACTGGCATCGCCATACCTCAGCAAATCATTTTATATAGTTCATAAAGTATTTTTACATTTATTATCTCATTTGAACCTCATGAGAATCCGGGAGGCACTAAAATCACCACCATATATGTTTCAAAATCCAGCTATTCATTCTTCATATTTTTCTGTTTCCTTGCCTTTGCTTATTCTATTTTCTTTGTCCACCTTTTTCTCAACTCTAAATGTTCTTACCCTTCCCATCTTTCAAAGCCCAAGATAAATCCGTACAACTAAGAGTGATCTCTCCCCACTCTGAACGCCATCACTGATGATGATGATAACGGTAGCCAACAATCACTGAGCATTTACTATGTGTCACGCAGTATGCTAAATGTTTTTCATGTATTATCTTCTTTTATCCTCTCTTATCACTCTCCGCTTCATACCACGGATATTTGTATATGCATCTTCTTTCCCTTACTAGTTTACA
The DNA here is from genome assembly GCF_000243295.1 of Trichechus manatus latirostris. Lineage (NCBI taxonomy): Eukaryota > Metazoa > Chordata > Mammalia > Sirenia > Trichechidae > Trichechus > Trichechus manatus. The sequence continues at coordinate 22,417,885 of NW_004443966.1, read as the reverse complement.
AAGTCCTTAAGGACACAGTCAGTGTCTGAGTCATCTCTGCTTTCTCCCAAGCCTAACACAGGGACTGGCACAGAGCAAGTGCTACATAAATATTTGTTCAATGAATGAATGAACAGTTCAGGCGGGCAGAGTTAAAGTTTACCTTTGCTCGAACACAAACGATTTTCAAGCACCCTTGAACACTTGAGAAGCACTCATTTATATCCACATAATTAATGGGCTAAATTATACATCATTGTTTTATCTTTTTATTACACAGGTTTCCAGGGATCTTGGCTAGAACACATTTTGTTAGTGTAGTTTATGGGCATGGAAATGAAAAACAAACGCATAAAACAACAAACTTCTTTTTGTATAAAAATAACTTTAGACTTCAAAACTAGTCTTCTCCAACCAATCAGAATAAGCAAGGTTTTACACGGTCCTCTCCTTCTTTCCTGTAGCAATAAGGATGGTAAGCTATTTTACGTGGGTCCACTGCTCCCTGGCTCTCTTGCCGTGGTGCCTAGTACAGTTAACGAATACAGTAAATGCCCGCTGATTGACTGAAAGGCCTGTGTTGCTTGCAATTACAACCATAATTTATAATTTTTAGTGTTCTGCTCCTATTAGTTCTAAGCAGTCAGCACATTTTCGGGGCCTCACAAAGCCTCAGCCAATTATGGCAGTTGAGCTGATGCTCTGAGATCTGAAAACTATTCTTTTCTCTATAGTTGTTGTAGGACGAAGAATGGAAAACGGATAACAGTTTGGGCCAAAGAAATAGGCATTTCTGAAAGTCCTATTAAAAAGATGGTTAAATTTCGTTTACATGATTAAGAATTACAGCTTGAGAACAGTTCCCATATTAAAATTCTGGGGTAATCCTAACATAAAATCGATCCTTTCACCAGAGGATCCCAATTTCAATTTTAACTTAAAGAAATGCCAGTTCATTGTTCAAAACCAAGCCTGGTACAAAAATCATCAGTTAGTGCTTTCCTCTCCCATGATGAAGCAAAGATTAACAGCACAAATTCTGACACTCCAATTGTCTTCCAGAAAACCTAGGTAAAAATTAGGAGATTAAGGGCACAATAGAGCAGTAGTGCAAAGGCAGACCTGCTGTAATCACCATCACAAAGGCTGGGCCACCGGCAGAGCGCAGTGTTTACTCAAAGCCCTGTGCTATCAATTAGCCGGCTTAATTATCTCAGAGTCTGCCAGCACAAGAGGCCAATTTTTGGTGTCTCTGGCTCCTCTTTGTCTTTTATTCCTGCTGGTCACAAAGGGGCTTTGAGGGCCAGCCTTCCTTAACTCTCTGACTCTTGCTGGCTTCTCCTGGTAGCCAAAACAAGCATTCTGTGAATCACTCCAGCAACCACACTATCTTCTCCTTTCTTGACATGGCTGTGGCCTAGCGCAGAAACTCTATTTAATGCATGTACCAAAAGGCTTCAACAGGTGACTATAGTTCATGGTTTAGAAACAGAATTTCCACAAAGAAATGAGATGTAGTATGAAATGGTCTATAAATATCACAGGTAAACAAATCTGAAGAGGCAGGAAAAAAACTCCATCTGTTCCCATCATCTGGTGGTGTTCAGGAAATGTTGGCTGACTGAAGGATGAGAGGAAGAACAGCAATCAAAGAACATTTTCTCACTTCTTTCAGATAAGCAGCTTACACTGATGTAGCTAAGAATTTCCTAGGTAGGTCAAGGCAGGAAACCACCTGCACCTTTTATATAGAATAATTTGCTTTTGTAGTAAGTCCTACTAACAGAAATTTGTTGAGCAATTGAGGTTGGGGAGGAAATTATATTGGGAAAAACTGGATTAAGAATTGTTAAAAAAAAAAAAAAAAAAAACACTAAAAGTAAATCATTGATTTATTTAAAATCTAGTTGTATGTACATAGAAACAATTATATTTCATAATTATACATATATAACATGACACACATATCTATGTATCTACATTTACATGCTAGACTTTGGTCTACTTGGATCATCCTTAGGTGTGTCTAGGGCCGAACTTCTATTTTCCGTATGTAAAACTGCTCCTTATATTCCCTAATTTGAAGACTACCATCTACTACTCAAAATTTTAAAGTCAGAATCCTGACAGTCTTTCTAGACTTCTCCCTCCTTTTCACCTTCCACATCATCAAGCCCTGTGCTACCTCCCCTACATTTGTTCTAAACCTACAAAGACCAAACCGGTTGCCATCGAGTCGATTCCGACTCATAACGACCCTGTATTTTTCTACCTCCTCTTAAATGTATTTGTTCGTCTCTATTTCCACTGCCCCGACAGGCTCTCAACATTTCACATTTGGATCATGCAAGAGCCTCTGTACTATTCCTTCTGCCTCTAGGCTCATGCCACTCCAACAGGGATGGACTACCCAATGAGCAAGGTACTCATGGGCTTACTTGTACTTATTTACTAACCTGTAGTGCACAATTTTATGTGGGTTCCATCTCGGATGTGGTGAAAAACAGGTGAAATTGTGCACTACAGATTAGTAAGTAAACACAAGTAAGTCCGTGCATACCTTGCTTACTTATGCTTACTGTAAGTCTGTGCGTACCTTGCTTATGGTTAATCTGCCCCTGTAATCCCGTCATCTCTACACCTTTCAGGAGCAATCATTCTACAACAGATATTTGACGTTTTTACTCCCTCTTAAAAAACTTCAGTGGCCTTCCATAGCTCTCATCTATCACATCAAGCTCTTGCCTCCCTCTGAGCCTCCCAAGAGCTAACATTTATTGAGCTTATTTTAACACCTCATCTCCTTCCCCTCTCCCACAGTCACCCTATTGTACAGCTATATCAAACTGAACATGACACAACGTCTTGGTATATCCATATCTCTTGGTTTGGGTTGTCCCAAGAGCAGACCTTGAAACAAGGAAATGGGCACAAGTAGTTAATTTGTGAGGAAGTAGTGAAGAGAAACAGGGAAGAGAGAAAAGCCAATAAGGGATGTATTAATGAACAGGTTACCACTGAGGACCCTCTGATAGTCTGTATAGACTACACCTCAGAATTGTCCCACTGAGGGTTAGGGAAGCTGGGGTATTAAACATCAATTTATTGTTGGTGAGTCACTCTTGCAAGTGTTAACCCCCCTGAACTTCTGGCAAGCAGCTCCTTGTCCAGAGAATGTCCTCAGGCAGAGAAACACAGGAAGCCATTGGCAGGTGATCTCCAAGGTGGGCCAAAAGGATATGAGGAAAGCACCAGGAACATCTGCTACATCATACAGTACACATATTATGTTCTTTTCCTCAATCAAATTTTTCGTTCCACTTGTCTTTCTGGTTAATTTGTCTCATCTTTTAAGATCAGCCCATTGGAGCCTTCCCTGACCTCCTCTGGGAGAGCTTTACTTCTTCCTCTATGCATATTCTCTTCTGCTGCAGCTGCTATGTTGTAGCTATTTGTTTACAAGTGTGACTCCACATCAGACTCTGGGCTCCCCGAGGGCAGTATCACTAGTACCTAGCTTGGTGTCTGGCAGGTGCTCAGTGAATGTCTACTTAACAAGGGCATGGCTGGAGGCATTAAAGAGAGGAGGATCTTGTCTTCCGTATATGTAATAGAGAACTTCTTCAAAGAGATGAAATATATGCCCCCACATTTTGAATACTATAAAGTCAAATATGTAGGAAGGAGCACCAAGCTAGGAATCTTGGGTCCTAATTCAAGTCAGTCTGGCTCTTCCTATAAAATGAGGGGGTGTGAATGACCTTTAAGTTTCTTTCAAGTTCTCCAGATTTCAAGTCACTGAATCTGTGTATAAGTGAAAGATGAAGCCCACAAACTATACTACAACCACATATGGAAACGCTTATAAGTTTGTGATATTCATCTGGATTCAAGGAAAGAGCACAGGTGATGCACACTTGAGACGCTGCTGGCAGGTTTGTAATGCTGTGTATACAAAACAGCCAGTGCTGGAATGTCCTGGGTGAGAGGACACCTCCCAGGGAGGAGTTGGCGACTGCACAGAAGCTAGCTGGGTAGCAGGGTGGTTGCAAGCTGGCAGGTGCTGCTGCCCTGGATGGAGCCCTATTACTGCTGCCAGGCTCTGGATAGTATGGTACCAATGATTCTACTTAGGTCAAAACCAAAAACCAAACTCACTGCCATTGAGTTGATTCCAACTCATATCGACCCCATAGGCTTTCCAAAACAATCGCTACAGAAGCAGATTGCCACATCTTTCTCCCGCAGAGTCTCTGGCGGTTTCGAACTGCTGACTTTTTGGTTAGCAGTTGATCGCTTTAACCACTGCGCCACCAGGGCTCCCCACAAACAGACACTTCCTGAGTTTTCATCTAACCCCTGGAGAGTGGGCTCTGCCTGTATTTCTATATGGGGAAGAGACTAATTTGGAACACTGAAAACAGTCCATGCTTGGCTTCCCTGACACCTTGGATACTCTCAATCCTCCTAGAAATGAGACTGGGATTGGAGGGATTGGGTAGGAGTAAGGAAAACTAGGTGAGTTTAGAGGCTTTTGCATAACAGATTAAAAAATGTTGAGAATGTTCATTTTAGGAAACAAATTCCCTCTCTTGAAATGTTTTGAATACAGTCACTGGCATCCTGTGTGTACAGAACACGGATGGGTAGTGTTTCTTTAAGTGTCTAGATTCCACAACTTTCAAATAATTAGTTTTCTCCTTGACAAATCCCTAAAAAAATTTATTATTTGTATGCAGTACTGTTTAGAATTAATTTAATTTTAAGAAAAATATTTTACTGAACATCTTCAATATGCCTGAGGGATATATCATATTCCTTTCAGAAACACAGAGTCAGTATTGTAATGATTCTTTACTTGGTGGGGAGAGGAGGGAATGAAAACTTCTAAAGGGGGTCTTCCCTGCCCTTTTTAGAGAATTATTGTTTTTATGGGCAGTCCACAGGGAGGAGTGGGGGTCCAAAGGGCAAACTACACCAGCAGTAGACCCTGACACACTGGAGGTAACCATGCCCATGGGTGATGGTGATACGTGATTTCAGGGAGCTCTTGTTTTTGGACAGCTCCCCCTCCCGTTATTCAAGGAGGTACCTTGGAAGAAGGGCAAAAGGGGGAAAAATAAATCTAGGAGACAATGTAATTGAAAATACGTGAACACTGGTTGGGGGCACAGTGATGCTATGCAGTGTCATGCTGAGGGCCTGGCTTGATCCAGTTTGGGCTTTGTTGCTGACTTGCTGACTCAAGGAGAATCACTTGATTCCTCTGGACTTTAGTGGGAGAGGCACTAGATGGCCTCCAAGGCCTCTTTCAGCAATGATGGTCAAGTTTATGACACCAACAAGAAAAACAGACTTTGGCAGGAGCATCTGGCCAGGGAAAATGAGAAATATAAGACAGGTCTCAATATAAAAAGCTAATAAGAACAGGAAGAACAAAGAGGAAAGGGGCCTGAGATGACCACCTGCACCCCTATAAACTGACCCCAACACAGACACAATTCAAGAGATGTTTCAAAAGTTGAGTCTAGATTGAGACTGAGTAGGAGGCCTTACCTTCTGGTGACGGCAAAGCACAGCGTGCACACTGCATGTAAAAGTCCTGTGGCATGCTGCAGAAATGTGGCCATCTTGGGATTCTCATCCACTGGGCCTTGCACCGAGAGGAAGCAGCCACACAGCTTGTTGATCAGACCTATGTTCACCACGTAGCTAGATATGGGGAGAAATGCGTGTTACCAATCTGCATAGGGTGGCAACATTTTCACCTCTAATGATAAATTTTACCAAACACAGGCCTGGACCCCTCAAAGAAGCAAACACAACACAGGTTTGAGTAAAGCATCTCAAGCAACAATCTCCTTACATTTAGTTCTGAATACCAGCTAGTTCTGTGAAGTGATTCTTTTTTCTCTTCCCTCTTTTGGCTACTTTGATGCTATTTTTCAATAAAGAGGAATGAAAATGATTATCTGATTATTCTTCTCACTGCTCTAAAGCGTTTGACAATAGCTGAAACTATTTATAATGGCCTCTATACTCTTATCATAGTAATTTTTTTTTTCTTTTTTTATGGTATTTTTAAAACTTCTAGGGAGCCAAATTCAACAGAATGCAGGGATTCAGAAGATGACGCTACCCAGACATAGTCTTGTTACAGTTTAAACTTCTAATGCCAACTATGGGTTCACCATTAAAAACTCCATTACCATTAAGAGAATAACAAACAGTGAGAATGTAATTGCTGTTATGAAAAGTACCAGTTCTGAGGGTAGACAATGACATTTTAAGAAGTCACTTCCATCTTTTTAGTCCATTGGACACTTCTCTAGAGCTGTTTATTAAACTGGACTGACAGTAGCAGCTCTTTCATTAGTTCACAAAGCAGCCATCATTGAAAATAATATTTTAAGACAATAAATGACCTTGCAGATAAATCAGTCTTAGTGCAAAGATTTTATACTGACTCAGTGCTACTGCATTTACATACATGAAAAGGGAGGAACTGTGAATACAGAAATTTTGAAAATCAACAGATATTAACTAATCACCCTGATCATAATGACTGGTTCATTTTGGCTGCTTCTTCCAAGACAGATTTGTTCATTCTTCTGGCAGGCCATGGTATATTCAATATTCTTCACCAACACATAATTCAAAGACATCGATTCTTCTTTGGTCTTCCTTATTCATTGTCCAGGTTTCACATGCAAATGAGGCGACTGAAAACACCATGGCTTGGGTCAGGTGCACCTTAAGTCATCAAAGTGGTATCTTTGCTTTTTAACACTTTAAGGAGGTCTTCTTGCAGCAGATTTGCCAATGCTATACATCATTTGATTTCTTAACTGCTGTTTCCATGGGCATTGATTTATGAATCCAAGTAAAATGAACTACACAGAGTAGAAATTTTTTTTCTGATTATGCAAATAATATAAGCTCATTATTAAAATTTATACAGTATTGAAAAGTAGAAATATTGCCAACGATTATACCATCTAAAGACAACCACAGTTGAATGTTTCCTTTTATGTTTTTCTATTTCAATTTTTTCCTCACATGACTGATACTATACTGATTTTCACTCAACTGACTAGGCCATTTTGATGTCATTAAAATATCTTTGTAAGCATCATATTTTAAATATTAAAATAATTATTATTCGGCTAACATTACCGAACATTTTGATCAAAGATTCTATAGAGCTTCTATAGATCTATGCAGAACAGAATTTCAAATTCTCACGGGCTTTCTGGAGACAGGAGGCTGGATGAACTCCTGAAAGTACTGCCATGAAACAATTTTTAAACCTTAAACCAAAAATATCCCCTGAAGTCTTCTTAAAACCAAACAATACTTTAGCTTAACTAGTAAAAACTGTCTGCCATGAACATTAATGCTCTTTTAAGAACTATCTATATGGGATCAAACTGACAACAGCAACTCTAAAGATTAGACAGAAACCTTAAGGGGCAGTGAGTTTATGTTAATCAGGGAGGAAGAACTGAGAAAAGGAAGGTAAGAATGGTTGCATAACTTGAAGAATGTAATCAATGTTACTAAATTGTACATGTACAAACTGCTGAATTTGTGTACGCTTTGTGGTATATAATCTCAACAATGAAATAAATAAAATTTAGAGAAAGAATTATTTACTATTGAAATTTTTAACATACACTAAAAAGAGAATAGGATAGCAAATCCCCATGTACCCATCACCCAGACCACCAGCAACCCATGGCTAATCCCACCCCTCATCCACACCCATCTCACATACTGTTTAAGCAAATCCAAAGCATCATATAATTTCATTTGTAAATGTTTCAGTTTTTATCTCTCAAAACTAAGGACTTAAAAAAAAAAACCACAACACCATTGTCTCAATATTTAAAAAATAATGTTAATTCCTTATCATCAAATAACTAGTATTCAAATATCCAAATGTCTCATAAATGTTTTAAGTAGCTTAAGAAAATTAGGATGCAAATAAGAACTATACATTGTGACTGGCTGATATGTCTTTTTAAATCACTTTGAATCTGTAGGTTGCCCCTCCATATCTCTTTTTCTCCCTTGCAACTTATTTGCTGATGAAACCTGGTTGTTTATTCTATACAGTTCCCATAATCTGAATTTTGCTGATTACATCCCTGTGGTGTCATTTAACACATTTCTTTTAATATACTCGAACACATTTCCTGTAAAATGATCTAGATTCTAGAGGTCTGAATGAGTACAAAAATATCATTTTTAAAATGGCTACATAATACACTACCAGTGTAATATTTTTTGAACTCTTGGTTGTTTTTAATATCCACCATTGTAAACTATGCTGTGATGAACATTTTGTGTACAAATCATTGTCAGAATTTCAGATTACTTCCCAGAGGAGGAATTCATGAGTCAAAGCATATGCATACTTTCAGGGTTCTTGATACGTATAGCCACATTACACTTCAAAAATTCTGCATCAATTTATAGTCCCACTAGATGGATAGAAAACCCATTTCACTATGTGGAGATTGGTATTACTATCCCCACTGGTAGATGAACAAACACCTGCCCAAGCAGAAGAGCTGGAATGTCCTAAGGTCTTCTGACCCCTGATAAGAGTCCTTTCCACTAAATCCACTGCTTCTCTGAGGCATTTTTTTGTTCCTTACTGATGTCTGAATACTTTTCATTGTGATATATATGTATATATGTAGATATACACCTACTTCTCACTTATCGACTCTCTTGTTATCTGACACTTCCCATTCACGACTATACTAAAAATTCTACTATCTGACTATTTTGCACATTAACGACGTAAGTCTGGCAGTAACGAACACCAAGGTGCAAGGCAAAAATATACTGGCTGTGACGGTTATGTGTCAACTTGGCTGGGCCATGATTTTCAGTGGTTTGGCAGTTATGTAACGATGTAATCATCTTCCATTTAGTGATTTGATGTGGTCATCTCCCATTTTCACAAAATGCCAATTTTTGCATAATGACCAGGTATTCAGAACCTAGCCATGTTGATAAGTGAGGAGTGGGTATATACACATTTGATATTTCAACATTTTATTACATGTGCAAGTCAGTGACATCAATTAACTGAGGTTTGAATCATTTCAACAAGGATAGGCAATTATTTCCGAGACTATTCTTGAAAACTAATACTAACCACACAAAGCCTTAAAACCATCCAGTCTCAAGATAAAAATGGCTTAGATGAATCTCCTGTATTGGCCTTGAAAAATCCAGAAAGGAGGAAGTACTCCAAAATGAGTGAAGAGATAAAAAGCACAGAAAAATGAACCAAACCAAAACAACCACTGTTGAGCAGGCAGTCCTTTCTGAGTGTCATCTCCTTTGTTTACCTGGTGGCCATCTACACTGCCTACTAATGAGTCTGACTGATATTTCTGTAAATTGCCTGGGTCTTGAGTCACTGCATGGAAAATCTTTAGATAACTGCCTAAGAAGATGCTGAAACTAAATGGCTGTAAAGGGTCAGTGCAGGGAAATTCATTTTGCCTACTTGATAGTTTTGAGGGAAGAATACAGAATCTTCTAACGGATACTGGCATCAAGGACATTATATCTTTTGCAATGCAACTGTTAGGTTAAAATTACAACGTTGAGATTGTTAGCATATATTCAGGACAAAAAGCTTTATTGTACAGAACCTCTCACTCCAGTCTTCTTAGAACAGGAATCCTGGGAAACATGCTGCTGTACGTACACCAGTAAATGGGCCTCTTGGTTTGCTTTACTGCTTCTTATGCATGTGAAAGTTGGACAATGAATAAGGAAGACCAAAGAATTGATATCTCTGAATTCCAGTGTTGGCGAAGAATACTGAATATACCATGGACTGCCAGAAAAACGAACAAGTCTGTTTTGGAAGAAGTACAGCCAGAGTGCTCCTTGGAAGCAAGGATAGCAAGACTTTGTCTCATGTACTTTGGACGTGTTATCAGGAGGGACCAGTCCCTGGAGAAGGACATCATGCTTGGTAAGGTACAGGGTTAGCGAAAAAGAGGAAGGCCCTTAATGAGATGGACTGACACGGTGGCTACAACAATGGGCTCAAACAAAGCAATGATTGTGAGGATGGCACAGGACCAGGCAATGTCTCATTTTGTTGTACCCAGTGCTGCAATAAGTTAGAATCGACTCGACGGCAATGGGTAATAGGTAGCTTTCTGTTGCTGGAATTTACAAACTGGAAGGGATACACATGGGTGTATATAAAGAGTTAATGTCCACTCTTGTCCAGCCACCCACATTCACCCCAGCTTAAATACTGCTGTCCACTAAGGTTCTGAAGATTTCTACCTGCTTCTGCAGTCTGAAATTGATCTAACATGCAATCAGGATGCACTGATAATTACTGGTGATTGTAATGCAAAAGCTGGAAACAAAAAGAAGGATTGGTAGTTGGGAAGTACAGCCTTGGTGATAGAAACGATGCTGGAGATTGCACGATTCAATTTTGCAAGACCAATGACTTCTTCATTGCAAATATCTTTTTCTACCAACATAAACGGCAACTATACAATGGACCTCACCAGATGGAATACACAAGAATCAAATCGATTACATCTGTGGAAAGACGATGGAAAAGGTCAATATCATCATTCACAACAAGGCCAGGGGCTCACTGCAGAACAGACCATCAATTACTCTTATGCAAGTTCAAGTTGAAACTGAAGAAAATCAGAACAAGTCCACGAGAGCCGAAGT
>NW_004443966.1:22403754-22405259 GCF_000243295.1 Trichechus manatus latirostris | reverse complement strand
GATTGTGAGCATGGCGCAGGACCAGGCAGTGTTTTGTTCTGTGGTACAGAGGGTAGCTATCAGTTCGAACCGACTTGACGGCACCTAAGAACAACAACAACCAAGGTTCTATCCCTGATCTAGGTTTAGTAAACTCATACAATTCCATGATTTCAACTATCTTCAAGATGCTAATAACTCCTAGTTCTCTATCTCCAGGTCTATGTCTTTTCTGAACTTTGTTCCTGACGTTCTACCTAGTTCCTGGATATCTCCCCTTAAAGAATCTCAATGCACCATATGTCAATAAATTTGGGGGAAGGGGGGGAGGTGAAACCAACAAACTGATTATCTTCCTCTCCTCTAAAAATCTCCTACTCCCAATATCCTTGTCTAAATGAATGTCACCATTCATCCCATAAGTGATGCAAAAAGTTTGGGGATAACTATTTGTAATTACGGATGAATCTACTCAATTATTTCTAAGTATGACTCCAATGCTGATCTCAAGTACTTCTTAAGGTAGAAGCTGAGACATAATAATTTCAACATGACGTGATTAGTTCTGTGTTAGATATACATTCACAACATTACTAATGTATAGCAGTAGGGTCTAATTTTGGTTGAATGGATCAGGGAGAGCTTCTTGGAGGAGGTGGCATCTTTAAATGTTTATAAATGAATTCACCAGGTAGACAAAGCCCAAGGTTGAAGGTAGAGGTTAATTCTACCTATGAAACAGCCCTGAATCTTTCTTGTTACTACTCTAATTATTATTGCTGTAGTCAAGGTTGTGCCTTACCATGTTATGTTACTGTGTGATCCTGGAAAAGTTGCCTGCCCTACCTGAGTCTCAGCCTCCTCATTTTTGAAACAGGGATAATAATACCTACCTCACACAGTGAAAATAGTCCTTCATACATGGCTAATTCATGTTTTCTTTCATTATAAAGGGTTCTTCCATTCCATCTTTGTATATTTTGTTTCACTTCTGTCTCCTTATTGGGGCAGACCAATTATTCAACATTTGACTTCTGTTGTCTATCCTCCACATAGACAACATCTCCTGAACAGAAGACTTCAAAGGGCAGATCAAGATGACAAAGTAAAGTATTACACTGAAATGTGCGAAGACCTGGAGTTAGAAAACCAAAAGTGAAGAACACGCTCGGCATTTCTCAAGCTGAAAGAACTGAAGAAAAAATTCAAATATCAAGTTGCAATACTGAAGGATTCTATGGGGAAAATATTAAATGACACAGGAAGCATCAAAAGAAAATGGAAGGATACACAGAGGCACTGTAACAAAAAGAAGTGGTCCACATTCAGCCATTTCAGGAAGTAGCATATGATCACGAACCCACAGTACTGAAGGAAGACGTCCCAACTGCACGGAAGGTACTGGCGAAAAATAAGCCTCCAGGAAGTGACAGAATACCAACTGAGATGTTTCAACAAACAGATACAATGCTGGAGGTGCTCACTCGTCTATGCCAAGAAATTTGGAAGACAGCTACATGGCCAAC
>NW_004443966.1:22396758-22402234 GCF_000243295.1 Trichechus manatus latirostris | reverse complement strand
AATTTCCCATACCTTCCTCCTTTAAGAAGGATCTGAGAGCTGTAATAATATATGTGAAAACGCATGTACTTTCCCCTAGAAAGCTCATTGGAATTGCACTGAAGCATGTTGCTAGATCTTCTACCTCATCACAGCTGAGGCATGTGGCTGAATTGTCTGGACAAGAATGCAGGGTTGCTGCATGACAGGGTAGCCCAAGGGAGAATGCTGGGACAGAATGGCATTCATCAGCAGAAGGGGTTAGGTTCCACAATGACCTAAAGGACATGGGGAAATTGAATGGGATCAAGCAACTGAGAGAAAGGCCAGAGAGGGTAAAAGTCAAGTGCTGTAAGATAAATGGTTGTAGACCCAAAGGGCCCAGTGCTCTCCAGCAATAAATATGCTTGGAGAAAGAAGGCAGGCAGATGGACGGGACAAGTGAACACGGTAACCAAGGGTAAGAAAGACACTGAGTGAAACAACTGTTCCCAAGAAAGCACTACAAGAAACCAGGGGAAATTTATGAAGTGTGAAAGAAGCAATGCAGAGGAGGGAATCCTCTTCCTCCTATTAACCTACCATAAGCTTCAGAGAACAAAAAACTGAATGGATTTTTGGGAGTCAGAAATTAGTGCAGACTAAAGAAGACTGTTGAAAGGTGAGACAGGTGATTGATTAACACCAGATGGAACCTTGTTAGGAAATTAAATGTCCTACCTGACTCAAAATTCATGAGGGAAAGAGTTCAGATGCCAGGGTACTAGTAAATTTCCCTGGAGAAAAGGTGACCTTAGAAGGAAGTCAGTCTGACCTTGAACAGGTGTCAGAAATTGCCACATATGCGCAGTGGACAGCATACAGGTGTTGCAAGTCTAGCTACACCTGAGTTCCAGTCTCACCTCTCCTATCTACTTTTTTACTTATTTATTACATAACCTTGGACAAAGCACTTAACCTTTCCGAACCTCAATTTCCTCACCTACAAAGTCTGAATTAGAAGACTACACTCACAGGGCTGATACAAGGATTAAACAGACTGTACCTATAAAGCTTCTACTTATACCTGACACATAATGGGTGCTCCATAAATGGTAGCTATTATTATTGTTTTAATCCTGAATGAAACTCACAACCAGAGATGACCTGAGAGGGATGAATTCTCAGAAATCCCTTCAGTTGCAAAGAGTTAACATCAAGAAAGTTGTAAAACCGTGGACACTATATATTCTGGTATCAAATACCTAAATATCAAGAATGACAGCTGAGCTCTAACTATGTTGCTTTTCTTTAATAGACTTTCCCTTCTCTCTACAAAATGAGGTGCATTCTCTACCAGGAATTTGTGGATGGGGTTGTGAGAACCACTGCCATCATACAGGCACTGAGATTTTAATTATTTTAATGTAATTCTTTTTATCAACGAAGAAAGTTTTAAGAAGTCTACCAATTTTACCTGATGAGGTCCTGAACTCGACTGTTAAAAGCATCACCTTGTGCGGGCTTGTTTTTCATTTCCTGTGTTGATATTTTTGGTGTAGCTGGCCGGCTGGTTCCATCTGGTCGATTGGCAATCAGGCAGCCAAAAACCACAGCACTGACTTTCAGAAGTCCCGTGGTCAAGCCTTCAAATACTTGCTTATTTGTATTTCTTCCCAAAATAGCATTATTTTCATCTGGAACATAAACCTAGATAATAAAAAAAAAAATACAGTAAATGTATTTTAATAAAACTACCAAAAATGGACAGAGATGCCTTGGAAAATTCCTGCAATAATAAATACTTTTGAAATTCTATAGGTGGCAATCTGAAATGTTCGAGAGTGTGGGCTCTGAAGGCAGACTGCTGAGTTTAAATCTCAGCTTTCCCTTCATAAGCTGAGGGACCTTGGGCACCAGGTTATTACTCCATATATTTCAATTTTCTCATCTATAAAACAGGGATAATGATAGTACCTATATCATAAGGTTCTTTTGAGGATTAAACGAGATAATGCTCATAAAATGTTTAGCATATGCCTAGACACATAATAAGTGCTCAGTAAATATTTATTCAATTGAAAAAATTTATTCAATATTCAAATGAACATTAAATAATTTATATGAACTCAAAACAAACCAATTGGTAAACGGACATCACTGTTTCTCGTTACAGTGAATTTTTAAAATAGCTTATCTAAATTCCTCTATTAGGATGAAATGTGCATTTATCGCAACATGGCAAAACAGTTCTTTTCCTAGTACACAGGATCACGTTCAGCTCTTTTTGTGTATGCTTTATAGGAAATAATATGGTTATTAAAAGTTAGGACCGGGAGTCAGAATCGGGGTTTGGGTTCTGGCTCTGCAGCTAGACGACCTGAGACAAGTACCTTAACCTCTCTATACCACAGTTTCTGCATCTGTGAAATGTTGCTAATTGTAATATCTACTGTATTTTTACATAAGTAGTGCAAGTCTTCTATGTTTCTTGCCAGCTGCTCCTTCCCCCATTAGGTATTTTTGGAAGCTCCGCTTTACTAATTCTTTTTTACGTGTTGCTGTAAAAAAAATTAGCATAGTACGCTTATGAAAATAACTTGTTGGGGGAGGGAGACGTTGGCAAACAAACGTAGAAGGTGAGCATTATTTGCATAAAAATACGGTATCTCATAGGATTGTAGGAAGTTTAAAATAAATCAAAATATATAAAACGCTTAGAACAGTGTCTGGAACATAGGTTCAACCCCATATTGCTACAATAACTGCTCTTACTACAGCTACTACTACAGGTAGTCCCCGACTTATGACAGGGCTCCTTTCTGAGGAATCCATTGTAAGTTGGTTCTGACATAAGTCTAATACTTCTTCTTTTTTTTTTTTTTTCAGTTTTCATTATTAGTATCTTTATAAATCATAACATTGAATATCTGTGAGTGAACATCTTGGGAATGATAACATCAGTAAATTATGCACTGCAAAACTGTTTATGTAGTTCATATCACTAGTGACAAGATGTACAAAAAAACCAGACGGTTGTAAGTGCAATTCATTGTAACTCGAATACGTGGTAAGTGGCAGACTACCTGTACTACCAAGAGTAAATGTTGCTGGGTATGAACACTGGTTCTTACACCAACACCAAAGGATGATTAGAAGTACAATGACTAGATATGGAATTACGGGGCTGGGAGCTCTGGTTTTGCCTTGTGATGCTGGCCACATAAAGGGTCATTCTTCCCAGAGACAGAAGGAGCTGCCTCCTGAAGGCCTTACTACCAAGAAAGGGGCAGAGACAGTAAGCTAACGGTGGGATGCAAAGAGGTTTGGACTTGTAATCAGACAGCACTATATTCAAGTTTCAGTTCTTTCTCTAGAAGATGGTACAACTTTAAGTAACTATTTCATATTTCTGAGCTCTGATTTATCTGTCTACCTCCTAGTACTACTACAAGAAGTTCAAATAAGAAAATAAATGGGAAAATACTTGGTACACTATTGCATTCCATAAATGTCCTTAGTGAGAATGAGCCTTTGCCTCAATCTCACTCTTTACCTGCACCAGTTGTACCAAAAGCTAGAGAAATAAATGGTCACTTGGATACAAAAAGAGGATATTTATAAACACATACAAACAGTTCCCTCATGGATGTCATTTTTCTGAGAATAACCTTGCTTACGACTGTTGTCGATAAGTTGTCTCTGACCATTGCAGATGCAGCCATTCCTACATTAATGTAACTACACCTACTCCTCACTTATTGACTATCTTGTTATCTGACATTTTGCACTTACGACAAAAGCAAAAAAATCTACTATCCAACTATTTTGTGCATTAACAACATATGTCTGGCAGTAACGAACGCCGAAGTGCAGGGTGAGACTAACACTGGCTGTGATGGTTAAGGTTATATGTCAACTTAGCTGGGCCTTGATTCTCAGTAGTTTGGCAGTTATGTAATGATGTAATCTAACAGTTATGTAATGATGAAGTCACCCTCCGTTTTGTGATCTGATGTGGTCATCCTCCATTTTCACATAACAACCTGGTATTTGGAACCTAACCATGTCAGTAAGTGAGGAGTGGGTATATAGTAGAATCCTTCTGCAGTGTGTGCTCCAATTAATTGAAAAAAGTTTCCTCTGAAACTCTACAAGAGTTATCAAACAGACACACAAGCTTCTTCAGATTGTGACTAGCATAGCCCAGCCTATGCCAATATAGAAGTGATATCAGGAGTGGGGTCTGAACCCAGAGTTTCTATATGTCAGGGTGAGCTAGATTATGTTACAGTGATACACTCCTCAAAAATTTCAGTGACTTCTAACAATAAAGCTTTATTTCTCATTTAAATGACATTCCTATCACAGGCTGGCTGGGGGCGCTCCTCTGCATCATTGTTGTCCCTACTCTGAAACCCAGGTGTCAAAGCATCGCCATCTAGAACAGCACTGCCCAACAGAACTTTCCGTAATGAGTGAAATGTATCAATCTGCACCATCCTATATCTGCTCTAGTCACATGTGGCAACTGAGCACTTGAAATGTGGTTAGTAAAAATCAAACACTTATGCTCATCAAAAGACTTCACCGAAAGAGTAAAACGATAACCTACAGACTGGGAAAAAAATTTTGGCTACCACAAATCCGATCAATGTCTAATCTCTAAAATCTTTAAGATACTGCAAAACTTCAGCAACAAAAAGACAAATAACCCAATTAAAAAACGGGCAAAGGATATGAACAGGCACTTCACCAAAGAAGACATTCAGGCAGCTAACAGACACATGAGGAAATGCTCACGATCATTAGCTATTAGAGAAATGCAAATGAAAACTACAACAAGATACTATCTCACCCCAACAAGGCCAATCCAAAAAACACAAAATAATAAATGTTGGAGAGGTTGTAGAGAGACTGGAATACTTACACACTGTTGGTGGGAATGTAAAATGGTACAACCACTTTGGAAATCGATTTGGCACGTCCTTAAAAAGCTAAAAATACAAGTACCATAAGATCCAGCAATCCTACTCCTTGGAATATATCCTAGAGAAATAAAAGCCATCACACGAATACATATATGCACACCCATGTTCACTGCAGCACTGTTCACGATAGCAAAAAGATGGAAACAACCTAGGTGTCCATCAATGGACGAATGGATAAACAAATTATGGTATATTTACAAAACAGAATACTATGCAACGATACATAACAATGATGAATCCATAAAACATAACATGGAGGAATCTCGAAGGCATTATGCTGAGTGAATTTAGTCAGTCACAAAAGGACAAATGTTGTATGAGACCACTGTTATAAAAACTCAAGAAAAGGTTTAAACACAGAAGAAAACATTCTTTGATGGTTACAAGGGTGGAGAGGGAGGGAGGGGTGTATTCACTAACTAGATAGGTGACAAGAATTATCTTAGGTGAAGGGAAGGACAACATACAATACAGGGGAAGTCAGCACCACTAGACTAAACCAAAGCTAAGAAGTTTCCTGAATACAA
>NW_004443966.1:22394554-22396017 GCF_000243295.1 Trichechus manatus latirostris | reverse complement strand
ATGAGAAACTAACTTGAATTGTGAACTTTCACTTAAAGCACAACTATAAAAAAAAAAAGAAAGAAAAAAATGTGGTTAGTGTGAGTAAGGGACTGAATTTTTTGGTTTAATTTTAATTAAATTTAAATAGCCACATATGGCCAGTGGCAACTGTATTGGACAATACAGAGCATTGTTGGTGATAGTGTCAGGAGGGAAAAAAGATCTCTGGGGGGTCTTACATCAGCATTAAATATTCCATCTGGAAGGGATACACACTACTCTTTGCTTACAACTTATTGGCCAGAACTAGTCACATAGCTCAACCTAACCACAAGGGAGCCAGGAAGTGTCATCCTACCATGTATTCTGAAGGGGGTGGGGGAGTTGGGGTGGAATCAGAACATCTGGTTCATAGCACTATTGATCCTATAGTAATCAATATTCTATAGAGAACGTATTCTATTATGATTCTATAGTAATATTGTTTCTTCCATTTATAACTATGCAAATATTTTTCAAACCTAAGCTATTACTATAGTAAATATAATCAAGTAAATATAGTAATAGTATATACTATTACTATAGTAAATATAATCATATTTATATTGTAGTAAATATAATTATATTTACTTTCCTGTACAAATTTTTGGCTTCACTGAGATACCTATAAGAAAAACCCATTGCTGTCGAGTCGATTCCAACTCATAGCAACCCTACAGGACAGAGTAGAGCTGCCTCATAGGGTTTTCAAGGCTGTAATCTTTACCAAAGCAGACTGTCACATCTTTCTCCCATGGAGTAGCTGGTGGGTTAGAACTGTCAAATTCTTGGTTAGCAGCTAAGCTACCACTGCGCCACCAGGGCTCTGAGATAAAAACTGTTTTTGTCATCTGTTGAACTTCCTATTTCTGTATCATTAATTCATCCTCAATCTTTTTGACTGAAGTAAAATCGTATCAAGTTCAAACACATCAACAACAGCAAACAATAACGAGTTGCCGTTAAGTCAACTCTGACCCATGGCGATCTCATGTGTGTCAGAGTAGAACTGTGCTCCATAGGGTTCTCAATGGCTGTGCTCTTTTGGAAGCAGATCACCAGGCCTTTCTTCCGACACACCTCTGGGTTGACTTGAACCTCTAATCTTCCAGTTAAGCAGCTGAGAGCATTAACCACTTGTACAACCCAGGGACTCCTTCAAACACATCAGGGATTGTCAATTCTTTTTTTCCTCTCGATGGAGACATTCTTCCTGAAACCCACCATCCTCTTGCTCTAATCTGGACAGTCTTATCTTGAGCTGGCCTTTCATCTTCATCCTAAGGATTCCTTTCATCTCACCCCCTGGGTTAAATTCTCTTATTTCTTAGATCCCAAGTCTTCTCTTTCACTCCATATAATTTTCTCATTTTTCTGGAGGATATATTCCAGTAATTTCCTACTAAAGGGTGCATGGGGGAAAAAAATTAGAGAACTTGTGC
>NW_004443966.1:22386777-22393993 GCF_000243295.1 Trichechus manatus latirostris | reverse complement strand
ATTTTCATTTGTTTCCTCTAGGGTCTCTTTCTTTTGCATTCTTTCTCTTTCAGGTTGGAGGCTTTCTCCAAATACGTGGTGATCTCTGGCTTTCTGTTCATACTTAAGATTGATGCACACGCAGATACATCAATCAGTGTATCACAATCTTCATCCAATCACAAATTGGATACAAACTTTTGTGTGAGGGCTTCAATATGGGTGATTGGAGCCCTGGTGGCACAATGATTAAGTGCTAAGCTGCTAATCGAAAGGCTGACTGTTCAAACCCACCCAGTGGCTCTGCGGAAGAAAAGACATGGCTACCTGCTCCCATAAAGATTATAACCTAGAAAATCCTATTGTACAGTTCTACTCTGTCACATTGGGTTGCTATGAGTCAAAAATCAACTCGATGGTACCTAACAACAACAACAACATGGACTGAACTGTGTCCCCCCCAAATTTATGTTGAAGTCCTGGTATTTGTGAACGTGACCTTGTCTGGAACTAGAGTCTTTGACGTTATCCATTAACTCTACTGGAGTATGCTAGGTTCTAATCCAATCTGAGTGGTGTCTTAGAGGAAAAGAGACAGAGAGACAGACAAAAGGAAGGCAGAGAAGTGATGACATAGTTATGCTGCAGCTGCAAGTCAAGGAATGCTTGGGGCTACCAGAAGCTAGGAGAGACCAAAAAGGGTCTTCCCCTTCCCCTAGAGCTGTCAGAGAGAACATGGTCCTGCTGACACCCTGAATTTGGACTAGTAGCCTCCAGAACTGTGGGACAATGAATTTCTATTCCTATAAGCCACCTAGTTTGTGGTATTTCGTTATGGAACCCCAAGGAAAATAGTAAAGGCAGAGATGCAGTTTTTCCACTGGGGATCACAGAGGTAACTTTTGTTCTGTTCTCCTGGGACTGCTGCTTTCACAAGAGTACAATCATTTAGTTTCCAAGCCTGCCAGCTTTCTCAGAGGTTCACAGAAGTGGGTTGAGGTTCTCACTGTACAGGGAACAGATTTTCACTTAATTACGTTGCTTTGTACAGTATTCCTACCTTCAGCTGTGCCTGATGTCCCCATGTCCTAAGTAACTTTTGTTCAATCTCCTGGCTGTACAGGTAAAAGAGTCTAAACTACTTCTGATTTAGACTTTCAAGCAATCTTCCTCTTTTCAGCACTACTTGAACCCCATTTTCTGAAATACTTGGTAACTCTAATTCTTGAGTCTTCTGGCGTCCTGTGGCACAAACTTTCTTCTGGCATTCTTCCTCCTGCTAGTAGGTTTTAGCTTTCTGGCAATTGCCTCTCAATCTTCTGCTTTCCAGATTAAGAAAAATCTGCTATACTTTTTCCCCCATTCTCTTTGTCTTTTGTGGATTTATGACTTTATCTATTTACTATAATATTAATGGGGCTTTGGGACAGGGAGAATGTAAATGCATGTGTTCAATCTGCCACACTTAAAAATTATCTCAATAAATCCCCTAAAGATAGAAATTTGTTTTTGTTTTGCTCGTTACAGAAAGGATTTAAATAATACATTTCTAGGTAATGTCAGTGTTCTTCATTCATCACGAATTTTCATATTCTTTTCTTTTCAAGAATCTTGTACTGCTTTTCATCATGAAGCATTTCAAATAAAACATGTATGCATGTATCTGTGTATCTAGCAATTTTTCATTTATCTAGAAATATTTTATCTAGTAATTGCATCTTTTAAGAATATAGCTGAGAATCAAGAAATCAAAAGGACTTAATGTAATTTATTTATTCACTCATTCATCTAACATTTGAGTATCTACTACATACATGGCCAAAGGGGCAAAGTGATGCTCTGCTCACCTTCAGGCTTTTATTCAGACCCTACTGACTCTTCCAATTGTCTATAATTGTGCTAAGCTGTGATTTCTTGGCTTATAGGAAAACAGAAAGAACAATACAAAATAGCAAAGTGGTGACCATTTTTAGCAGTAGGCACAATGACAGTAGCAAAATGTGACACTGATTTTGGAAGCACAAGAAAAGACAGACGTAAGAATTCAAAAGCATTGCAATGTGGGGATAGTTAGACTCACTCATTTTTCTTTTTTTTTAATTGTTGTAATGAAATAAAGTTTACATTTCAAGTTAGTCTCCCATATAGAAGTTTTTTTTTTTTACATACATTGTTATGAGACCCCCAGCCGCTCACCCCATTCTGCGACAGCACTCCTCCCCTCCGCCCGATTCCCCATGAACATTAAACCAGCTCCTAAATCTCTCTGCCTTCCCATCTCACCTCTGGACAGAAGCTGCCCCTTTGGTCTCTTGTATCTACTTGACTAAGAGGCACATTCTTCACAAGTATCACTTTATGTCCCACAGACAAGTCCAATCCCTGTCTGAAGTGTTGGCCTCAGAAATTGTTTAAGTTCTGGAGTGACAGAGAGACCAAGGGCCATGCTTTCTGGGGCACCTCCAGTCTCAGTCAGACCATTAACTCTGGTCTTCTTACTAGAATTTGAGTTCTGCATCCCATCGTTCTACTGCTCCATCAGGGACCCTCTGTTGTGTTCCCTGTCAGGACGTTCATTGGTAGTAGCTGGGCACAAATTTTTATTTCTTATGAAATTATTATTTACTACAAATCAGTGTAATTGCTTATGGTCAAAATGACAACCTTACGGTAGCATAAGAAGGTTAAATTATGAGCCTCACTTATGGGGGACTATAGAGAGGAGGATGAAAACTAACATTTATTAGGTTTCTCCACTATGCCAGGTGCTCTTAAAAATTTTCCTTATACCATCTCATTTACTTTTTACAGATGAAGAAATCAAAGTTAAGAGTATGTAGCAACTGCCCAAGTCTGATAGACAGTTAATGGAGGAGCTGAGATTTAAGCCTGGTCTATCAGACCCTAAAGCCCATGTGCTTTCCCATATCCCGGGCTGACTCCTCCCAAAAGGCATCTCTTTCACTGAGGATTTTGGAGAACTCTTGTCTCAGGTAGAGGGAGCTGAAAATCGGTCATGGGCCAAACACTTCCTTTCTGATGTTCTTTCCAATAAAAAACAACATGAACTCCACAAAAGCTCTTGTATATTCTGTTCTCCTATAGGCTCTGCTTTATTTTGGCCTGAAGAGTACGAAAATATTTAAGGGTTGTTGTGATAATTCTGGGTGAAATATCCTGATCTATTATTCAGAAACTGTAGAAGTAGTTTGGGGATCAAATGTCACTTCTTTATCTGCCTCAAGAAAATAAAGTCAATGTAAATCAGATACATTTCACCGTCCTTACATTCTCTACCTATAGCTGAGAGCCACCAAACGTCTGTCAGTTTGTCGTACTGCGGTGGCTTGCGTGTTGCTGTGATGCTGGAAGCTATGCCACCAGTATAACATAAAGAAAACAAAAATCCTTACAACTGGACCAATAAGCAACATCACGATAAATGGAGAAAACACTGACGCTGTCAAGGATTTCATTTTACTTGGATCCACAATCAATGGCTATGGAAGCAGTAGTCAAGAAATAAAACGATGTACTGCATTGGGCAAATCTGCTGCAAAAAGACCTCTTGAAAAGCAAAGATGTCACTTTGAGGACTAAGGTGTGCCTAACACAAGCCATGATATATTCAATCACCTCATATGCATCTGAAAGTGGACAATGAATACGGAAGACTGAAGAAGAATTGATGCCTTTGAATAATGAGGTTGGGGAAGAATACTGAATACACCGTGGTCTGCCAGAAGAACAAACAAATCTGTCTTGGAAGAAGTACAGTCAGAGTGCTCCTTGGAAGCGAAGATGGCAAGATTTTGTCTCACATACTTTGGACATGTTATCAGGAGGGACCAGTCCCTGGAGAAGGACATTATGCTGAGTAAAGCAGATGGTCAGTGAAAAAGAGGACAATGCTCAACGAGATGGATTGACACAGCGGCTGCAACAATGGGCTCAAACATAGCAACAACTGTAAGGATGGCGCAGGACCGGGCAGCGTTTCCTTCTGTTGTACGTGGGATGGCTATGAGTCGGAACCGACTTGACGGCACCTGACAACAACATAGCTGAGAGCTTTTGAGGCTTTGTGCT
Organism: Trichechus manatus latirostris; assembly: GCF_000243295.1. Classification (NCBI taxonomy): domain Eukaryota; kingdom Metazoa; phylum Chordata; class Mammalia; order Sirenia; family Trichechidae; genus Trichechus; species Trichechus manatus. Next base: position 22,389,925 of record NW_004443966.1, on the reverse strand, counting down.
TAATTTTAGAGACACCATTTTGTCTCATGAAGTAAACACATACTAAAAAACTTCTGTGACAATCTAGCAATTACACAAAGAACTCTCAGGTCTGCAGGAGGCAAGCCTGCTTTTTAAGGATGGCTGTGATGGAACCTCGGACCTGGGTCTAATGGCCTTCAGTGTACTCAACAGTCTTACTTTCTCAACATGATCTCTCTCGTATTTTCCAACAGTCTCAATGAGCCTCAAATTCAATTCAATCACCTGATTATATTTTTTCAGTGTTTTTCTTTTTCCCCCTCTCTCTATAATTCCCTCATTTAGTATTGGCCTTTTAGTATAATTCCCTCATTTAGTATTTTGCTTGTAATCTTTGGTGAAGTCTTTTTCTTTTTTTGGTCTCTCTTATCAGGACATCATTTTATTCTAATGAATATACACAGAAATTCTCCTCGTTCCTTTGTATAGATTTGTCTTTTGCTGGTTTTAAATTATTTTACAGCAATGATTTATAGTAGAAAACCAATGCTTCATCTATGAGAGAACTTCAAAATTGCCAGAATTAAGGAGGGACTTAACTTTAGTGAGACAAAAAGGTTCTTTCTAGTCTTCAAAAATGAGATTTGATAAAAAGAAACTTTAAGGAGAAGACATCTATACTGTAAAGGATATTCTATTCAAAGCAGGACACTGTACTGTTGTCTTCTGTCTAGCTGGATATCACTGTTACTTGCCAGAGGTGAAATAACTCATGAGCAGCCTGTTCTTTCAGGGCACTTAATAGATGAAATACACACCTAGAGTTCTGGTATCTGCTTATAGACCAACACTTGAGTTTGAACTTCCTTCCAGCACAGCTGTGGGCTAAGGGCACACTGCAAGTTGAAGGGCCTGTCCTTTAGGAAATGTGTTCAAGCAAGGTGTTCAACCATTCCATCCTGGGTGAGTGGTCTGTGGAGGGCAGGGGAAGGTTACCTTCCCATCACGCAGCAGTGTAACTACAAGCTGCTGGTGTGTACCATGCCCAGCCTGGGAAAAGATAGAGCTATGTAGCATTTAGCCCTGCTGAGTCTGTTGCCCCTGAGGCAGAAATCTAAAACTACAATTTCTCATCAATGGTACCTTTCATGTATTTCTTTAGAATGAATACACACTGGTGTAATCACTATCTTACTCTGAGAGTGGAAGCAAATTTCAAGGTGATTCCAAGTACATAGTCTCACTGCAAAATTTTCCCTTCCCTTCAAAATATATTTGACCTTAAAATTTGTAGATATTTCATATAGTTTTAGATTTAGAAAGAAGCTTAGAGTCAAATCTTTTCATTTTACATTTAGGAAAACCAAGGTCCAGAGGAGAAAGACTTTCCTGAGGATACAGAAACTGTTAGAGCTGGAGGAAGTATTATGCTGATTCTCTAAACCTATTCCAAGGAGAAACCCAGTATTAACAACACCAAGCTCCGAAGCAAAGTGTTTTTAGCAAAATTAAATTAAAAGTCATTAACACTTTTAAAAGTCAAGCTCATATTCTTTTTCCCCCGTTACCTCCCACCATCAAAGTGGTTTCAGATACTTTCTACATTCTTTTTTGCAATACAGAAAGATGCTTTCATTAGGAGTATAAATCCATCCTTTTGAAACATAATCTCATGAGACAGAAAACTAAACTGGTAATCAGTGGTAATTCTGTGCAACTAATTTTCAGTATTCTGAAGCTGGTTTTACATATTTTCAAGTTGTGTCATGTATCCACACTGTTCAGAATAGGACTTAAATTCACTGAGAATATGAATTAAGTTCACCTATAGGATAATGTTTAGAAAATTCCTGTTAAGACGCTGTCAGAGTACAGAAAAAGAAGACAAAAAACGTGGACGCGCTCCAACAGCAGATACAGGTTACTACATTGTTGGCACCATTTTATGTCCTAAAGCTAAACTGTCATTTAGACATAGAACACTCTCTTTGCCATTGATATTTCATAAAACATCTACATCCATGTTGTATTATGCATAAAAACAGAACTGATGAAATATATTTATTTACCCTCATGATTTACTTGTCTTGGAAGTATAAAAGGAAACTACATACAAATGGCAAATAGTTTCTCAACATAATCTTTCTTATTTTTCCCTTTTTATCTCATAAACAATATTACAACAATATTAAAGAGGGCATTATAATTTATCCCAAATATCACTGTCTTATCTAACATACTTCTACTTTTGAGTCTCTGTTTACTATTGCAACCAAAATCCTAATATAATCTTCAGCAAACTCTACAGTACATACTTTAGTAGTCAAGATGCTTACAAAATTCTTTGTTATAAATGCCAAATCATATCATTCCTCCACTCAAAACCCTCCCTGGCTTCCGATCCTGTCCAAAGTAAAAACCCAAAACCTCACAATGACCAAGGAGGCCCCCCTGATCTGTTCCCTGTCCCTATTAGCTCTCCAGATCTAATACAGTATACTGTCTCTCTGTCTTACTTCTCTCTGCTATTCCTTCTGCCTGGAAAACTCTTTCTCCAGGTATCCTGTTGACTCATTCCCTCACTTCCTCTAGGTCTCTATTCAAATGCCACCTTACCCACAAAGGTTTTCTAGACTATACAATTTAAAGTAACATGCCCCTCCTTCAAACTCACCCTCCCTTTTCTGTTTACCCAGCTTTATTTTTTCCCATTGCAATGGTTACCTTCTGACATATTCTACATTTATTTCCCCTCTGCCAACAAGTATATAAGCTCTATGAGGCCAAGACTTAGTTTCATTCACTGCTACGTTTTTGGCACCTAGAACAACACTGGGCACGTGGCGTTGTTTTTAGCTCTTTACATACTTTTTTAAAAGAATAAACAATCCTATGAAAATGATACTATCATTTGCCCCATTTTATAGGTGAGGAAACTTAGTTTGAGGGAACTGATTTGTTCAAAATTAGAAGTTAGTTAGCTATTGGCATGGTTTGAATTATGTCCCCCCAAAAATGTGTGTATCAATTTGGCTAGGCCATGATTCCTGGTACTGTGTGATTTTCCTGTATGTTGTAAACCTGCCTCTACGATGTTAATGAGGGAGTATGCGTGGCAGTTGTGTTAGCAAGGCAGCACCTGATCTACAAGACTGGATTGTGTCCTGAGGCAATCTCTTGAGATATA
>NW_004443966.1:22371283-22386464 GCF_000243295.1 Trichechus manatus latirostris | reverse complement strand
TGATTCCAGGGCTTGAGCTATATTGCCTTCCAAGAAATATGAGATGCTTTTCAGGATGCATCTTCCCTCTTGATTCATTTTTAAGAATTATGTATTTTCAAATAATTTAATTTCTAGCTGACATTTAAAGAGCTTTCTGGAATACAGCCTGAGCAAGTGAAAGAGATCAACGCAGCCTAAATAAAAGTCATGCACAACAGAATACACAGTTCGTTTGCTGTGCCAGGTGTCAGGAGTAAAAGGAACGAGGTACAATGAAGAAAATTAATGTGCATCATATATGGAATGCTGGTCTACACATGCCTGCACATCTAATCAGGCCCCAAGATGACTCCTAAGGCAGTGCTGAGCAGCAAGGTAGGATTCTGAAAGAACACTGTATTATGAGGCAAGAAGATCTGAGTTCTTTTTGAAACTTTTTATTTTAAAATAATTATAGATTCACAGGACATTAACTCCCTGCCGTTATTCTGACTTACCGCGACCCTATAGGACAGAGTAGAACTGCCCCATAGGGTTTCCAAGCCTGTTATCTTTACGGAAGCGAGAGCCACATCTTTTTACTGCAGAGTTGCTGGTGGGTTCGAACTGCTAACCTACTGGTTAGCAGTTGAGCACCTAACTACTGTGCCCATCAGGGCTCCTTCTCTCAGGAAATTAAAAAAAATAAAAAAAAGTACAGAATGGTCCACTGTACCCTTAACCTAGTTTTCCTCTAATGGCTACATTTTATATAAGTATAAAACCAAACTTGTTGCCATCAAGTTGATTCTGACTCATAGTGATCCTACAGAGTAGAACTGTCCCACAGGGTTTCTAAGGAGTAACTGATGGATGTGAACTGCTGACCTTCTGGTTAGCAGCCAAGCTCTTAACCAGTGTGTCACCAGGGCTCCTTGTATAAAACCCAGGAAACTGACACTGGTACAGTGTCTATGTATAGTTCTATGCCATTTTAGCATATATATAAATTGGTATAACCACCACTGTGATCAAGATACAAAACTATTGCTTCAGCACAAAAATATCCCTTGTGCTACCCCTTTATAGTCTCAGCTTTTGTTTATCTGGGAGTGTCTTAATTTCATCCTCATTTCTGAAGAACACTTTTGCTAGATACAGAATTCTTGGTTGATAATATTTTTCTTTCAGTATTTTAAATATATCACCACACTGCCTTCTGGCCTCCATGGCTTCTTAGGTGAGCTGGGCAGTTAATCTTACTGAAGATCCCTCTGTGTGACAATTCACTTATCTCTTGCTGATTTCACTATTCTCCCTTTACTTTTGTTTTTGACAGTTTGATTATAATGTGTCTCAGTGTGAATCTCTTTGGGTTTATCTTACTTGGAATTTGTTGATCTTGGATGTGTAGATTCATGTCTTTCAACAAATTTAGGAAGATCTCACCTATTATTTCTTCAAATATTCTTTCCACCCCTTCTCTCTCTCTTCTCATTCTGGGATTTCCACAATGCATATGTTGGTTGGCGTGATGACATCTCACCGGCTCTTAAGGCTCCTATTTTTCTTTACTCCTTTTTTTTTCTGTTTTTGAGACTGGATCATTTCAATTGTCCTGTCTTCAGGTTTGTTGATTCTTTCTTCTTCCAGCTCAAATCTGCTACTGAGCCCCTCTAGTGAATTTTTTGTTTCAGTTGTTGTACTTTTCAGGTCCAAAAGTTCTGTTTCTTTTTATAATTTCTATCTCTTTACTGATATTCTCATTTTGTACATGATTTCTTTAGTTCTTTGTATTCTCCTTGAGCTCTGAGCATATTTAAGACAGTTGTTTTTAAAGTCTTTATCTATTAAGTCCAACATCTTGGCTTTCTCAGGAATGGTATTTGTCACTTTATTTTGTTCCTTTCAATGGACCATCCTTTCCTGTTTCTCTGTACATCTTTTGCAGAAAATGGGGCAATTGAGTAAGATGGTAACTTTGGAAATTAGATTTTCTTCCTTTCTTAGGGTTTGCTCCTTTGTCTTTCCCCCTCTCCCTCCCTGTTCTCTCTCTCTCTCTTACTATTGAAGGCTACAGTAGTCTGTTAGTTTAGTGAGTTTACCAAACTATTTTAGCAAAGACTGGATTACTTGATGTGTATATTCACTGAAGTCTCTGTTCCTTTAGGCTGTGGTTCAGCTATTGTTCTGATGGAAATTTCCTTAAACACCAGGAGTTAAAAAGAAAAAAGAAAAGCAAGCAAACAAAAGCAAAACAGTAGGAAAAAATCAGCACCTCTTGCAGACTGGCTTTGTTCTGGGGCACTCCTTCAACACTTAGCCAAGATTACACTTGGTCTAGAGACTAGCCCAAGATGAAAGATTATGGTTTTCTCATGTCTTTTCTGGGCATGTGTCTTGTACTGGGCATGAGTCTTATCCTGGGCATATGTGTGGCTTTCTGAATTCCCTAGTATACAGATACTTTTGAATGCCCCAATTTCTCAATGAAACTCTCTTCTGGCTCCTTGACCTTAGCCCTAAGCTTGCTATTGTGTGTCTCAACTGCCCTCTCTTGCCCCAGGCAGCTACAGGCCTTTCAGTCCATCCTATGACCACTGCTCCTCTGCCCTGTGCTACCTTCAAGACAGACAAAACAGAGATGTGAGTTTTGTTTCAGTTCTTTAGGTAGTCAACTGGTAGGTTTAAATAGACAATCAAAATAATGGATAAGGTGTGTTATGTTCCCTTCAGAACCCAAAACAGGGTTTCAAGTTGGAAATGTGGACTGCTGCTTCAAGGTTGCTACTAGGCTCGGGGAGGAGCATGGTCCAGTAACAAAAAACCACAAAGCTTTCCTACTATTTTCTTGATGTTATCTTTTTCTTTATTCCAGTTTTGCTTAGTTGCTGTGAACTACTGTTTACCGGAGTTCCAACAAAGTTAGATCTGACAGTTTCTACTTGTCTTTTGATGTTTCTTTAGGGGATAGGTGCATAGAGTTTCTTTTTTTTTTTTTTAATTTTTTAAATTGTGCTTTAAGTGAAAGTTTACAATTCAAGTTAGTCTCTCATACAAAAATTTATACATACATTGTTATGTGACCCTAGTTGCTCTCCCTATACTGTGACAGCACACTCCTCCTTTCTACCCTGGATTTCCCATGTCCATTCAACCAGCTCCTGACCCTCTTTGCCTTTTCATCTCGCCTCTGGACAGAAGCTGCCCATTTAGTCTCCTGTATCTACTTGAGTTAACAAGCACACTCTTCATGAGTATCATTTTATGTCCCATAGTCCAATCTAATCTTTGTCTGAAGAGTTGGCCTCAGGAATGGTTTTAGTTAGCCTGGTTTTGGTATCAGGGTTATGCTGGCTTCATAGAATGAGTTTGGGAGTACTCCATCCTTTTCCATGCTCTGAAATACCTTTAGCAGTAGTGGTGTTAACTCTTCGCGTAGAGCTTCTTACTCCACCATTTTGGTGACCAGCCCACTCTACAGTGTTTTTGACTGTATCTGTTTGTATAGATTTTTTAGTGGTTGCTTTAAGTTTAATATTATGTACACATAACTTACCATGGTTTACTAGTATTGACATTTTACCAGTTCAGGTGAAGTACAGAAACCTTACCCTACTTTAAGTTCCTCTACCTTCCTCCATTTATGATTGTCTTAAATATTTCCTCTACATACACTAAGAACTATGTCAAACAATGTTATAATTTTTGCTTTAACCATCAAATGCAATTTAGAAAACTCAAGAGGAAATGGACCATATTTTTATTCTTTCCATTGTTCTCTCTTCCTTCCTGATGTTTCAAGATTGCTTCTTTTATCATTTCTTTTCTATTTCATGAATTTCCTCTAGTCATTCTTTTAAGGTACACTGTTTGCAACAAATTATCTTAGTTTTAATTCATCTGAGAATGTCTTATTTTCTCCTTTATTCCTGATGGATAGTTCCAGTGGATACAGAATTCAGGGTAGACAATTCTTTTCCTTCAGCACTTGAAAAATGTTGTGCCACTTCCTCCTGGCTTTCATGATTTTTGCTGAGAAATCTCCTGTCACTTGAATTGTTTTTCTCCTGTAGGTAAAGTGTTGTTTCTCTCTCACGGCTTTAAAAATGTTTTGTCTTCAGTTTTCAGAAGTTTGACCATGATATATATAATTTCTTTGGGATTATCCTGTGTGTGCTTTGCTCAGCTTCTTGAACCTGTAAATTTATATCTTTTGCAAAATTTGGGAAAATTTCAGTCATTATTTCTTCAAATACCTTGTCATCCCTGACCTCTTTCTCTCTTCCTTCTAGGACTTCGATAAGAAAATTAAATCTTTTGTTATAGTCTCATATGTCCTGGAGGCTCTGTTCATTTTTTTTTCAGGCTATTTTCTCTTTGTTTTATAGACTGGGTAATTTCTATCGTTTCATCTTCAAGTTCATTGATTCTTTCCATTCCATTCTGTTGTGAAGCATATCCATTGAGCTTTAAAATTTTGGTTACTGTGGTTTTCACTTATAATATTTCCATTTGATTCTTACTTATATCTTCTGTTTACTTGCTGAGACTTTGTTTTTTTTCCCCATTTGTTTCAAGAAAATTTGTAATTACATGTTGAAGCAGTTTCATGATGGCTGCTTTGAAATCCACATGAGATAACTGCAACATATGTTGACAGTGTTTTCTCATCCAAGTTGAGATTTTCCTGGTTCTTGGTATTACAAGTGATTTTTGATTGTATCCTGGACATTCCGGATATTATGTTATGAGACTCTGGATTTTATTTACATCATGTGTTTTAGAAGAAAGGACTGGTGCTCCACTTCCAAAAGGTCACAGCCTTGAAAATCCTATGGAGTACAGTTCTACTCTGCAACACATGGGGTCACTATGAGTCAGAACGGACTCGATGGCAACTGGTTTGGTGCTCTGATGTTGTGCTGATGCCACTTCGACTACTGTCAGGTAGGGGGCTGAAGTTCAGGTTCCCTACTTGGTCTTCACTGACACTCTGGGAAGGGGAGGGTACCTTGTTATCCTGAGTGGGGCACTCAGGTTCCTTAGTAGTCCTCTGCTGACACCATCCTGGCTTGCAGAGGGAGAGGCACCTTGTTACTGCTCCCCATGTGGCCTCCACTGACACTGCACCCAGAACGAGGGCAGGGGATTTGTTACTATATGAATGTGGTGAAAGTCCTGGCATCCCACTTGGGCTCTCTGATACCATCCTAGTAAGAAGCGGGGGAGAATCTCATTACCCTTGACTGGGGGGCTCATTACTGCTGGATGGTTTCTAAAATGGAAACTATTCATATCATCCCCACTTGGCTTCTCTGACACTACGATGGTGGTAGTGCTGTTGCATGAGCACTTAACTCCTTCATAAGGCCTCTGATTCTTTCAGAAAGTAATACCCACTGCCATCACACAGGAATTTTTCTTGTAGTAATAACAGTAGTGGTAGAAGAGGAATTAATGATAATAACAATAGCTAACATTTAGTGAGGATTTAACAATGTGACATAGTATGGTAATAGTGTCACAAAGATCATCTCACTTAACCCATACAACACTCCCAGGACAGTTGTATTGTTATTCCTATTTTCAGACAACAAAACCAGGGTTTAGAGGGGTTAAATTATGAAAAAGTCAGGATTTCAATCCAGGCATCTATTCCAGGGCCTGCGCCCTTAACTACTATGCTATACTGTAGTGAGGATTAATCAAGATGATATATGAAAGTGCCAGAAAATTATAAAGCACTAAACAAATGTGAGGGAATTTTTACTACCACTTCCCAGAGCACTTCAACAAGTAACCATGATTAAGTAAATGAAGATGCAGGCTTTATCCAGTACTAATGAATCACTTAAACATTGTTTCCCACTGCAATGGCTACCCTAAAAGGTATGTTTCATATTCAGCAAAAACTCCAAAAGAATCTCTGAAAGTTTTAAAGGTAGAACTTTAGAAAAACAAGTATGTATTATTTTCTTATAGATATTTTTACAGTTTACCCAAATAGAAATGGGAGTGAATTTTGCGTTGATCTCTCTAGGCAGGTTTAAGTAGAAACTCAAGAGAGGAGATGTGTTATGGATAATCACTGAGCCATGCTATCTACTTTACAGAAACGAGACTGACATTCTGGAAGAACCCCTTCAATTTGAATAAGTAGTTATATGTAGATCATGAAGCAGATAAATTCATTTGAAAAAGGAAATGTTCTGTCATCCACATTTCACCTGTACTTGAAATGATGGTATAACTCTCTGGTCCACAAAACACATAAGCTTACAACAATTTCTTTCATTCATTTATCAAACACTTTTTGAATACCAACTATGTCCTAAACGCAAGGGGTGAAGATAAAAGATACAGTCCTGCATAATTAGAATTCCATTCGATCATTACAACCCTAGAAGTAAACTCATGGCAGTGTGAGAGAGCACCGGTACAAGGATACTGCCTGGAGGAGGTAGCCCCTGATCTGAGTTTTACAGGAAGAGAACCAGCTTGGTGGGATGGTGGTGGTGTGGGGCAGTGAGGTGTCTACAAAAGGAAACAGCATGAAGGAAGGCATGAGAGTGAGTAAGCATTCAGGGAGCTACAAGTTGGTGGGTATGCCAGCACAGTGGGGAACCAGCCTCTCAGATCACAAAAGGCCGAGTATGTTTCACTGAGTTTGGGGCTCTCAATCTTGAGATAGGTGACTCAATAAAGGACTTTAAGCCAATGAAGAATTTTAAGCAAGTAGATGATATGAATAGTTTCCACTTTAGAAAAATGACTCTTGTCAAAATGTGAAGGCTGTTATGGAAGGGGTTAAAACTAAAGGCAGGGAAGGAGACTACTATATTGCTACAAATAAGAGATGATGCGCAATGGAAAATAATCTTATTAGTTGCATATTTGGTGTATGGGGAGGAAGAGGAGTAAGGGGAGGGAAGCTTTTAAAATACTTCCTCAGTTTCTGGCTTAGACAGTAGTGTCATTTGTCAGTATGGGGAATACAGGAGGAGAAGCCAATTTTGAGGGGAACAATAGGTCAGGGGAAGAAGAGGTCAGTTTTGGGAATGCTAAGTTTCAGGTACTAGGTATGGAGATGCTGACTTGGGATCATCAGTGCATGCACAATATTTGAAGCTGGAAACATAAAACTGTTCATGAAGATTATACAGCTTAAGGGGAAGAAAGGGAAACTCAAACAGGAATCCTGGGAAACATTAACATTTGCAGGATGGCCCACAGTGAAGAAAGTCTGTGGGGAGGTTTGACACAAATCAAGGGAAGGGAGATATTCACTGGTAATCTTGGTGAGAACACTTTGAGTGGAATGATGGGAGAAAAAAACCAAATTACACTGGGCAGAGAGTGAATGTGTAGTGTGGAAGTGAAACGACTGGATGCAGACAGTTCTTTAAGATGCTTGGTTATAACAGGAAGAGATGGTACATACTGCCAGAATCCAATGAGCTACCATTTCTCTTCTATTGGATAGCTCCTAGTGACGGTGATACAATAAAGCTTGATGGTGCTGGCATTTCACAAATGATAGCTGAATTTCTGGCAAAGTTTGGGCAAAAAATGCAGCTAGGAATGAAACCGTCATAGCGAAAAATATGGAAGTGCTAGTCTCAAGACAGGTAATCTGATCCAACACAGAAGTCAGAATTCACCAAGGTAATCATAAAACAGCAACAATTAGTTTTCAAAATCATGTCATTTATTTGTTTTTTCTAAAATAACCTATCAAGTATCAATTAAACTGTATGTGAAATGTAGGATTAAAAAAAATGCAGGTCTTCCTCCTCCACAACATTCATTTGGGGAAAATACTTGCAGCAATGACATTTCTCACTGCGTGTGGTAAAATCTGAAAGGAGGTGAGAGCATGTGTGATTTGAAATAGTCTTTTACAGATTCTGATCTGTACTCTCACACCTTAGATGAGACTCCTTGCCCTAGAAAGCCATTGTAGGGAGGCAGCTCAGTTCAGTAAATGTTGGTTTAAGTGCCTCAAATGTGTCCAATAGAAGGCGTGGAGGCAAAAGCACTGGGTTTTCAGTTTGGCTCCCTACTCACTTGGTATGTGGCTTTGCCTTAGTCTCTTAACCTCTCCTTGTCTATTTCTTCACCTGTAACCTAAGAGTTGTATGAGAGAATCTTTATTTCTATACAACTCTTGATATTCTACGATTCTATGACAAGTAGGTTCAAGGCTGCTGAATTAGTACTTTTTCCCCTCTACTTTGTTATTTTCAAGAGCATGTGGAAAGTTTTACTTCTATGCCTCCTGCTCTAGCCATTCCCTCAAACTTCCACCTGCCTAATTCCTACATAAGCTTGACTTCCAATACTACTTCCTCAATGAAGCCTCTCCAATCTTCCTATTAGGAAGAAATCTCTTTCTCCTCTGGCCTCTCAGAACACTTGATCTTCACTTTGCTTATGGCATTCCCTGCTTCAGCATCCATGTCTTTTCTATTCTACTAGAGCAGAGGTTGGCAAACTTTTTCTGTAAAGGGCCAGATGGTAAATACTTTATGCTTTGCAGGGCAAATGGTCTCTGGCACAACTACTCAACTTTCCCCTCGTAGCAAAAAAAAGCAGCCATACATAAATGAATGAACATGGCTGTCTTCCAATTAAACTTTATTTACAAACAGGCAATGGTCTGGCCTGCAGGCTGTGGTTGCTTAGCCTGCGGGTCATAGTTTGATGACCTATGTGTTAGATTATAAGGGTCTTGGAGGCCAAGTGCCACATTGTATTATCGCTGTATTCCTTGTGATGACTAGTAAAATATATTCTTGCCTGATGGAACTCAAATAAATGGAATAAATTCATCTACTTAAAATATGAGGAAAGAAAATCAATACCTCTTCGATCAGTGTTATCTACATCAGGGCACAGATTTAGGAAGGTAACACTGTAGCTTGAAATAATGGATATAAAAACATATGAACATGGTGCAGTCCTTGGCCCCCTGGCTTGCTTCTCCCCTTAATAATTCAATCAGTGTTTTATATTGTTGCCTTCTGGAAAGAGTATTTTTTTCCTCTAAATCTAGGGGCTTGGGTCAGGCACACCTTAGTCCTCAATATATAATCCCAAAAGCCAAAGTACCCTTCTACATGTAAACAAAAGCACATCTTTCCAAACTTTTTATTTTGAAAAAATGTCACACCTTCAGAAAAGACAAAGAATGGTATACAATGAATCCATGTACTCTTCACCTAGATTCACCAACTGGGAATATTCTGCCACATTCGCAAAAACTCATTTTAAAAATAAAATGTAAACTGTATCCACTGTGTGTACTTCAATGAGTTTTGACAAATGTGTACACCTATGTAACAACTATCACAATCAATATAAAGAACATATTTTCATCATTCCATTCCTAAGTTCCCTGGTGCCCTTTTGAAGTCAATGTTTTCCTCCGCCCCTGGCTCCAGCCAACCACTGATGTACTTTCTGTCATTACAGATTATTTTACATTTTCTAGAATTACAAATAACTGGAATTATACAGTAGACAGACTTTTGAATCTAGTTCTTTCTCACTCTAATGTTTTTAAGATTCATGCATGTTGTTGAATATATCAGTAGTTCATTCCTTTTTATTGCTAAATATAATTCCTTTGTATGAACATACCACAATTTGTTTATCAATTCACATGCTGATGGACACATATGTTGTTCAGGGATTTTAGTTACTTATGAATAAGACTGCTAAGATTATTCCTGTACAAGTCATTTTGTGGAAAATGTTTTCATTTTTCTTGGGTAAATACCTAGGAATGGGACTGCTGGGTTGTAGGGTTAAGTGTGTGTTTATAAGAAATTGCCAAACTTAAAGCATACTTTTTAAAACACAGGAATTTGTTAAATTATACTGTCAAAATTCAAAAGAAAGCAAGTTATCTTTCAAGGAACACAACCATGAACTAAAAAGCGTAGTCTACGTTAAAACTTTCATTCCCTGCAGTCAGAGGTGTTAATGAGACCTAATATTGCTGCCTTTTCCTCTCTAAACAGACTGCTTTCACAGGTGAGAATGAACTGAGCAAGAGCAGAGGCCAACCATAAAGAATGCTTTCAGTCCATTTCCCACATCTCGTAAAACCCCACAAAGAGTGGGAAAGGGCATGGAAACAGGAACTTAGCTGTGCATATGACCATTTTAATGTCTGGTATGACTGTTTTCTTTAATTTACTGGAAAAGCCAGAAGGCTTCTGCTTGATGCCCTGCTATATTCAAATACTAAGTATGATGATGTTGGGATATATGCTTCAGGAGGGCAGGGTCCTCTTGAATTATTATAGGGTCTTGGGAAAGGCTTTGAACAGGTTTTCACTGTATTCACCTTCCCAATTTCTATCCCCCACCCCCACCCCAAATGACCAACCTGCATTCTCTTTTCCTTTACATTCTATCTCCTTCCTCAGCACCCCTCTTGTCTCTGTCTCTTTCTCCTTCTGGGTCTCACTCCTGTCTTCCTTTTAGTCTCCCTCTTGCATTCTCTCCCTCATCTCTGTGCTTTCTGAATCTGTGCACACATGTACACGTCTATGACTCTTACCCTTGCAAGGTTTATCTCAGACTTCTAGTCCAAGTCTCCCCTCCTTCTCACAAACAGTAGCTATCAAGCCCTGTACCTCCAGACTTGTTAGACATAAAGGAACAGAACTATTCTCTTGCATTGCTGATGATGGTCTTTGGACTTTCATTTGCAGTTAGTATTCTCCTTGCAGCCAGAATGTGAACTGTCTACCACAGGATACCAAGGATACTACAGGTTCCCACCTGGCGACTGCGCTTGCCCATTTTCCTGAACCTCTACATTAAATGACTACACAATATTGTGCTCAAATTGTCATACACTGTACACTGAATAGCTGTCATTCCCTTTAAGGAATTTTTATAAAATGAGTAAAAGAAATGTTTTTAAATCCCTTTTGCAAGGATTTTAAATGTGTTTCAATTACATGCTGTTGTTGTTGTTAGGTGCTGCTGAGTTGGTTCCGACTCATAGCGACCCTATGCTCAACAGAACGAAACACTGCCCAGTCCTGCACCATCCTCACAACTGTTGCTATGTTTGAGCCCACTGTTGCAGCCACTGTGTCAATCCATCTCGTTGAGATCTTCCTCTTTTTCGATGACCTTCTACTTTACCAAGCATGATGTCCTGCTCCAGGGACTGGTCCCTCCTGATAACATATCCAAAGTATGTGAGACGAAGTCTTCCCATCCTCCCTTCTAAGGAGCATTCTGGCTGTACTTCTTCCAAGACAGATTTGTTCGTTCTTCTGGCTGCCCACGGTATATTCAATATTCTTCGCCAACACCATAATTCAAAGGCATCAATTCTTCTGTGGTCCTCCTTATTCACTGTCCAGCTTTCACATGCATATGAGATGACTGAAAATATTATCGCTTGGGTCAGGCGCACCTTAGTCCTCAAAGTGACATCTTTGCTTTTAAACACTTAAAAGAGATCTTTTGCAGCAGATATAACTAATGCAATATGTCGTTTGATTTCTTGACTGCTTCCAAGGGCAATGACTGTGGATCCAAGTAAAATGAAATCTGTGACAACTTCAATATTTTCTCCGTTTATCACGATGTTGCTTATTGGTCCAGTTGTGAGGAGTTTTGTTTTCTTTATGTTGAGGTGCGATCCATACTGAAGGCTGTAGTCTTTGATTTTCATCAGTAAGTGCTTCAAGTCCTCTTCACTTTCAGCAAGTGAGGTTGTGTCATCTGCATATCACAGGTTGTTAATGAGTCTTTCTCCAATCCTAATGCCTTGTTCTTCTTCATACAGTCCAGCTTCTCGGATTATTTGCTCAGCATACAGACTGTATAAGTATGATGAAAGGATACAACTCTGACTCACACCGTTCCTAATTCTAAACCATGCAGTATCCCCTTTTTCTGTTCAAATGACTGCCTCTTGGTTTATGTACAGCTTTTGCATGAGCACGATTAAGCATTCTGGAATTCCCATTCTTCGCAATGTTATCTGTAATTTGTTATGATCCACACAGTCAAATGCCTTTGCATAGCCAATAAAACACAGGTAAACATCTTTCTGGTATTCTCTGCTTTCAGTCAAGATCCAACTGACATCTCTAATGATAACCCTTGTTCCATGTTCTGTTCTGAATCTGGCTTGAACTTCTAGAAGATCCCTGTTGATGTACCACTGCAATCGCTTTTGAATGATCTTCAGCAAAGTTTTACTTGTGTGTGATATTAATGATATAGTTGGATAATTTCTGCATTCTGTTGGATCACGTTTGTTTGGAATGGGCACATATATGGATCTCTTCCAGGCAGTTGGCCACACAGCTGTCTTGCAAGTTTCTTGGCATAGATGAGTGAATACCTCCAGCGCTGCATTCGTTTGTTGAAACATCTGAATAGGTACTCAGTCACTTCTTGGAACCCTGTTTTTCACCAGTGCTTTCAGTGCAGCTTGGACTTCTTCCTTCAATTCCATCGGTTCTTGATCATATGCTACCTCCAGAAATGGTTGAACACTGACCAATTATTTTTGATACAGTTACTCTGTGTATTCTTTCCATCTTCTTTTGATGCTTCCTGCACCGTTCAATATTTTGCCCATAGAATCCTTCAATACTGTAACTCAAGGCTTGATTTTTCTCTTCATTTCTTTCAGCTTGAGAAATGCCAAGAGTGTTCCTGCCTTCCATTATATAGCTAGAGATAGACAGTCTACAATGAAAGCTTTCACTTTATTTTCAAACGGACAATAATTTCCCCAATAAAGAAATCTTTTTAATTTCAAGACCATACTGAAGCCCTAACATTTAAATTATTAAGAGTGTTTCAACTGAGGTCAATGAATGCTGCTGATGGAAAGCACATAACTCTTATCAACTCATTCTAGATTTCTAGAACTTATTTCTGTACTTCTTTAAAATATCTACATATGTGTGTGTGTTTATATATAATCTTAAACTTTAGAAAAACTGCAAATATAGTTCAAAACGCTTTCTTCCTGAATCCTGGGAGAATAAGTTGCTCACATGATGCCTCACCACCAATGACTACTTTTGTAGGTATTTCCAACAAACGGGGACATTCTCCTACAGAACCACAATACATCCATCAAAATCAAGAAATTAACATTGATTCTTTATTACTCTCTATCATGGATTGAATGTATCCCCCAAAAATATCTGTCAACTTGGCTGCATGATTCCTAGTATTGTATGACCGTGTACCATTCTGTAATCTGATGTGATTTCCTTATGTGTTATAAACTCTACCACTATGATGTAGTAAGATGGATTAGCAGCAGTTATACTGATGAGGTCTACAAGATTAGATAGTGTCTTAAGCCAATCTCTTTCGAGATATAAAAGAGAGAAGTGAGCAGACACACATGGGAACCTCATACTACCAAGAAAGCACTGCCAGGCGCAGAGCACGTCTTTCAGACATGAGGTTCCTGTGCAGAGAAGCTCCCAAACCAAAGGAAGATTGACGACACAGACCTTCCTCCAGAGCCAACAGAGAAAGCCTTCCCCTGAAGCTGATGCCCTGAATTTGGACTTGTAGCCTATTGGACTGTGAGAGAATAAACTCTTTGTTAAAGCCAATCACTTATAGTATTTCTGTTATAGCAGAATTAGATGACTAAGCCACTATCTAATCCTCGGGTCCCATCTGAAATATGCCAATCGTCCCAATAATGTCTTTTATAGCAAAAGGATCCAGTTGAGAATCATGTTGTGTCTAGTTGTCATGTGTCTTTAGTCTCTTCCAGTCTTGAAAACTTCTTAGTGACTCCTTGAACTTTCATGATTTTGAGACTTTTGAAGATTATAGGGTATAATTAAAAAAAATTTTTTTTTGTTGCACTTTATATGAAGGTTTACAGAAAAAATAGTTTCTCATTAAGCAGTCAGTACACGTAATGTTTTATGACATTGGTTAAGAACCCCATGACGTGTCAACACTCTCCTTTCTCGACCTTGAGGACTTTTTTTTTGGGGAACATATACATAGCCAAAGTTACACCATTTCGAAAGTTTCTACATGTACAATTCAGTGACATCGATTACATTCTTCCAGCTGTGCTGCTATTCTCACTATCCTTTTCCAAATTATTCCAGCACCTTTATCTTCAACTCACTGTCCCCTAGGCTTCCCATTAAATCTTTTGAGTTACTGTTGTCAACTTCATCTCACATAGATAATTCTTTTTTTTTTTTTGTACCTTAGATGAAGGTTTGCAGAACAAATAGTTTCTTATTAAACAGTTAGTACACATATTGCCCTATGACAATGGTTAACAAACCCATGACATGTCAACACTGTCCCTTCTGAACCTTGGGTTCCCTATCACCAGCTTTCCTGTCTATAGGGTATAATTTTGAAGAATGTTGTACAATTTGGGTAGGTCTGATGTTTCCTCATGATTAGATTCAGATTATCTGTCTTTTGCAGGAATATCATAGAAGCGATGTTGTGTTCTTCTCATTGTATTCTATCAGGATGGCCAACAATTTTGATTTGTTGCATTATAGATGGTGTTCACTTGGACCATTTGATTAGACGGTGTGTGCCAGATTTTCTCAGTATAAAGTTACTCTTTCAATTAAAAAAAAACAAACCAAACCCATTGCCATCGAGCTGATTCTAACTCATAGTGACCCTATAGTACAGAGCAGAACTGCCCCATAAGGTTTTCAAGGCTGTAATCTTTATGGAAGCAGACTGCCACATCTTTCTCCCTTGAAGCAGCTGGTAGATTCGAACTGCTAACCTTACAGTTAGCAGCCGAGTGCTTAACCACTGCACCACCATGTCCCCTCTCTTTCACTTAGTAATTAATAATTCTTTACCTAAGATTCTTAAATTAATGCTCAACCTTATTCTAATATAAGTATTTAAGGGTATAAGTTTTTCTTATGGTTTTTCTTTAGCTGCATCCCAAAAATGTCGATATGTAGTACTTTCATTATTTTTCTATTTTGTTTTAAAAAAATATGTATTTTATGAATTCTAAGTTCATTATGTGTCTCTATATTTCTAAATGTATGGGGATTTTTAATTTATTTTTTGTTACTGACGTCTACCTTAATTGCATTATATTCAGAGAAACTGATTGTATTATACTTCTATTTAAAGCTAAAAACTTGCCTCTATGCACTGCTTTTTAAAAATATGCTCATTAACATTTAGTTCAACA
>NW_004443966.1:22357176-22367271 GCF_000243295.1 Trichechus manatus latirostris | reverse complement strand
TAAAGGCCAGAATCCAATCCAGGACCCCACACTGAATTTAGTTTTCACATGTCTTTAGTCTCCTCAAATCTGTGACAGTTTCTGTCTTTGTATTTTAAAGAGTTTTGGTCAATTATTTTGTAGAATGTCCCTTAATTTAGGTTTGTCTGATGTTTTCTCTTAATTAGATTGCATTTTTGCGAAGAATACCATAGAAGTGATGTTGTTAGCTTCTAAGTGCAACATAACAGAGGGTAAATGATAACCGATATATCCTGTTACTGGTGATGTTAACTTTGATCATTTGGTTAAGGTGGAGTCTACCCAGTTTCCTCATTATAAAATTACTCCTTTTCCCTTTGTAATTAGAAGTATTTTGGAGTTATTTTGAGACCATGCAAATATCATGTTTCTCATCATACTTTTGCCCACTAATTTTTGCATCTGTCAGTGATTCTCTCTTACAACAATTATTACTGTGCTGTTTGTCTAATAGGAACTTTCTGTTTTCATTATTTCTTCTCATTTAATAATTATCCAGTGAATTTTTTTCTTTCAGTTATATTGTTCTGTTCTAGAGAGTTCTATTTGGTTCTTTATTACGTTTTTTCTTCTCTGCTGAGATGTCGTATCTTTCATTCATTATGACGGTATTTTCCTTTTTGTCCCTGAGCTTAGTCATAATAGTTGTTTTAATATCATTGTCAGCTATTTCTCATATCTCTGTCATCTAAAGGATGATCTCCATTCATTGTCTTTCCTCTTGAGAATAGGTCACATTTTTGTTTTGTTTGTTGAGCAATTCTGGATATTGTGAATGTTATGCTGTGGAGTCTCTGACTTCTGTTATATTCCTCTGACAAATGTTTTTAAATTTTTTCTTCCTTTTTAAGCAGGCATGTGACGTCATTCGACTGAAACTACACAAGTCTACTCTTGGATAGTGTGATGGTGAAGAGTGTGTGTCAACCTACCTGGGCCATGATTCTCCATGGTTTGGCAGTTATGATGTAGTTTGGCAGTTATGTAATGATGTAATCACTTCCCTGATGAGATCTGATATAACGTAATCACCTCCTTGATGAGATCTGCTATAAACAGCAGTCAGTTGAAAAGGAGTTTCTTGGGGGTGTGGCCTGCATCCAATATATATATATATATATATATGGACTTTCTGGCAAAGCTCACTGGCTTTTGCTCTGCTCTGGATCCTGCATTTGGCTCATCATCTCATTATCTGACCTCCAGTTCTTGGGACTTGAGCCAGTAGCCAGCCATCTTATCTGCCGATCTTGGGTTTGTTAGCCCCTGCAGTTACGTAAGTCAGGAGAAACCTCCAGCCTGATTCCTGACCCATGGACTTGGGACTTTCCAGCGTAAACCATTTCCTTGATATAAATCTCTCTCTCTCTCTCTATACACTTCACTTGTTTTGTTTCTCTAGAGAATACAGCCTAAGACAGATAGTATCTCAAATCTCAGTTCAGTTAGTTCAGTTCTTTTGTCTTTAGTTGAGGTACTTGGGATCTGTCCCGTACATGCATGGCTCAAGGATTAATCACATACTTATACACAATTAGAGACTCTTCCTTTCTAGCTTTCTTGTTTATGAATATCCCCCTCACTTTCTCGCAGCTGTCTCTGTCTTCAACTCTGTCCTCTGGTTTTTCAGGCCAGAAAGATTTTGGATTTTCTACTGGAGTTCTTACTACTCCATGCGGCACTAATTGTGGTCTGCCCTCAGGCTGAAAGCCATAAAACTGGAAATCTCATCCAATACTATGCCCTTCATCCAAGTGTCTATTCCCATTCAGAACTGCTTGCTTTTGATTGCTCTCCAGTAAATCCAGGTATTTGCTTCTTTATACTTTATCCAGAGATTGTATATGTCATCTGTAGAAGGGTTGGTCTGACAGGCGTTTATTCAACATACAGGAAGCAGAACTGAATTATCTGTACGATACTAAAATTTGTTAAGACTTGTGGCTTAGTGCACTGGGAATTCTTGTTAATTTTCCATGTGTTCTTATAAAAAATGTGTGTTCTCTAATCTTGTACATTAGGTTCTATCTACGTGCATTAAACCAAATTTGTTAATTGTTTCCTCAAGCCTTTTGCGTCTTAACCAATTTTTTGGTTTGCTCTACCTATCAATATTGAAAAGCAGTGAGCTGAAATCTCCACTATGATGGTGGATGTGTCAATTTCTTCCTCAAGCAGTCAATTCATGATTTAAAGTAATAGTGATGATGATGGTGATAATACCATTTCATATGACTGCAGTGAAATGGCATTTAGAGTTATAATATGACCCATACTCTTTTATTAGTTGAATTCTAAATGTAGCTCTGAGAATAAAGTTCCACAGTAATCATAATACCCCTTAACCGTTCTCACCAAATTTAAATTAGCAGTGTGACATGGAATATAGTGGAAAGAATGTTAGGCTGGGATTTAAAGAAACTTCAGTGTGAATCCCAGTTCTACTGGTAACAACCTTCAGAACTTTTGGCATGCACCTCAACCCTATATCTCTCCCATCCCTTTCCTCTTTAAGTTCTACTGTCTTGATTTATAAAATAAGTGGACTGAACCAGACTAGACACTCTGAAGGCCTCCTTTCTGGTTCTGATATTCTCTGTGTCAATAAGACATATGGCATATTGGACATAAACAGAGCTCACATTTTTGAGGAAGGAAAGGACAAGGTGGCCTTGACAGGCTGAACAAATGCCACACAGTGACAGAAGATGGAAGATGCAACTGGCACCGGGAAGAGTACTGTCACCTGTAGAGTGTTGAAGGATTTCTGCTCCCTTGTAATTAACTACGGAGTCCATGTTCTGGCTCCTCAGTACAAAGAAAAGAATGTGGTGATTGGCTGCCCCAGCTCTCTGCTGCTATAATGAAAATCAGACAGGCACCTGCATGGCTCTGCACATGACTCAGTGAAAAACAATCCCCTTGCTGATACAGGTTGCAGTTAGATTTTCTTTGTTTGTATCCAGGGCTTTCTTGTTACCTTGTGAAGAGCTCACCAACAGCTTCTTTGATCCAACATTATCATATCAATTATTCAAGGCTTGTACATCCCTTTTCAATTAACAATCTCCTTGGCTCCAGAAAACACATATGCACAATTTATAAGCGTATTCTTTAAATATTTCATAAAGAACAGGTCACTATAAATTAAAAATAAGACTGCTAATGAAATATTTAATGTCTTTTGAAATGCAATGAAATGTCAAGAAATTATAAATCTTTTAATTAAATGTTTCTTTAGTATATTCTGCCCAGGTAACAATATTAAACATGTATAGAAATTAAAGTCACAAAAACAATGCTTTGTTTTGTTTGTCAACTTAATAAAGTAGGGACACATCAATTTAGCTCACAGGAAGGGAAGTTCTGGACAAGGACTCAGGAGACCTGAGTCCAGGTCATGATTGTGCCATCAGGTAGCTGTGTGATCCTTTTTCCATATCTCAATTTGCTCATCTGTATGTGGACTAGTTAGACATTTTACAACATTAAAAACCTATCAATCTATTTTCACAGCACTCAGTATTACATTGACGGGTCTTTTTATTGCCTTCCAGTGTGCATGTCTGGTTTCCTGAAGGAGATATACTGAGGCTAGAGACCCACTATTTTGTGCACTGAAGCTATCTAGACACAGAGAAGATGCCTAACAATAACTTACTGAATGAAGGAAAAAATCTGCTGTAACATATTTTAAAGCTTTCACACTTCTGGGAAGATAAAACATCTGTGTTAGCCATAATTCCTAGAGAAAGCCTGTCTAAATGAACAGTTTTGCAGGGCTCCAAACATACTCCTCAAGAGCTTACCCTAAAAATCTTAACTTTGCATATACACTGCAGAAAGAGTATTTTAAGAAGAGCCATGTGCCTTTATAGTGCCACGTGCTAACTTATCTTTCATAAAAATTATAAATCCAGACTTATGTAAGTTCTACCCATCCTTGAGGCAAAGTCAAATCCAATTTCTTCCCAAAAACCTCTCCAATGTCCCAAGTTAGAATTCATTCATTCACTCATTAAATATTTAACAAGCACCTACTAAGTGCCAGGCACTCTTCTAGGTTGCTTGGGCTACTCTGTAGCTCTGATAACATGACAGACTCCTCATAGTTTGTCTTTAATATTTATGTATGCAATTTCTTCTCTCCTTAACTGTGGGCTTCTAGGGTGAAGGAACTATGTCCAATTCACCTCCTCAATCCTGACATTTGTACAGTGCTTTGCTCATAGCTACTGAAACGAAATACAAGAGTGCTAAAACAAATTCCAAGTGGTTAGATTTGAAGAAAAGAGTCTTTTATACTGTCTGGGTCTGCTAAAGAACCAGGAAGGTTGAGGGGCCTAATAATCAGGTATCTCATAAATTCTACCAGATTTCAATTAATTATATGCTTCTTTCTAAAAGAAAATGTGTTGGAATATATGTTGACAAATATTTTCTATCCTTGTTTAAAGGGCACTGTCAAGTAGTATGGGGCCCTGGAGGCACAGTGGTTAAGCATTTGGCTGCTAATCAAAAGGTCAGCAGTTCAAATCCACCAGTCACTCCTTGGAAACCCTGCGGGGCAGTTCTATTCTGTCCTATAGGGTCGCCATGGGTTGAAATCAACTCGACAGCAATGGTTTCTTTTTGGTATCAAGTACTGTATCTGCAACCAATCGTGGGAATGGCATAGCATTTCTTTCCATTGTTCATGCGGTCACCATAGTGAGGGGCCAACTTGAAGGCAGTAATCAAGTTAGGGATCCATATATCAGTTTACATGTATATTAAAACCAGGGATATACCTAAGTTAGCAAGAAAAATGGAAATGTAGCCAAATGATTTTCAGAAATATAAGAGTCACCATCACCAACTACACCCCCCCACCTGCCCCCCCCCCAAAAAAAAAACCAGGAAACACGCCTTCCTCTTCCCATGGCCACAAACACAGTAACAGCAACATCAGCACTGACAACTAGTGAATAAAAGGAACTGACAAACCAAGAAGTGCCACATGTATGGAGAGGAGGGATAAAATGTGTTTGGCAAACTGTCCCAGGATCCCAGTTCCAAACAGGAAAATTCACAAAGCAGAATAAACACAGAACGTGGTGAAATCTATTGGTTGAGAGATTAAAAGCTTTTCTACGTGTCAGGAAACCTTGAGGTCACAAGCAAGAGAATACTGCTGAAAGAAAACTGGGGAGAGGATCAAGCTACATGGTAGGCACTTAATGGATGATAGCTATTATGAGTAGTTAAGGTCTAGCTCAAATGTCCCTCCTTTGTGACGTCCCAGGCAGAGCTACTGAACTTCCTCTGTGCTCCCACAACACTCTGTACAGGCTGCCATCACAGCCTTGACTATATGTCGTCTATAGGTCTGTTCCCACTCTTAAGCAGAGAACTTCTGGAAGGTAGGAGTCATATTCTATACTTCTCTGCAATTGGAACATAGTAGGCACTATACCATTATTAAGTGAGAGAATAAATGGACTACCTCATAT
Source organism: Trichechus manatus latirostris (assembly GCF_000243295.1). Classification (NCBI taxonomy): domain Eukaryota; kingdom Metazoa; phylum Chordata; class Mammalia; order Sirenia; family Trichechidae; genus Trichechus; species Trichechus manatus. The sequence goes on along the minus strand of NW_004443966.1, from coordinate 22,361,758 downwards.
GTAGCATAAATTTCTCTCAACGGGAGTAATTTATGACCAGAAAGGAATGAAGAGCCAGGACGGAAGATCACGTGTGTAAGTCTTCTCCCTCATTCAGTCACATTTCACATACTATTCTCTTCATTACTTACGCTGTTCAAAGTACATTAATGTCTCTTCTTCCAATACCAGTAGAAAATAAGTTTCCCAGAGCAAATTCTTCCAGATGATTCAGCATGGAGTGATGGGAGAGCAGGGGATTTGGTTTTTGTTTTTCTCTTCTTATTTGGAAAAATTTAAACTAACAGAAATGTTACAAAAATAGTACAGAGTTCCTTTCACCCGTTATCCTTTTGAAAAGCACCAGTCACTTATTTTGCAGACAGTCCCTCAATTTGGGTTTGACAGACCTAGGTTAGACTCTTGGCTCTGTGACTCACTATGTATGTAGCCAAGGGCAAGTTAACCTCACTGGGACTCAAGTTTCCTCATCTCTAAAATAGGAATAATAATACTGACTTTATGAGGCTGTTTTGAAAATTAAACGAGGAAATATATATTAAAATACCTAGGATATAAGGCCCTACAAAAAATGTTAAAGCTTTTCTTTTTGTCTTGCCTTTCAACTATTTCTGATATTTTGCTGTCTTATCCATATTTTAATCCCTTCTTTTGTAGATAAAACCACATAGAATTCAGCCTTCCGCTGATGACTCAGTGTCATCACTGTAAACAGCCATGGTTGTAGGTCTGTGTCTGGCTTTGTCCTCCCTCACTGCTGCCCCCTTTCACTGTCAGTATGCCAGCCTATAAGTGCTTCTGATTTTCAGCTTGTGATGTGCTGGGATTCATTTATTCACTCATACATTCAATCACAGACTTAGTGAATCCATGAGTGCCAGGCCCTGTGTTAAGATCTTGGAGCTAGTGATAAGTTAGCTCCTGTCCTTGATTTTATCACAAGTGGTTGCTACGAGTCGGAATCGACTCGACGGCAACGGGTTTCATTTTTTTTTTGTTTTAGGGGAAATGGACATAGTCAATTATAATTCAAAGTGATCAATTCGTACAAGCATGAAGATGCCTAGGAGGACACAAGAAGATTACCTAATCTGGACATGGGGAGCGGGTCAGGTCAGGGAAAGTTTCATGAAGAAGGTACTATTATGCCAGAGTTAAAGTTTGTAGAATGTGTAAGAATTAACCAGATGGAGGAGGGAAGAGAGCAAAAAGTATGGAGTATAGGAAGAGCTATTAAAACTGTGTGCTGAATAAAGGTAAATAGGTTCTGAAGAATAAATCTCCTGTGTTGTAAACTTGCAGATTGAGAACAATTTTGCACCAGTACCTCAGGGGCTTAGAAACTTCACCAGGAAACTTCTGGCCCCAGGGCTCTGTTCTGGAGACTGATGTTCTCAGACCTAAACCTTTGGATATTACACTGAGCTTACCTCTTTCAACAACTGTGAGCTGAAGTAAAATTTGAGGCTAGAACTGGCCACTTGTTCCCTAACAGGTTTGCCCCTTTCTGACAGAGGAGTTTCTCACTTTTTTTTTTTTTTTAAATCTCAATGACTACCAAAAAGTCCTTTTAAAACTGACCTTTTCAAGTGAGCTGGCAATAGCTTTTTTCCCTTCCACAGCACTCATTCTGTGGCCTCAGAGGTTTAGCTTTGGGTTCAACTGATTCCAAAGCCCCAATCTAACGCTGTAAATTGGTAATCTTGGCAAGTGGTACAAGCCTATTATCCATTAGATATTGGAACTTAGGAGAACCCAATATAAAATTTTCAAATTATTCAGAGGTTCCTCTGCCAGGGAGTATTTTACTATCCCAATTTTCCATTTCTTTTCATCTGGAGTGTAAATAAATTGAATTCTTGTAGCTTTTCTCTGCAGGGAATATTTCTCAAACCTTAACTGCTTCTAACTCAAAGTAGTAATATTACATACCGTCAACTGGTGTATCAGAAGGTCCATTAAGAAGGTAATCTTGTTACTAAACAGAACATCAGTGCAGTTTTCTGAACAGTTATTGCAGGTGAGGTTGTAAACACTGATTGCATTGCAGAGAGACCTAATAGGAGGAGAAAAACACCATTTGTAAAACCTGAGCAACTCTTTGCCAAACATTTAAAAATATATAAAATGAATGGTATGGGATGGAAGCCACTCTAAAAAACCAAGCCAAAAACTATTAGGTGCAAGGTCCATCAGCTAGATAAAAAGGCTTGTATTTTTCATTCAAAGCCCAGTGTTCATGAGTACCTCTTTATTAATTTTGGATAGCTGCAGAAGCACACAATGGAAACATATTTTCCAGTCTATCTGATAATTTCTTAATAATCTAAGATTAGATATTATTACCCAGGAACTTTGGGATCTAGAATTCTTTGAATAATACCTGAAAAAAAAGGGTCTGTCAAAGCTCCTGTTGCCAGGTCTCCTGGTCCAGGATAACAGCAGATGACGGAAGAAGGAAGTGCCCATGAGGAAAAACTGTAGGCTTTGCCTGGGAGACAAGATCTACAAAATTCTGGAGAGGGAACCTCACACCTGCCTGGAGGCTGTGTGGACATAGACCCAGAGCACCTGAGCAGATGAGGACACCTTTCCTAGAGGGTACAAACTGACCTTTGTAGGCCCAGTCTAAGGTCAAACTGATCAGAGATGTGTTTTTCTCTAAGTGATAAAAAAGAATGATATGCCATTGTTCAAAGAAAAGCTTCGGAGCAACAAGCTGAATGAGCACTCTCATGGGTGCTTTGAAGATTAACACTAAAACCTGCATTACCTGAGTAAGCAATGCTGATTCTGGCCTGTCTGACTAAATCTCTTGCTTAAGTCCTGTGCAGAGATGTTTTGATTCAATCCCTTACAACCAATCCTCTAGAAACAGTAGCTCTTAAAGTGTGATCATCGGACCAGCAGCATCAGTATCAACTGGGAACTTAGTAGAAACGCAAATTCTCAGGCTATATCCCAGACCTACTGAATTAGAAACTCTGGGGATGGAGCCTAGCAATCTGTGGTTTAACAAACACTGCAGGTGATTCTGATGCTCATTCAAGTCTAAGAACCACTCCTCTATGATGCAATTGAATCAATTCTGACTCATAGCAATCCTATAGGACAGAGAAGAAATTGCCCCATAAGGTTTCCAAGGCTATAATCTTTATAGAAGCAGACTGCCACATCTTTCTCTCACAGAGTGGCTGGTGGATTCGAACCACCGACCTTCTGGTTAGCAGCCAAGTGCTTAACCACTATGCCACCAAAGTTCCTTCTCCTCTAGGATAAAGGTTCTACATTGTGACTGAGCATTAAAATCACCTGTAAAAAAATCCCAAACCAAACCCATTGCCATCAAGTGATTCCAACTCATAGCAACCCTCACATGAGTATGAGAATCATTTGTAGATCTTTAAAAATACAGTGAAACCTGTGACAGCCAGAATTTGACGGGACTGCCTTGTTTTTCCGGGTCTCGAAAGTTTTCTGCCTTTGAGAGCGCAGTCTTACCACTTTTCTATTGCTCCTTTTAGTGGAAAATACTTGAGTTTTCCTTCTCTGACAGGTTTCTGACCTACACAGGTTCCAGGTTTCACAGGTTTTACAGTATATGCTTGCCTGAGTTCCTCTCCTAGCAATGCTGGTTGGGGGCTGGGGTCGGCTGTAGACATCTGCATGTTTCAAAGGCACTATGGGCGATTCTGATGTGCAGCGAGTTGAGAGCCACAGGTCTAAGAACCACCATGAGGGTATTCATTCATTCAACAAATATCTAAGTGCCTATGATGTTCCAGACAGTGTGCTAGATGGATAAGACAGACAGGCTCTTCGTCCTCATGGAGTGGATGCTCTAGTGGGAGAGAGACGGTGACGAGATTTTCTGTTGTAATCATCTGTTTGTCTGATATTGTTGTACCCTACTTCATATATAATTGATATGTTCCTAAAAACTAGGCACAGTGGAGTCCATTGGTTAGGAGTATAGACACTGAAATAACACCCACCTAGGTTAGAATGCCAGCTCCGCCACTCAGGATTTTAGCAAGTTACGAATTTACCATCTTAGCATCCATTTTCTCACATATAAAACGGAGATAATAATACCTAAGCTTTACATGGTTGTCGTAAGAATTAAATGAGATAATAGATGTAAAGTACTTAGGACAGCATCTGGCACATGGTTAAGTATTTAATTACGGTTATTAATCTTATTATTTGTTATGAATAAGGTGCAAGTGAAATGTTAATAAACTGAATCAAATCAAAGCATGCCATGGAAGCTATTATTTCCAGGGTAATAAAGCACAGTGCTTCCCAACTTTTTCCATGTTATTTGGCATAAATGATGACAACAACTTTAAGCTAGAAGGAGCCAGAAGAGGCTTCGCTGTCCTAGCATCACTATATCTCCTGAAGGACTGAACAGAAAAACTTGGGTCTACACGTAACTCATTTGTGACACATTGGTTGGAGACTCTATCTAGCAAATTCTTCAAAAAGGCTAATCAGCATTATTTCATTTATTTGATTACATGTCTAGAATTTTGAAAAGAGGGCTTTTCTTTTTAATTTAAAAAAATTAAAAAAAAAA
>NW_004443966.1:22346995-22348019 GCF_000243295.1 Trichechus manatus latirostris | reverse complement strand
AGCAGTGCCCCTAGTGGATCTGTTTGGTTTTTATTTTTTGAGTCAATCTGGAGAGGTATACAACCTGCTCCTTTGCCTATTCTAACAATTTTGTAAACATCTGATGTCTTATTCTATATTTCTTTTGTACTTAAAATACTAAAACTGATATCACATGATTTTTAAAGACTGAATACTGTCTCATCTTATGGATATAAATATTTACTTCAAACAATCCCTTATTTATTGTTGTTTCTAATTTTCAACGTTACAAATAATGTTGTTGGAAACAGGCAAGGTTCTTAGTTGGCAAACCACAGGAAAAAGTTCAGGCTGATTTAAACAGAAAGGGAATTAACTGAAAGGCAATTGGGTTTATCATACAATTGGAAAAACCTAGGAGTAAAAGTGACACTGCCAGGACCACTACTCAAATCACATGACAGACCTGGTCAACTGAAAAAAATACTGGATGCCATATGCCACGGCTTGAACCCTGATACTGTGACTCTGGACACTAGACATAGCTGCCATCAACAGTCACCAGAATAGCTTGAGATGTCCCTGCTTCTTTACTTCGTTAGCTTTAGAGTCAAAGTCTGGAATGAGTATGTTGGATTATAAAACCTGCGTCACATGCCTGCATCCTAGGCACAATGAAGACTGGGAAAGCAAATACTTGGCAGTCTCAGGTTCTATAGTGACAGCCTAACCTTATATGCTGGGGAACTCCCCAGACACAGGATGGTGACTGAGATACTGGGCAACTCAACAGCATGATCCATGTTCACTAAACAAATCATTCTGTACAACTCTGCCTGCTTCCTTCGGATAAATTTCCAGTAACGATAATTTAGGTAAAAGGATATGAACATTTTTAAGTCTTTTGAGGCAGTGTCAAATTCAAATTGTCCTCTAGAAAAAAAAAATTAAAATGAAGAGAACAGAATACAAGGAAAAGATTAGTCCGAAGGACTAATTGTCCACAGCTACCAAGGCCTCCACCAGACTGAGTCCAGTACAGCTAGATGGTGCCCGGCTACCA
>NW_004443966.1:22337983-22346487 GCF_000243295.1 Trichechus manatus latirostris | reverse complement strand
AATGTCACTGAACTGTGCATGTAGACATTTTTGAAATGGTGTATCTTTGGCTATGTGTATTTTCACCAAAAAAAAAAGAGGTTGAGAAGTTAGAGGGTTGATTATGTTGTGGGGTTGTTAACCAATGTTATAAAACAACATGTGTACTTCTGTTTCATGAGAAACTATTTGTTCTGTAAGCCTTCACCTGAAATACAATAAAAAAGAAAAAAAAAGAAAAACCAATTATTCTTCCAGAAAGAGCTTCTTCATGATTTTACCAACGCTGGATAATCTCATTTAAAAAATCTTTATCCATTTGACGGCTGAAAATGGTATTTTTAAAGGTTGCACTTCTTTTATAACTAGTGTAAAGGTTTTCTCATGTGTTTATTGGCCATATTCTTTTAAATACACTTCTGGTACTTTAATAGATTTATATTGTATTTAAACCTACAACATAAAATTAATTTTTAAGTATTTAGTCTTATTGTTTTCCAAAATAAAGTTGTCATATAAATGTATAGTATGCAAGTATGCAGCATATACTATGCAAGTATAAACTTGCCTTTTTGTTAATTGTGTTTATAAAAAAATTTTTATTGAAGGTTTTCATTTAATCTTTTTCTTAATGATTTATAAGGATTTTCTCAGATTATAAATATAACAAAGGGGTTAATACATGTTACAAACATTTTTTCTAGTTTACCTTCTGCTTTTCATTTTGTTTGTTATTTTTAGGGTATTAATTTTTTTACTGTAGTAAAAATGTGTAACAAAACATTTGTCAATTTAAAATTTTTACATGTACAATTGATTATGTTCATCACATTGTGCAACCATCACCACTGTTTCCAAATTTTCTATCACCATTACCAGAAACGCAGTGCCTAAACAATGACTCCCTCCTCACTCCTCACCCTCCACTACTGCCCCTTGTTGTTAGGTGCCATCCAGTCAGATCTGACTCATAGTGACCCTATATACAACAGAATGAAACACTGCCAGATCCTGTGCCATCCTCACAATCGTTGCTATGTTTGAGCCCATTGCTGCAGCCACTGTGTCAATTCATCTCATTGAGGGTCTTCTTTTTCACTGACCTACTTTACAAGCATGATGTCCTTCTCCAGGGACTGGTCCCTCCTGATAACATGTCCGAAGCACATAAGACAAAGTCTCACCATCCTCCCTTCTAGGGAGCATTCTGACTATACTTCTTCCAAGACAGATTTGTTTGTTCTTCTGGCAGTCCATGGTATATTCAACATTCTTCATCAACACCATAATTTAAAGGTATCAATTCTTCAGTTTTTCTTATTCATTTCCTTATTTGGCTTTCGCATGTATATGAGGCGACTCAAAATACCATGACTTGGGTCAGGCACACCTTAGTCCTCAAAGTGATATCTTTGCTTTTTAACACTTTCAAAAAAGAGGTCTTTTACAGCACATTTGCCCAATGCAATATGTCATTTGACTTGTTGACTGTCGCTTCCATGGGCACTGACTCCTGCCCCTAGTAACCACTAATAAACTTCGGTCTCTATATACTTGCCTATTCCAGATTTTCATATTGAGATCATACAATATATGTCTTTTTTTTTTACGACTAATTTACTTCACACAGCATAATGTTTTCAAAGTTCATCCATTTTGTAGCATGTATTAGGACTTCATTTCTCTTTACGGCTGAGTATATAGGGCTTTTTTTTTTTAATTGTACTTCAGATGAAGGTTTACAAAATAAATAGTTTCTCATTAAACAGTCAGTACACATATTGTTTTATGACATTGGTTAACAACCCCACGACACGTCAACACTCTCCCTTCTCGACCTTGAGGACCTTTTTCTTGGTGAAAATATACATAGCCAGTTACACCATTTCCAAAGTTTCTACATGTACAATTCAGTGACATCGATTACATTCTTCCAGTTGAGCTGCTATTCTCACTACCCTTTTCCAAATTATTCCATCACCATTATCTTCAACTCACCGTCCCCTAAGGTTCCCATTGAACGTTTTGAGTTGCTGTTGTCAATTTGATCTCACATAGATAATTCTTTTTTATATAGGGTATTTTTAATGTATTGAAGTTAAACACACTTTCATGTAGCCTAACAATTTTTTCTTTGCGGTTTTCTTTTCTTTTTTCCATTCTTTCCTTTTATGCCTAAAAAGTTCTTTCTCTCTATAAGATGAGGTAACTCTTCATTTGCATCACTTTCTATCCATTTGTATTTATTTTTTCTTGAATTATCATTGTGTGTGATAATTTTGTGGTTTTGTATTTCACTATCAATTCATTTAGAACTTACTTTAGTGTGTGGCATGAAGCAGGGGCCTAAATTTATTTTCCCCTAAAAGAGGTTATGAAATAATCCATTCTTTTGCCACTGATTTGAAATGTCCCCTGCAACATAACTACATACAGGATATTTTCCCTGGTTTCATAGTCTGTTTAATTGATAACTCTGTCTAGCTTTGGGCTGATATCACATTGTTTTATTTATTGTAACTTTATGTTTTAATATATAAAATTGTAGATTCCGTTTTTCTTTTTTAATATGGAGGTACTATATTTAGGATGTTTGGAACCTTGTAGCTTCTTTAATTGTATCCTATTTTCCCTTTGTCTTGATTTACTACTCTGATCTGTATTTTTTACAGTTTTGATTTGTAATTTCTGTTTTCATTCTATTCAATGTAATTCCTACAACTTGTCTTAAACCTTTTGTTGACTCTCATGAGATATAAATAAATATGCAAATAAAAAACGCAAACAAACGGAATGGGATTTTGTCTTAATGAGGTCTATGTTTTCCATTAAAGAAAACTCATTTACTGTTAAAGTGTGGAATGTGCATCTATTAATCTTATGCTCCCAAAACTCTCCCAAGAAACTTTCACAAAGAAACTACTTTCTGATGAGGAAAAAAAATAGGGGCGGGGGGCGGTGGGGATGGACAAAAAAAATCTCAGGGTCAGGAAAAACTTGTCCACTCAGTAAAACTTGTTTGAAAGACAACCTCTATTTGAAGAGCACCTGTCTTAGAAAGATCATTTCTTTGAACCCAGCCTGGGTGGTCTGCCCAGGGCTTTCCCTGTAATTTAAAACTCAAATGACTGGAAGCACTTTTTAACATCAAACAGAAACGACAATATTTAAAAGTATCTTCTGAGGAGACACTGAAATCTCACTGTCCATTCTGTCAAAACTACACTGTGGTTCAGTGTGAGACAAAGGCTTTCTGCCCCCAATCATGAGTCCATGAGTGAATAGTGTGGTCATTAAGACTTCTCACTGAAAATGTTTCTTCTGAAAAATGGAAGACAGAAAAAGCATCAGAAAACCAGGTCTTTTGGCAATAAGTATGGAATCACAGTTACATACAAAAAGGACAGTATTAGAATACACGTGTTGAACACACCTATGAAACAGTTAAATAGAAAAGCCCCAGCTGTTGCAGCCTGGGAGGGTTTGATAATATAACTTAGAAAGTACATAGTTTATATCCTTCTGCAGTTTGCAATGGTTAAGACTTTAGAAAACAATATTTATCAAAATCTATTGTCTTGTATCAGTGTCAAGAGAGCAGCCATTTAAAAACAGCTGCCATAGGCAATCTCACAAAATGTGCATGGGGAAGGGTGAATGGCCTTAAATTCCTGCAGAGCAAAATTCTGTGCCAAGTAGGAACAAGTTCTGGAATTACAGCAATACAGCTGCATAGAGAAACCTGAAAATTTCATCGACAACTATTTGGGCTCTCATATAAGAAAGGGACTGGCCTGATATGGATAAATGTAGAAAAGGGAACAGATCCTAACAAAACACAAGGGAAGATTAGCAACTGGTGTAGAATTAGTTTGAGGAAAGAAGATTATCTGGACTGAACCAGAACATCCAGACCCAGAGTTTCACCAGTTACTTTGGGAAAGAGGAACTGTATGTTAAAACCAGAGCCCCAAGATATATTATAATTTAACAAAAGCTTTTGGATTGCATGAAGCATTTAATAAATAATACATAGTTTATATGCATCCAGTCATTCTCAAATTATACTTTAGTTGTCTTTATAAAGCTCCAAACTAAAATAGCTTCTTTAGGTGTTAAAAAGAATGATCTGAAACTAGGGAGATTTCAACTGCTGTTAGAATTCTGATGCCCTAAGTGGACTAAACAAGTGAGTGGCCCCATCACAGAATGTGGCCCACCTGAAAGCTGCACGTGCCAATTCTAGAGGCTGCACATGAAAATTCTAGAGGCTGAGTATTAAACCACTCAAAACTCTCTTCTGTTACATAAGCAGACTAAGTTACTTCCGGGCAAGGTCCTTGCCTGCATTTATCCTTTTTGGAGCCCTCAGTGTGCAGCACAAAGTTGAACTTCATGGTAGACACTCAATGAAGAAACAAATGTGCTCATTGTTTCAAGTAGAATGTACAAAAATGTGCTACTGTGGAAAATCTCAGTACATTAATTAAGCACATTCTCTACTACTCTACTTCACACTCCTTTGAATTGGATCATGAAGATTTATTCTCAGCCAATCCAGGCTTAGTCTCAGTACCAAAGAAATGTCTTATTTTTCATAGCCATCAGTAATAAATTCCAGGCCCAGCAGAAAAAACAAAACTGTAAGTATCTGAAAGTTTTCAAGTGAATTCATAATGAAAGAAAATTATTTTAGAAATTGAAAATTAAATTGTGACTGAATTGCTTTATAAATCATGCTGGGAAACAAAATTAATACTTATAAAAGCTATTATATTAAGCTTTTCATTGATAGCAGCTTTGGGAGAAGGCATAATTTAGGTTACTGATTCTGTGTAAGAGTTGAATTATAATGGTATTATTAATGGTATCATTTTGTTTTGGGCATCTACTTATGTCCAGGTCCTACGCTAGGTGTGGTAGGCAACAAAGAAAAATATCAGCTATTAGTCTTGACCTCAAGAGTCATATAGATTCTTTTTTTTTTTTTTTTAATTTTTAAAGCAAAACACAGATATAGAAAACCACATAAAACAAATGTATAGCTTAGTGAATTTATCAGAAGAAAAACACCCTTGTGGCCACCACTCAGATCCAGAACTTTGCTAGCAAGAGGCCCCTCACCTTTTCTCATCCCAATTATAGTCCCTCCTCACAAAAGTAACCACTATTCTGATGTTTATAGTGATCACTTCCCTGCATTTCATTATGGTTTTATCGCCTAAGTGTGTATTCCTAACACTATAGTTTAGTCTTTTCCACTTTTTAAGATATATCTTTTTTTTTTTTTTTTAAATATGGCTTGATACATCTTTTAGGTGTTTTTAATCTAAATACCCCTCCATCCCTCTTTTTTCCTTACACTTTTGCTGATTGCATACTCATGGTGAAGTTCAACACATTTCTCTGTCCTCAGTATTTCCTGAGCACTGGCAGCTGGATTCAGCAGCTTGATCAGTCTCAGGTTTGATCCCTTTCGGCAAGACTATAGGTGTGGAGTTCTTTAACCAGGAGGCACATGATGGCTAACTGTCACTCATTTTTAACGTTAGGAGTGGATGATGATCAGTGTCCAGATTCATTAATTCATTGAGAGTTGCAAAACTGTGATATTCCAATTCTATCACTGTTTTTATTATATAAAATAAATTTACAAGAAGACACTTCGCCTCATCTACTTGATTTATAAAACAATTCAGTCACAATTTAATTTTCAATTTCTAAAATAATTTTCTTTCATTATGAATGAAGAATCAAATGTTTGATTCTTTCCTTTTATTTATCCAGATTTCAACATAACTGGTTCCCTGTCATGCTCAGAAAGTGACCAATTAGTTTTTTCTCAATACCACTGAAATTCACGGATTTAAACATATTTGATGGGTTTTAATCCACTGCATTCTTATCCATATTAAAACTCAATTTGCCCCATCTTGGGCCCTTGGGCTGAGTCCTTTGACTGGACTCTAACAGTTTTTGATGACTTCCATCTACCTGGGATGACAAGAGGTTCAAGATTTATTGTCTACATTTTCTGCCCTGGACCTTGTTATCAGTGAGTAATCCAAAAAGTATTGGTTTATTATAATGGGAAATAACACTTCAAAACCATAATCTAGCCCTGGGAATTCTCAGTGCTACTGGGGTGGTTATTGTTTCTAGGTCTTTAGAATGAATAGAGCTAGGACACACATACACACACAAAGATAGAATACCTTTTGAGTTCATACTGATATTTCAGATTCAAATTCAGGACAAAGAGCCCTCATCCCCCAACTTAAACTCTTCTGTATAACATCTCTCTCCTTTCTTTCACACTAAGAATCCTCGTTCTCAAGGATACAGAAGTTGACAGAATTGTTGTTGCTGCTAGCTCTCATCAAGTTGGTTCTCGACTCATGGTGAACCCATGCACAGTGGAACAAAATGCTGCCTGGTCCTGCACCATCCCCATGACTGGTTGTAGATCAGACGTTGTTCTGTTGTGATCTATAAGATTTTCATTGGCTGATTTTTGGAAGTAGATCAGCAGGCCTTTCTTCCTAGTCCATCTTCATCTGGAAGCTCTGTTAAAACCTGTTCAGCATCACAGTAACATGCAAACCTCCAATGACAGATGGCTGGTGGTTGGCACATAAGGTGCTAGAATAGGCACAATCACTCAATTGTTATATGCTATTTTATAACACACAACAGTTTCAGAATAACAATATTAATAGTATCATCAACTATGATTACTGAAAACAGTTAAAAAAATTTTGGCCTTACTTTTTTATACCTGTACTATCTATACTGTCAGAACATATAGTCATTTCATGCTATATCCTATCTCTTTTAATCCTCTTTAGCTTTAGTGCTATAAATAATTACATATTTAGTGCTCATTACCAGTCTTTATGTCAATCTATCTGCAGTCATTTGCTTGTCTGAAACTTGTTCTCTCGTAGATTCCTTAGGAAGAGCTCGTGGGAATAATATTCCCTGAGTTCTTGCAGGTTGATAGCAATGCGTCTGCATCCTTAATAAGGAAAGGTCAGTTTTGTTGGATATGAAGTCCTTGGCACACAGCTTTTCTAGGGTATATTAAAAATGTTTTCCGAGGTGGGGCCAAGATGGCGGAGTAGTCAGATGCTTCTGGTGGACCCTCTTACAACAAAGACCCCAAAAAACAAGTGATTCAATTATATATGGCAATCTGGGAGCCCCGAACATCAAAGACAGAGCTGAGGAACGGACTGAGCGGCAGGGGGAAGGAGAGATGGTTATCTTTTGTTAGGTGCCGTTGAGTCGGTTTCGAATCATAGCCACCTCATGTACAACAGAAGGAAGCACTGCCCTGTCCTTTGCCATCCTCAAAATCGTTGTTATGCTCAAGCCCATTGTTGCAGCTACTGTGTCAATCCACTTCATTTAGGGTCGTTCCTCTTTTTCACTGATCCTCTACTTTACCATTTATGATGTCTTTCTCCAGGGACTAGTCCCTCCTGATAACATGTCCAAAGTATGTGAGATGAAGTCTGCCCATCCTTGCTTCTAATGAGCATTCTGGCTGTACTTCTTCCAAGACAGATTTGTTTGTTCTGCTAGCAATGCATGATATATACAATATTCTTTACCAACACCATAATTCAAAGGCATCAATTCTTCTTCTGTCTTCCTTATTCATTGTTCAGCTTTCACATGCATATGAGGTGACTGAAAACACCAAGTCTTGGTTCATAGTAAAACCCAAACCAAACCCACTGCTGTTGTATCAATTTCAACTCATAGTGGCCCTACAGGACAGAACAGAACTGCCCCATAGGGTTTCCAAGGAGTAGCTGGTGGATTCAAACTGCGGACCTGTTGGTTAGCAGCCGAGCTCTTAACCACTGCACCACCAGGGCTCCTTGGTTCATAGTAGGAATTCAAATATACACTGACAGAAAGAATGAATATAATGTTCTCCTCCTCACTCAAAAGAGCTAAAGAAGTCATACTACCCAGCTTAGAAAGCGCGTGTAAAGTCTGTGACCTTCAAAATTTTAAAACAAGCAAAAATAGCTCTAATTTACAAACACAGATTAGATAGAGTCAGCTCTACCTCCTACTTCATCTCCACGGAAAGTAAAATGACTCTAGTGTATATTATTGAAACAATGCACTTCAAATGATGAAACAATATGGAGTGCTTATAGGCTAGTAACAGAAAAATAAAGTCATCTGGTTATGCTTATAATGTTACTGACTGTGGCAAGGGAGAACTTTTCCAATGGAGTCTGATTTTAATCATGTCCGATGGGTCTATTGTACCAAAGAGATCTAAATAGATTTTAGATGTATAGTACTGATAAGAAGAAAATATACTGAATAAAAGTAGACAAAAATAGTATTTCACATGAAAAATGTATTTGTAAAAAGTCGTGGTATTGTATGTATAGAAAAAATATATATTTTTTTATTGTACTTCAGGTGAAGGCTTACAGAACAAATAGTTTCTCATGAAACAGTAGTACACATACTGTTTTATGACATTGGTTAACAAC
>NW_004443966.1:22325612-22336905 GCF_000243295.1 Trichechus manatus latirostris | reverse complement strand
TTCACAGATTCATTGTTGTTCTATAGAAAATATTTTTAATGTTATTATTTTGATAAACAAATCTTGCTTAATAAGAAAATACTTTGTCAGCAAGAAACCTGGGGACAGAGGAATGATGCAGAAAATTTAAAGAGGAAGAGATTATTCAGTTTTGCCATTTGTGTGATGACTGAGAAGGTGGAATTTTGGTAGAAATTGGAGAAGTTTTTTTTGTGGTGGACAATGTTACATTTCTGTAAGAGTGTGTGCTGTGGATGAAGGGGGAAATACAACGGGCCTGTGGATGCAAGACCATCAAGAGCATGGCCCCTGCTTTTTGTTTCTCCTGTTGGCATGGCAATGACTAAGCATAAACCCACATGGCCTTCCTTGCCTCCTGCTCTGCTCTATCCTTTCTGATGCTAGGAACATTTAGACAGGGTAGGGAGAGTGGGGAGAGCCAACATCCTGGAATGGCAAATCTCAGCTCAAGACAGGGTCATCAAGCGATGCTAGTAATGCTGGCTGACCAACTAATCCTCACTGAGAGGATATAAATTATATGCATCCTACACTTGAGTTTGGATCAAAACACAATGTAATAATCACAAATGATTATTACATTGTACATCATACTCTGCAATGTAACATTTTAATAATACCAAAATGAATTTTAAAATTAAACTATTTTGCTAATTATAATGATGCTTCCAAGCAAGGCATAACACAATCTTCAACTAGATGTGTTATTTCAAAGGTTACTGTTTAGCTGGTAAATTTGGTACAAACAAAATAAGCAATTTAATTATTCCATAGGGACATATTCTAATTTTGGATTGCGAACCATATATATTTTAAGCACCAACCTAATTAGATGTTCTGCATTTCCTCAAATTAACCTCCTGCTGAGAAAGTGTTATATTTCAAAGACTACAATAGTACATTTAAAAATGTAGGGTGAGCATCAAATTAATACACTGAATTAATTTTAAGCTTTAGTGCTAAAGCATTACTTTTACTAAACATAAATTTGTTAATAACAAGACAGTTATGATTAGCAAGTTTTTCGATATGTTCTTAAGTAAGATCTGGTTATGTAATTTTAAATTCACAATTAGACACACTGGGTCTGGAGAAGACCCCAGGTGGTTTGCAGTGTTAAACAGCAGATTAAAGTCGACACAGCTAATTTCTTTACTTTAATCTTATTAGTGGTACAACAGCTGTCAACTGTAACTATCTCCGTAAAGCCTTCCGAGACATAAACAAAATGCCTCAATATGTCAGATGGAGAAGACTACTTATCAGTCATTACGACTAATTAGCTTGGAGGACAATTTTTTACTTTTATTGTCTTGGGGAAAGTTACTTACTTTTAGTAAATCTTGATCTAAAAATAGATGTTCAGGATTACATTAAAATAATTCTGCCTAGAAATAAGCAGTTGTTTATTAACAATGGATTGTGTTCTAAATATTATCCCACACTTGCAAATTCCATTTTATTAATGCCTGCTGAGGACCTATGATGTAGTGAACACATGAGGTGGTACATGGTTCCAACTCCATGATGTCTACATCTGTTATGGGATGGGAAGCTATACCCTACAGTAAATCCTATGATAAATTTACTCCATCTTTGCCACCTGGTTTTGGGCCTTGAAAAGGGTATTTAAGGTAAGAATACAGAAACATTGTTAGGTCTTCCCTGAATGTTTAACTACAAGCATTCTGTTAGATCAGGTACTCTTGCTCTTACCTGGTCCCTACCCTTCTAGGTGGTAAAAATGACTCCATGGATCATTTCCTGTAGCCATAACAATAAGCTACGACGAAAAACCCCAACCTGACAACCAACTACCAATCAACAAAATAGTACCTTTTCCACCAAAAGGAAAAAACTAAAATTAAAAAAAAACTGAGCAACTCACCAGAATGAAAGTAATTTTTATAAGATATCAATGAAATGGTATTTTACTTTTATTAAAATAGTGAAAGTTCAATGTTCACATACCAGAAACAAAAGTATAGCCATCATCACCCTGAAAATACCAGGCTTGTAAGTGATCCAGGCAGGGACTCCCACAGACTCAAAATTAGGACTGAACGGCATTTTTTGCTTACATCTTAAATAATTTAATTTTGTTTCGTCGTGTAGCGTAAAGTATGTTATTGATTAGTCTTAGCTTCCCAATCATGACATAAATTCCTTGAAGACAAAAATCATACATATTGCAGCACAGAAGAAATGATATCGTGTAGGCAACAGGTATAGAAGAAAGAATACCAGAATAGGACACTCAGTCCTAGCTCTGCTAATCTGATGACTAAGAGTAAATCATTCAGGCTCTTTAGGGCTTAGTTACTTCATTTATACAATGAGATAATTTGGTGAAGATACACCAAAGACTCTGAATATTAAATAAATGTAATATATTTATAAAACAGTGAAGCTATTTTTGTATTTCTGACAGTGCTAAGTCTTTTGCGGATTCAGAACATCTCTTTGGAAAAGGTTCCCTTTCTTATACATCTTTTACCCATAATACTAAACAAAGTGCTAAGCACATGGCAATAAAAGTTTGTTAAATGACTGAACTGAATTGCTCTTTGTATTTGATTAAAATAGGATAAGCAACAAGGCTTAAGTCATGATAGTGGCAAGGCAACAATAATAGAAAGATCAATGAATGAGATGGGTATGAACTTTCCCCTCAAAATAGGAAATAAAGAATAATCTTTCACCTGAGTTAATCATCTTGCCCAATTCACTCATATCTAAATATTTCTGATATTGTTCTGACAGTATTCTAATATTTTTTCTTCTTACAGAATTTTATGTTCTTGTGGCACCAAAACGTTTATAGTTCTCCATGCACATCCTATTATTTCAGCCTGCCATGCTCTCATACATGCTGTACCGTCTGTCTAGGAGGATGGTCTTCTACCTCTGTTAGTCAAGCAAACTCTGAATTTATTCTTTAAAACCCAGTTTAGATGTTATATCCTCTAGGAAACAATCAGTGTCCTTTTCTGACAGAGTTAATTACTCTATCCTTTGTGCCACCTCTGTACTTGGTACATACTTCCTCAGCTGTACTTAGTACACTGTAATGAATTACTACTTTCCCTGTTTAGCACACCTCCTGAAGATAAGCACCCCTGAGGGTATGGATGATGTTTTGTTTACCTCCACAACTCTACTGCCCAGAACACAGTTCACAGTGAGGGTCATACAGGCCCCTAGGCAGCATGTGGAAATGTGTAATGCTATATTTGGTTGTCAAAATGACTGCTGGCCTCTGCTGGTATTTAGTGGGTGGGTCAAGGGATGCTATACATCTTGCAATATGCAGGGCAATCTCACATTCTGCCCCAAGTGCCATTTGTTCCCCACTGAGAAATATGCGGTTCCTAGGTCATGCTAGAACATGACCTTTCACAAAGCTCCTTCATACATATTTTCATTTCACCCTCACAACAACTCTATGATAGGAATCTTTGCCCATTTTCCACATGAATAAAACTGTGGTCCAATAAGGTCTTAAGAGATGTGTCTCATATCAAATACTGGCAAAGGTGGGATTTGAACTCTAATGTTGAGTTCAATCCATTAGTACGTTATATTCCCTTTTCTCTAATCCTAAATGGAGTTTCTGGCTTGAATTCTACAACTAACCAAGTAGGGAAGTGAATATGTTTGCAGAAGTAATTTTCAACCCAAAATACATTAAATGTTAGACTTTGATATGTATGTGTAAAATGTGATATTATAATCCCCATCCTAGGTAGGTGTTTCTCAAGAATCTAAGTCCCAAGGCAACAAAAGAATAGAGGTTCCCAAATCAGGAAAGTGCCCCATAATTCTGAAAGGGCTGTGGAGTGCCTTCAACAAGACTCTGTTGCATTACAATGTCTAGCATACCGAAGGACCTGGCCATCAGTTCTACATCTATTGACACTTTCCCCATAGAAATAATTGCTGATTTTAGAAAGGAAACTAATAAGAAAACTGGATTCACCTAAGTGAAATGAGCTTTATAACTATCTTTGCTGGAATACATTAATTTGAAAAAGTGATTTATATTTACATGAACTGAAATGGCAATGCAGAAAACTATTATGTTTGCAAAATAATATGGATTTTGATTTTCAATAAGGCAATAAGCTGATCTCTGAATCAATAGCTAGGCTTGATGAGAATGATTCCCTGGAGAAGGCATGAGTGCAAAGGAAATGGCAAGCAAGCCTCAGATAAGTTGTCATGTCCCAGGAGTGATTTAACAATGATATTCCAAGTTAAAGATTTTCTAAAGTAACCAAAAATGTTCAGCCAACAAAATATTACTTGAGCGCCTTCTAAATGGAAAGCAAATGCCTTAATGTAGACTGGGCTAAGGGGAAAGTCTCAACACTCCTAATTGTATCAGAAAACAAGAACCCACAATCTTCTAGTGCAATTTTTTCCTGTCTTAAGTTCTCTCTGTAGTATTATTGGCACCACAGGTAAAGCAACAACCCCATCTTGAATGAAGTTTAGCATTTCTTATTAGGTGAAGAAGAGAGGAATAAGCAATGGTACGATGCTCTGAAACCTGCATCCAGTACTTGAGAATGCCATGCTTAGGGACAGACATTTAATATTATGGAGATACTGTTTGGTTTCACTAAGAGGAACAAACTGTTAATTCTAAAAAAGCCTGCCCTGATACAATACAGACCAATGCTTTCCTTCCTTCTGTTAAGCACTAAAAAATTACTTAACAAAGGATCATTTGTCTTTTACAAATGCTCCATCTTTCTCCTAGCAGTTGTAACTGCGCCATTAAATCTAATAATCTGGATAGAAAAAAAGGCATATTATTCAATTTTTAAAAATATAACAAAGCTTTATCTTGCAGCTGCAGGATTAAAGTTCTGAGCTGCAGCATGCTGCCAGGATTCGGGGGAGGGGTGAGTAGGTGTGTGGATAACTCTCTTGTAATCTTCTTACCTTCTAAACATCTTAAACTCACCTTCAAAATAGGCAACAGACCTCAATTTTCAGGAAAACAACTGATGAAATGATTAAGTTCCCCATGAACAAGTTTATTTTCTACTGAAAAGCTGAGAGGGAAGGATCTAAGGAAATATACTTTTCAGTTGTTTGTAGATAGAAGACAATGCTACTGGGTTTCAAACTAAGTCCTAATTATAAAGTTAATGATGAGGTAACCAATCCGGGACTCAAAGGCTCCCGATAGAGTAACACTTGAGAGCTGATATAAAATCAAAGCTATAAACAATAAGAGTAGTACTGTTATTTGTTCTTTAAAAATTTTTGTCCTATTCTTAAAGAACTATAACCTATAACTCATTGCCGTTGAGTCAATTCCGACTCATAGAGACCCTATAGGACAGAGTGGAACTGCCCCATAGGGTTTCTAAGGAGAAGATAGTGGATTTGAACTGCCAACCTTTTGATTAGCAGCCAAGCTCTTAACCACTACACCACCAGGGTTCCTAAAGAACTATACATAATTATACATAATGCATTTTCCTATCTTTGATTCTGAAAATAAGCACTTCACTCTATAGTATGTTACTTTTATTTCACCTTAGGATCGAGGGACAGCAAGTTTAAAGTACACAGACTCTCCAGATTGGGGTGAGTAGAAAAAAGGAAAGTTCAGCTAGTCCCAGCTTGTAGGAACGGCATTTAATGTTCATAAAGAACTATACCCTAGAGAACTTGTGGAGCGTGCTTTCTCTCTTCATTCCTGCCTTAAACTGTGGACGTTCATTCATTCCTCGATATGAAAGAATTTAGAAAAACAACTAGGAGGTTACAAGGAAGGCTCTAGAGCACAGTCAAATAGTTTCAATTCAATCTACAGTTAAAAAGATCTTTAATAGTTGTATTTAAAAGTATCAAGTTCTTTTGTTTTAAAGGGACAGAAATTCAGTCAAAATATTTCAAGCAGAAAGAACTGTTTATTGTAAGGCTATTGGGAACTTTCATATGAATCCAGGAGAAAATGAACAACTAGACCTCAGGAGGGGCAGAAACAATGCTAGCTCTGTGGACTGGTCCCTCTCTCATTTCTAGCCCCCTTCTCTCATGAAGAAGCTCTGGTCTCCTCTTTTTTTCCAAACAGCCTTCAAGTCCTGCTAAACTTGAGCGCATGTAGTCCTGCAATGGCCACACCAGAAATTACATGATTTTTCAAGTTCAAAATAACTTACAAAGAGTTCGGCAAATTCCTGAGACAGAAACTTGAATGGTCTAGCTTAACTTTTTGGGCTGGGTTGTAAATCCTATATTGGTGGCCGGTCTACAAACTGGTTGCTCTTAAATCAAATATCCACTCTTGCTTTAATTAGCTATGACCATTGAGGGAAGCAATCACATGGCATAAAATACAGCTGCTTAGAAGAGGCATGGATGCAATGACTAAAACAAGTAGTATGTACAACAACCTGAAAAAAAGGAAACAACAAATAGGAAGGGAGCCGAGGCGAACATGCCAAGCCAAGCTTTTAAAGGGTAACAGGGAAAGAAAGGGGTCCTGGTGGGGCAGTGGTTAAGTGTTTGGCTGCTAACCACCAGGAGCGGTTCAAATCCACCAGCCGCTCCTTGGAAACCGTATAGGGCGTTTCTACTCTGTACTATAAGGTCGCTATGAGTCGAACTGACTTGACGGCAGCCAGTTTGGTTTTGGTGTTTTGGTTAGCGAAAGACGCTCAAGGTGAAAACTGGCAGAGTCTGGAGTGTGCTGCAAATTGAAGAGAAAGGCAAAGATTTAACAGTAGATGAGCCCGAAAGAGAACAGTCAACAGAGTCAAGAAACCAGAATAAGAAGCAAGCTATAGAACAGATGAGGTTAGGCGGCTCAGGAAACTGTTTGCACACATTGTTATGTAGCAAAACATTCATTCCTTCATGAAGAGTCTTGTGCCACCAGGGTGGCTTTTCCATTCTTCTCATTCTGCATGAGCGTAAGTTCCCCAACGGCAGGGTCTATTTTGATTGGTTCCCCGATGTGGCAATCATATTCCCATGCTCATGTGTGCGTACAACTGTTCCCAGAATGGAATCCCTAAAAGACAGTTGTCTGGGGCATCAGGACTAGAGGCCCTAGATAATTTATCTGCTCTGGAACACAATGGAAAATGTTTTCCACTAGAAGATGAACTGCATCAGCCTCTACCCTGTGAGTGTCCCAGAACCAGAAGTAGGGGACAAAACCTCAATAAGCATGGAAGAGCAATTCTGAACATCCTCTCTGCCACATGGAAAGCATAAACACTCTTTCAAAAGGATGTCATAGCTCTCTCAGGTTACAGACATGTCCCAAAAATGATTTCCCTAGGACTGCCAGCCCTCATTGTGGCAGTGGGCCACATACATGCTTGCTGGTGACTGTGAAGAGTAAATGAGGTAATACAGACAAAGAATCTAACACAGTGCCTTGCACTGAGGACACACCCAATAAATGTTAGTTTCTGTCTCCTCATCAACTCAAAGGACAAGTAAATGCAATACTGCCAAGTGAATAAACTGCATAAAGTCACAAGTTTTATTTTACTCTGGAGATTAAATTTATGATGTCTTGTTGTAAATGACCTTTCTATAAGCAAAACTCTACCTCACATTATTCTAAATTTATTTTTTATTACAGTCAATGGCCATTGCTTTACCTGAGTAGTACTAATTTACCACAGACAGAAAAACACATGTCCTATAAAGAAGTAAAAACAGCAATTCTAATAATCTGTTTGATATGAATAGGTGTATTTCATAAGGGTCACAGCAGTCGGAAGATCTATTTTTCATCACAGATTAAAGTGGCAGCAGACTTATACTTACCAGCGTGTTCTGATTCTAAAACTCTGACATGGGCAAAGACCAAGAATACAGTTCTAGCATTGCCTTTGGTCTTTTGAGTAAGTAGCAGTTACTGATAAATGATATACTCACAAATTCACCAAAATCTGAAGACAGAAATTTTTTTAAAAATCACGTAAAATCCAGCTAACAGAGTGGTTAAAATCAGGAGGGCCTTATTTGGCTGAGATATGATTATAATGTTAAGACAGAGTCAAATATTTGATGCAGTATGCTTTTATTGCTTTACCTTAATCCCTTAGAGAAAGAATTCATTCAAGTATTCCAACAATATTTACTAAGATGCCACATGGTTTACAAATAATGTATTTACTATGGTCTCTGAACCCAAGGAATTACAATCTAGCTGGAGAGATGATAGTACAACAAAAGGAGAACTTGGCAAGGTAGGGTACACTGAAGTGCTAAACTGAACTGTTCTCTGATCTGCTTGATGTTTTTTTCACTGATTAGATAAAGACATGTTATACAGATCAACTTTAGGGCTGGCACAAAGTTAGAAAAAACAAAACTAAACTAGAGCCCCAAATCAGGATTCAAAAAGGATCTTGACAGGCTGGTCTAAAATTTACCAGGTTGAAGTTTGTATTCAGGGTGAAAAATTAATAGATTATAGCTTCCCAGAAGCCAAAGTGACAAAGATTTAGGGATTGAAAACTCAGTAATTAGAGAGAGGGAAGGGGTAGGGAGGGAAAATCACTAAATAGACAATAGATAAGTCGTAACTTTGGGGAAGGGTAAGACAGTACATAATACTGGGGAAGGCAGCACAATTTGTCCAAGGCAAGGGCATGGAAGCTCCACAGACATATCCAAACTCCCCGAGGGACCAAATTACTGGGCTGTGGGCTGGGGGGACCATGGTCTTGGGGAACATCTAGCTCAATTGGCATACATACTTTATAAAGAAAATGTTCTACATTCTACTTAGGTGAGTAGTGTCTGGGGTCTTAAAACCTTGTGAGTGGCCATCTAAGATACTCCTGTCTGGAGCAAGGGGGAGAATGAAGAAAACTAACGACACAAAGGGAAGACCAGTCCAAAGGACTAATGGACCACAAGTACCACGGCCTCCACCAGACTGAGTCTAGAACAACTAGATGGTGCCCGGCTACCGCCACTGACTGCTCTGACAGGGATCACAACAGGCGGTCTCGGACAGAGCTGGAGAAAAACGTAAAAACAAAATTCTAACTCACACACTTACTGGTCTGACAAAGACTGGAGAAACCCTGAGAGTATGGTCCCCAGACACCTTTTTAACTTAGTACTGAATTCACTCCTGAGGTTCACCCTTCTGCCAAAGATTAGACAGGGCCATAAAACAAAACAAGACTAAATGGGCACACCAGCCTAGGGGCAAGGACAAGAAGACAGGAGGGGACAGGAAAGCTGGTAATGAGGGACTCAAGGTCGAGAAGGGGAGAGTGTTGACATGTTGTGGGGTTGGCAACCAATATCACAAAACAATATGTGTATTGTTTAATGAGAAACTAGTCTGCTCTGTAAACTTTCACCTAAAGTACAATTAAAAAAAAAAAAAACCTTCAATAATTAAGCAATATAAAAGAGCTCCGGTAATGCAGTGGTTAAGCACTCTGCTGCTATGGTAATACTGTGGTTAAGCACTCTGCTGCTAACCAGAAGGTTAGTGGTTCGAACCCACCAGCTGCTCCAGGGAGAAAGATGTGGAAGTCTGCTTCTGTAAAGATTACAGCCTAGGAAACCCTATGGGGCAGTTCTACTCTGTCTTATAAGGTCGCTATGAGTTGGAATTGACTCGATGGCAACAGGTTTTTTAAGCAGTATAATGTAGCAGCAAAACAATACCAACAACAAAAACCAATGATATTAACTAAGTGCTTTCTTTGTGCGGGGAACATAAACACATGTCCTTTTAATTCTCACAGCAGCCCTACAAGGTAGTTATTAGTTTCATCATTTAACTGAGGCACTGATATAACAAGTAACTTAGCCCAAAGTTATATAGGTAATAAATGAAAAACAGGGATTTAAGCCCAGATCTGTCTGACTCCAGAGCCTATACATTTTCAACTATACGATGCTCTCTGCTTTGCTCTGTGTTTATGAGACTACTTCTGTATAAAAAATTATGTTCAGAAGGACAATGAAGGAAGAGAAGCAAGGCTGACAGAGAAGAAACGAGCCTGATTAGTTCACCAACAGAACAACATAAAGTAGCTTGGAAAGTTAACCATTTGCCCCTCTGTTGTCCTTGAGTGTCTGCTTGTCAAGAATTAGGAACACCAAGTAAGTACAAGGCAATCTGAGAATGACTCCGCCCAGAGACCATTTCTGATGGCCCAAAAGGTTTGCTGGCTTCCTTGTGAATTACGACATCTACTGCTATCTGAAAAGGACTTGGGGATATGGAGTGCCGGTGAGTGTCAACTCTCATTTTATTATCATCACTACTATGTAAACATGCTATAAAAACACAACACAAAATTTTAGTCACAGCCTCCAGTCACAATACAGCCACCTTATTTACGTAACATGGAGAGTTCTTTAGGCCCAGACAAAATGACAAACCATCGTTTATTTTCAAACATTAGAACCTATGTTAAACAACTTTTAATAGCTTAAATCAAAGAAAAAGCTAGAATATGTCACTCATTCTTTTGAACCTGTGTTCTGTGATTAAAGTCTGGAGGCAGAATAACATGAGCCTTCCCAAAAGGAGATACAACAGGAGATGAAAATTGTCTTGCTTCGGGGTGATCTTTCTTGGCAATGAAGTCAGTTTTATTGGACACATTTGGTAAGAAGGTTGATTTTGGAATATTACATTCTGACAATTCTCTCAAAGATAACTTCAAAAGGATTCAAGCAGTTTTACGGGCTTTCCCTGCTTCTGACAAAAGCCAAACAACCCACAAAAGATTTAGAAAGTTTCAGAAATTTCAATTTTCAGAAGTGGGTATAATTCTCAATTTCACGTTTTGTTTTTTAAAGCCACAGGAAGAAAAACTCACTCACAGGAAGTTATCTAGCAGTAATTACAGGACACCGCTGAGGTACTACTGGAGTGAAAAGGCAGACTGGCAGGGTGGTGAGACAGGAGGAGACGGGAGACAGTTTATCCACTTACGCGGAGCCCAGAGAGGCAAGAGTGGTGACACACCAGGTTTATGACCACAGGATTCCAGATGATCCACATGGTAACTTTTTAAAAAAAAATTTTTATTGTGCTTTAGGTAAAAGTTTAGAGAGCAAATTAGTTTCCCATTTGATAATGTGGCCATAAAAGTGTCCCATACATTGGTTACATTCCCCATAATGTGTCCGGACTCTCCCCATTTCCGCCCTGGGTTCCCCATCTTCCGGATTTTCTACTCCTTCCTGCCTTCTCACCTTTTGTCCTTTTGATCTCGTATAATTGATGGTTCCAAGGAACATGTTCCTC
>NW_004443966.1:22321354-22325132 GCF_000243295.1 Trichechus manatus latirostris | reverse complement strand
GAGCCTAGGAACTTCGTCCCGCGAGGTATTTGGTTATGTCTAACAAGTTTTCATGACTGTGCCCCTTGTATGCGCTATTGCCTCTATTAATATACATGCAGCACCTACAATTATGTATGTAGAAAAATCCACAACCAAACCTCATCTGCAGATGGGTGTGTTCCCTTACACCCTCTCACAACTCTTTAGCATGCCTATCTACCTATGTATCCATTCAGAAATTACTGTTCGTTAATAACTACTGTTGCGGGATTGTCTATGTTACAGTAATTACCGTAGTTGCTCTTTATTCTTGTATTCCTCTCAGTGTCTTCCTTTGCCTTGGTCATGTTGTGCTGACCTCCTCCATGTTGTGTATTGCCTTTCCCTTCACCAATATTAACAGGTGTCTCTATCTAGTTAGCAATTTTCCCTCCTTCCCACTCCCATCCCTGGTAACTATCAAAGAATTTTTTTTTCTGTATGTAAAACTTTTGTTTTTTTTTTTTTTTTTTAAAATAATAACGGTCTCTTAAAAGATTTGTCCATTGGTGACTGACTTATTTCACTCAGCATAACATCCTCCAAATTCATCCATGTTGTGAGCTGTTTTGAAGATTCGTCGTTATTCTTTATCGCTGCGTAGTATTTCCATTGTGTGTATGTAGGACAGTTTCTCCATCTACTGATGGGAACTTAGGTTGTTTCCATCTTTTTGCTATTGCAAATAATGCTGCAATGAACATGGATGTGCATATGTCTATTCATGTCACAGCTCTTATTTCTTTAGGGTATATATCTACGAGTAGGTTTGCTGGATCATACGGTATTTCTATTTTTAGCTTTATAAGGAAGCGCCATACAGTTTTCCATAGTGGCTGTACCATTTTACACTCCCACCAGCAGTCTATGAGTTCCAGTCTCCCCACAACCTTGCCAACATTTGTTATTTTCTGTTTTCTTGATTAGTGCTATTATGTCAGGCTGAGATAGTATCTCACTGTAGTTCAGATCTGCATATCTCTAATGGCTAATGAAGGAGCCCTGGTGATGCAGTGGTCAAAGCACTTGGCTGCTAACTGAAAGGTCCTTGGTTCGAACCCACAAGCTGCTCCACAGGAGAAAGATGTGGCAGTCTGCTTCCATAAAGATTTACAGCCTTGGAAACTTTGTGGGCACTTCTACTGTGTCCAACAGGTTGCTATGATTCAGAACAGACTTGATGGCAGTGTGTTGGTTGGTTAATTGCTAACGATTAGGAGCATTTCTTCATGTGTCTGTTAGCCGCCTGAATGTCTTCTTTGGTAAAGTGTCTGTTCACATCCTACGACCATTTTATAACTGGATTGTTTGTCTTTTTGTTGTTGAGATGTTAAAAGTTTTTTTAAAATAACTTTTAGAGATTAGACCCTTGTCAGATATGTCGTAGCCAAAATTTTTTTCCCAGTCTGTAGGTTCTCTTTTTACTCTTTTGGAGAAGTCTTTGATGAGTATAAGTATTTAATTTTTAGAAGGTCCCATTTATCTAGTTCATCTTTTGTTGTTTGTGCATTTTTAGTTATGTTTGGTATTCTATTTATGCCATATATTAGGGCCCCTAGCATTGTCACTATTTTTTATTCCATGATATTTATAATTTTTAGGTTTTATATTTAGGCCTTTGATCCATTTTGAGTTAGTTTTTGTGTGTGGTGTGAGATATGGGTCCTGTTTCATTTTTCTACAGGCATCCAGTTTTGCCAGCACCGTTTGTTAAAAAGACTGTCTTTTCCTCATTTAATAGACTTTGTTGAAGATCAGCTGTCCATAGTTGGATGGATTTACATCTGGGTTCTCAATTCTGTTCCATTGGTCTATGTGTCCATCAGTGTACCAGTACCAGGCTATTTTAACTACCATGGTTGTATAGCAGATTCTGAGATCAGGTAGTGTGAGACCTCCTACTTTGTTCTTCTTCGATAATGCTTTACTTATCTAGGGCCTCTTTCCTTTTCATATAAAGTTGGTGATTCGTTTTTCCACCTCATTAAAAATGCTGCTGGAATTTGGATCGGGATTGCATTATATCTATAGATCACTTTGAGTAGTTTTGACATTTTCACAATGTTAAGTCTTCCTATCCATGAGCATGGTATGCTTTTCCATTTATGTAGGTCTCTTTTGGTTTCTTGCAGTAGTGTTTTGTAGTTTGCAGATGTCTTTTACATCCCTAGTTATATTTACTCCTAATTATTTTATCTTTCGGGGGGCTACTGTAATATGGTATTGCTTTCCTGATTTCCTTTTCAAAGTTCTCTTTGTTGGTGTAGAGGAATTCAACTGATTTTTTAAAAATTGTATTGTGTTTTAGGTGAAAGTTTACAGTGCAAATTAGTTTTTCATTCAAAAATTTATACACAAATTGTTTTGTGACATTGGTTACAATCCCCACAATGTGTCAGCATTCTTCCCCTTTCCCTTTCCACCCTGGACTCTCCGTGTCCATTCCTCCAGTTTTCCTGTCCTTTCCTGCCTTCTCTTTGCTTTTGGGGAGGTGTTGCTCATTTGGTCTCTTATACTAGATTGAACTAAGAAGCACATTCCTCACATGTGTTCTTTGTTTTATAGGCCTATCTAATCTCTGGCTTAAAGGTGGACTTCTGGGAGTGGCCTCAGTTCTGAGTTAGCAGGGTGTCCAGGGGCAACAGTCTCAGGGGTTCCTCCAGTGTCTGTCAGACCAGGAAGTCTGGTCTTTTTTTTGTGAACTTGAATTTTGTTCTACATTTTTCTCCTCCTCTGTCCAGGACCCTCTATTGTGATCCTCATCAGAGCAGTCAGTCGTGGTAGCTGGGCATCAGCTATTTCTTCTGGGCTCAGACTGGTGTAGGATGTGGTTCATGTGGTCCATTAGTCCTTTGGACTAATATTTTCCTTGTGTCTTTGGTTTTCTTCATTCTCCTTTGCTGCAGACAAGGTGGGATCAGTAGATGTATCTTAGATGGCTGCTCACAGGCTTTTAAGACCCCAGATGCTACTCACCAAAGTAGGATGTGTAGCAACATTTTCTTTATGAACTTTGTTATGCGAATTGACCTAGATGTCTCCCAAGACCATGGTCCCCAGCTCTCAGTTGCAGTAACTTGGTCCCTCAAGGTGTTTGGATGATTCTAGACAGCTTCTATGACTTTGCTTTGGTCAAGCTGTGCTGACTTCTCCTATACTGTGTGTTGTCTTTACCTTCACCACAGTTAACACTTGTCTACTATCTAGTTAGTGATTTCCCACCCTCAGCCCTCCTCTCCCTCATAACCATCAAAGATTGTTTTTATTCTGTGTGTAGACCTTTTCTTGGGTTTTTATAATAGTGGTTTCATACAATATTTGCGCTTTTGTAATTGTCTGATTTCACTCAGCATAATGTCTTCCAGATTCATCCATGTTGTGAGATGTTTTACAGGTTCATCATTGTCTTTTTTAATCGTTGCATAGTATTCCATTGCATGTACGTACCACAGTTTGATTATCCATTCATCTGTTGATGGACACTTAGGTTGCTTCCATCTTTTTGTTATTGTAAATAATACTGTAGTGAACATGGGTATGTGTATGTCTGTTAGTGTGATGTCTCTTCTATCTCTAGGATATATTCCTAGGAGTGGGATTGCCTGGTCATATGGTATTTCTATTCTAGCTTTTTAAGGAGGTGCCATATTGTTTTCCATAGAGGTTGTACCTTTTTACATTCCCACCAGCAGTGCATAAGAGTTCCAATCTCCCTGCAACCTCTCCACATTTGTTATTTTCTGTTTTTTTTTTTTTT
>NW_004443966.1:22318241-22319881 GCF_000243295.1 Trichechus manatus latirostris | reverse complement strand
TTAGGTATTTTTAGGTGCTGTGGAAACCTCTTCTGTTCCTTAAAAGAAAGGAACAGATAAGCATGAGAACAACATGCCCTTTGCTACACAGACAAAAGTAGCTTTTTCAGAAACAGGTATCTCAGTTACCAGCCAGCCAGCTTAGTGTCACTTGTGTTGAAGGCTACCAGAAAACTAACAGAAAACAAAAACAAAAACTCCTGGTACATTTAAGATGAACAATATTAACAGTTATCAAAGCAGTGTGCTAAGAATCAAACGCCATTTCCTTTCCTATCTCAAATATTCACTATCCTTCCTTCCTTCCTGTCTGCCAATTAATATACACGGAGTGAGGACAGCATGCCAGACCATGCACAGTAAATAAAGACTATTTTGATAAAAAATACCGACTCTCCTGAGTTAGAAAAACCTCTCTGCATGCTTTAACTACACAGAAAGAGACCCAGACTTAAAGGATATCTGTAGCTTCCTTAATTAATCTCTACTTTGTCAGTAGAGAAACCCACACCTACTTCACTATCAAAGACTTTGGACTGAAAAATATCTCATGTCAAGTAGATAACACTATCTTAAACTGGGCAAGGCTACTACTATTACTAAAACTCTCACATTTCTATAACACTTCACAATATATGAAGAGCTCTCATATACATTATTGGAATTGATCCCACAGTAGCAGTGTGAGATGAATATGATTACCCTCATTTTTCCAAATGAGAAAACACCTGCAATGAAATTAACACATTTGCCCAAATTCTCCCAGCTCAGTCAATGCCAGAGGTTAAACTGGTACCCGAGTTTGTCTGAATCCAAAGCCAGCGCTATTTCTATTTTACCAAAGTATCTCTCAGGAAAAAAATTCTTGGAAATTTTTTTTTTCCTGTTGTATCCAATGGACAAATGAAGCATTCACTTTTTCTGGGCTAAATAAATATTAAAAAGTTTTCTCAGTGATATAAACTGATTTTTATCAAAACCTCTCATTTAAACTATTCAAATAAGTCTCCATATAACATCCAGAAATTGTGCATGTTATAACTCAGGAATATAATACTCCCGAAATATTGCTATATGCCACTATATCCCAGGCAGCCAGGGACCAAACAATGACTTAAGAGAATAAGAAAGCAGATCTCAGGTCTAAATGCAATGTAGGATCCTATGACAAAGAGCAATTTACAATTAAAGACTAAGCTCCAATTCAGTTCCCAGCAATTTGGCTGGGACTCTAGACTAGGGCAATTCTGGCCTCAGACTGCTCTTCCTGTACGCAAGGGACTTCTTCAAATCTCACAGCTCAGGCCTTTGTTAACGTACTGATCTCTTTTTGCATGCAACACAAAAAGTTAGCTTTCTGTTACTACTATTCACTTCGGTTCAATTTCTGGAAGCAGTTAGAACTGCCCAAGAGTTCATCAATTCTTCTTGATTTAGGATTAGAGCAAGTCATTGACCAAAGAGATTTCCTTTATAAGGTTCTTCAGGCTCAATTTGAATTTTGTAAGTGAAGTTGAGCACCTCTGTTTTTCTCCCTAATGGGAAGTGTAAGCTTTTGCTATTCAAGCCTGAACACACATACTATTTTCTTGTGGTCCCCCATATGGAAACTATAGGGCAGAAATGACTCACAAATGAAA
>NW_004443966.1:22302142-22317197 GCF_000243295.1 Trichechus manatus latirostris | reverse complement strand
ACAGTATATTCATTTTTTAAGCATACATACACAGAATCATGGCATCATACCTGTTTAAAAAAAAAAAAACAACCCCCTCTATTACAACAATACCTTACATGTCTTCTAATAGCATTCTACAGTTCACCCAGTCTTGAAACTTCTTTGAAATACCGTATATTGTTTTGTTTTGTTTTTTTGTGGGGGGGGAGCAGGTGGAGGGGATGTGAGTATATGTAGGCTCTGACATGACAAACATGTCTGCCTGATTCTTCTGACACTCTGATCACAATGTTCTGCCTGCCTCTAGTACATGGATGGAGTTTGGTAGTATAATCAAGTGCATATCTTAAATGCTCAACTGCTCATTCTTTATGCACAATAAAATGTATTTTGAGACTATAATAAGTTCATTGTGAAAGCCAGATGAGAACACATAATTTTAATATTAACGTCAATAATTTATTGTTATTAATAACAAAAATCGTTTCTTTGCACTAAAAGTAACAATCCAAAAATTGCAAAACCAGGTGCTCAATAATTTGCTGTTATAATGCTGTTATCAGTCTTTCTTATGCTAGGCTACAAACATAATTCAAAAAATAATAATAATCTTTATATTAACGTGTAACAGAGAAAATTGCACTAATCATAACCCTACAGCTGCATGAGTTATGACAAACTGATCACAACTTTGTAACAACTCCAAGATTAAAAAAATAAAGTTTTATAACATGACACAATTCCCCTGATACCGAAAACCTACCATCTCTCCCTGTTGCCCAAATATAAAGGCTATCCTGACCTTTAAAATCAGATTCATTTTGTCTTTTCAAATTTATAAAAATAACATCATACTTTATATATTCTACTGTACTCAGCTTCTTTTGCTCAACTGTTTGTTTCTAAATTTATCCACGTTACTGCCTAGAGTGGTATTTTATTCATTTCCTTGCTGTATAGTATACTTTCGTCTGACTGTACCCCAACTTATTTAAATGCTTCACTGCTGACATTTGCGTTGTTTTCACTTTGAAGCTTTGGGCAACGCTGCTTTTAAACATTCTGTACATGTATTTTGGGTACATGTGATATACGGTTATGATGGGTACATGCTTAGCAGTGGAACTGCTAGGTTACAGAGTGTGCACAGGTTCAGCTCTATTAGATATGGTCAAACAACTTTCTAATGTGTTTGTAACAATTTGTGTACACACTGCAGTATATGATAATTCCAGTTATTCTACATCCTCACCAAAACTTAATTTTATCAGTCTTTTTAACTTTAGCCATTCTAATGGGTGTGTGCTGGTATTTTATGGAGATTTTTATTTGCCTTTTCCTGATGACTAATGATGTTGAAGATCTCATTGACTTTTTGTGTGTGTATTTTTTTTTAAATTGAGGTATAATTTACAATTGGGTGAAAGGCTCAGATTTTAAGTATATGGTCAATCAAATCTGATGAATGTCCATCAAGGCCTGAACATTCCATCATTCCAGAAAGTTCCCTCATGTCCCTTTCCTAGTCAATTTCTCTCCTCCCCAAAACAACTACTGATTTGATTTATAATACCACAGGTTAGTTTTGTCTATTTTAGAATTTCACATAAATGAGATCATAGAGTATGTATAAATATTTTCTGAATTTAGAAATACTTTCTGGCTTTAATTTGGTTCAACTGGTTTAAATGGTTATCCCATCAGCAGTTTTACCAGTGCTAGGCCTAGGACACTGTGGAAGCCTCCGAAGCCTAGAGAAATGGCAGAAGGACTCTGGGTCAAGATGGGCAAGTGAATACATACACACATATACCTCCTTTCTTCTTATACTAAAAAAAAAATTAAAAAAAAATTATAGATAAAATATTTTAAAATATTAAAAAATACATAACCACATTAAAAAATAAATGGAAAATCTCTATGAAGCAAGAAGAGAGAAGAACTTCATAGTAACACATAGAACAAGAGTCCAACTTTTAGCAGATTCTCAAAAGTTCATTAGCCCTTCTAGATTCTTCCTTTTCCTTCAACTTTCACACTGATTCAGGCTCCAAGTTCTAATAATTCTACTTTTTTTATAACTCTTGACTCTTCTGTCCATGCTCACTGCTACAATGTCAGTTCAGGTTCTCAGGCTCTTAGGCGTTCTTGCCCGAGGTACTGCAGCAGCCTCCTAATTAGTATCCCTGGGTTCAAAATCACCCCATAACAGCCCATTCTCTAGAGTAGTGCTGTCCAAACTCTCTTAAATAAAAGCCCAGGTGTTTTTTTTTTTTTTTTTTAAATTTCCACTCTTTGCTAGACTAAGACTTTTGTGAGATACAATACAAACGAGACACTGGAAAAAATGGAGGAAAAAGGGATACTAAATACAAGCCCACATTTTAATATGTTAACAGAACTACTCTGTCAATTTTCTAAAGCTTACTCTTGATTTATGTACTTATTCATCATGCTCTAGTAAAAGTATGAATATGGATGCTGGACTGTGGACCTCATTTTAAGTAGTCTTACTCTGGATGCCAGCATATGCAATGAGGATAATATTCTAAAGAGTAAATCTGACCATGTCACTCTCCCTCACTTAAAGCACTTCAATGGCTTCTTCCTCATTGTCTACAGAATGAGACCCAAATTCCTTAGCATGATATACACAGGTCTCCTTCCCTGCCACGCCCCCTCCTCTTGCTCAACCATTCCCCAATGGTCCATGTTCTTTCATGCCTCCATGCTTTTGCATATACTGTTCTTTTCCAAAAGGGATGATCCTCTAGCTTTCTACCTGTGTAACCCCACTTAACTCTGAGCTTCCTGAGGTCCTGGTCCATGTCTGCTTCATTACTACATCCTCAACCCTTAGCATAGGGGATTGTAGTCAGTAAGTAGTTCAATCAATGGCTGAATAATAGTTTTGAGAAAGAAAGCTGACCAAGACCCTTTTACATGATTTTAACTATGGAACCATAAGTATTCAGTAATTTGTCTATATGATCCCAGGATAAAATCCCCCATCCTGTTATTGTTTGCCTCATAGGATAGTTTTTCACCGGAACTGAGAGCTTCATGATCAAAAAAAGAGATTCAGTAGTTTTTCAAGACTGAAGGACAAGTTCAGCTCCAACCTCCTTAACAATCATCAAGGAAGGAAGTTAACTCTCCACTTGTACTCCATTTTGGTATGAAGTCTTTATATATTGATATGTCTCAACTCAAAAACAAAGAATATCACATCTCAAGCCAAGCAGATACACCAGCTGTCCACAGAGAAACAGAGAAGAACGACTGCTGTTCCTGTAGATCTTTCCACAATGGGAGGGAACTGATCAACACTGCAGAAGTGGAGGGAAAAATGACTGAGTAAAAGCAGACCATTTTAATGTATACATCTATGCCTTAAAAAAATAAAACAAACCTCAAAGTCTTTAATGCAGTGCCAACAACATGTGACCTCTTGAAAAACTTAAGACATAGGATCTAATAGACATTAAGCAGGAAAAAATAAGCCTATTTCAGGAAGATAAAGGCCATTCAAAGCCAATTTTTTACTAATGTATTATTGAAAGTTGAAGTTTTAATCTATCATTTGCAGCTTTTCAAGGAAATAAAGCAAAAAGCAAAAGCAACTTTGAAATTATCTCACGAATCTCCTCTTAAGGTCAAAGAAGGTTCTGGTTTTGTGTACTTCAGAGTAGAGATATAACAAGCCACGTTTGGGATCTCTTTCATAGGGCATGGCTGATGGAAACATTGCTCAGTAACTTCCTCAACTTCTCCTTCAAGGTCCACGTGAACTCCTATTCATTCCAGCATCTCTGGTCTACCGCAGGGCCCCATCTTCTCTTGTCTGTGCACTCCACAAGAACAGCACCTGACTTATCTCTGCAGTCCCAGTCCTGATAGGTGAATGACTAAATAAATGAAATGAAGGACTTTTCTCAGACAGCAGAAATGCCCTTGTGAGATATGAGCATTAACGCAATAGAAGTATTTGAGCATAACAAGGAAGAACATTCCAATGGCTCCCACTCCCTAACAGTGCAAATAACAGCTCTTCCCCTTCTCTATACATAAAGGCAGATGAAACAATTCTATGATATCTGAGATGATTTATTCACTTCATGGGGCGGGTGAGGGGGAGGAAAAAAAATCAAGCTGGCTCAATGATGAGCTTCTAAAATGTGAAAATTAAGAAGAAAACCTTCGCAAGCATGTGACATTAAACACTTTATATGCAAATCAAAAAAAGGCAATCACATTCACACAACAATCCAGGAAAACTTCTCTTTCTCTCCACTCCCACCACACTAACTTCCTATGCCAATCACTTGGCACTTCTATACTGTTCTCTTTTCATTCCTGGACGCCTTACCTCCACAATCAAACTGGATGCTCCTCAAGGACACTGTCTTACACTTGTTCCTATCCTTCTCAGCATCTAGAAAAATGCAAGTACACTAAAAATACTTAACCGTAATTATTCTCTCCATTCAAACTGCCACCTTCCCAAATTGTACCTAATGTTCAAATGCTGTTTATCAATCCTTCAGACCTAGATCAAATGTTGTTTCTTCCATGAAACCTTTCCTGATCTCCCGAACTAAAGTCAAAGCTCTCTGTGGATTTAACTGTATTTCTCTTGTGGACTTTGTAACTTTCTACTTTACTCCAGAGTTATCAGTGTTCATGTATTAGACTGTAAAGCCCAAACTCTCCTATCTCTGCATCCCTGTCTAGGGTCAAGTGTAGGATGCACATACTGCAGGCACTGAGCAAAGGTTTGCTGAATGATTAAAAATTTCTCTTCCTTTCTAGAAAGGCGAACTAGGTACTTTTCCTTCTCCTTTTTACCCCTTTTCCAAATACTCTGCATTCAGACACATGAAATTGGAAAAAAAAAATTTCATAAAGAGTTTTATCATTCTAATTTATTTGAATGAGAAAAATACCTCTAAAGTTGAAATGTGTGGCTTTACTTATGTACCTGGCATAACACCTTAATAGCTCTGCCTTCCCCTGATGTCTCCTACTGTGAGACTGACACTTGACTAATAGGATTAGCAGCTCCATTCTAATAACCCAGTTTAGCTAAAGGCCAGCAAAAAAAAAAAAACGACAGCCTCAATCCGAATTACATGGCCTGGGAATCCATCCAATTATTAACTAGAGTAACTGTTATTACCTCTCCCAATCAAAGGGGAGGCAGCTGTTAATCTTTGGTGGCTTGCAAAGGCTAGTGGCCTTTGTACTTGACTTCTCTGTAGACAGTAATTATGTTCTTTGTGATCAGGGAAGAAGGCCTTCCTAGCCTTTTAGACAGAGGTGGCAGATGGGGAAAACTGTCTGCATGTTCATTAGCAGGATAGGCTAGATTTGTTCTGAGCATCTGTGGCAACTTAAGACCTGTTTAGAGATAATACAAGTAGGTTTTGGCAAGTCCATAAATTTAGAACTCAGTAGCCCAATTTATAAAGACGAGAAGATCTTGAACTGAATTTCTTAATGGTTGTTTTACCCTCATGGAAAACTTTCCAAACACTTAAAGAACACCATCTCTACTCCTTTACTACTACTGTTAGCTTAAAAGAAGCAAGCATAATGTGCTGATATTCCTTTTTCTAGCATATATTTTTTCCCTTCCAAGCTTTCTAACGGCTGGCTTCTTCCTATTCCTATAACCTACATAAACGCCTGCGCTAAGCTTTTCAGCTGTAGGCACTAATACTTGAAAGGACTCAGGTTTTGGAGTTAAGGATATTGCAAGGGCGAAATTATAAACTTGTGGGAATGTGCTGCCAAAAAGGAGTGAAATCATAACCTACAGTTTGAAGACTTAGGTAATAAGGTAAGTGGGGCTGAGAGAGGCTGGAAAAGCTTTCTCAAGATCAGAGGAACAATTCCTTTGTGATGCTAATCAGAACCTGGACCCTTTGGAAGGCTCTCCCTCAGGGAGAGCTAAATTGTGGCATTTCTGACCTGTTTGGATTAAGAGAAGTGGGGGCAGGGTGAGTGCAAGGGGATAGTACATGCAGGAGAGAAAGAACAGAAGAAGAACACAAGACCTGAGTGCTCATTCTCTTTCTAAAGTATGTCATAAGACAGATGACCAAAGTTCAAAGACCAATGTATAGATAAGAGTTCATTATTACAATCCAACAAAACTCATAATAAAGTTATTTTGATATCCCTCATCCTCAAGCTCTCCAAAGCTGCCAACTGGCAGGCACTGGACCAGGCCCAGTATTCCCAATTTAGTAAGAGACAGACGTAGATAGAGAGAAATTAACACACTGAGATAAATGTTACAATGAGAGGATGTACAAGAGCTGTATGAGCAGAGAAGAAGTGATTCCTTTCTCTAGTTCTTAAGGACACATGGATGCCAATGTGGACAGTTTCCTGAGCTATTATGCTATCAAATTAAAAGGTAAAGGACTCAAAGCCAAAGACCTATCTATAAAGTTCTTTGTGCAACTCCTTTATACTCTCACCTTTCCCAACTGCTAGGGCTACCTGGTGGTTTACGGCAGGACCTGAAGAGTCTTAACCACAGCAGTTGTCTTTCTTTGTTCTTGCATCTCAAGTGTTCTGGGTGTTTTATAAAATTTGGAAGCAAAGAAACTCAGGACCATCAGATCAAGGAGAATCTGCTTTGGGCAAGGGAGTGATATGGATCAAGACCCAGTAACATGGACAAACTTCTCTCGGTCTAGCAGCTCCCAGGGGCCAGTACATTAGAACTCAGAGGCTTTTCTCCTCTGGGATGGCAAGAAAAGGGAGAGGAATATTCCTACAGCATTTTGTTCTCTATCATAATGCTTGTGGTTCTTTACTGATTTTCCAGTTACTTAATATTAAGTCAGATCACACCAAATATCTATATTATATCTACTTAATCACAAATTAGACTGTGAGTTCTCTGATGACTGGGATTATATTTATTTTATGCCTAGCAAAAAGTAGGTGTTCAATAAATGTTTGCTGAATCAAAGAATAAAGGTATAATCCACCTTCTGGGGCCCTCCCACCAGGAATTTCCTTAAGCAGAAAGAAAATCTATCAATCACAATGAAAAAGAAGAGGCTTAGAAATACCCAGGTGCCTGGGCAAGTTGAGGTAAGAGTATGAGTAAACTAGAAACTGTGGAAGAGGCTACCTGTGCTGACAAGGGAAGGCAGACCTGGGTTTCAGGCCTGCCTGAAAGGGATAAACCCAGAAAGGAGAGGCCAGAGATGTGACATGAGGGTCAACTACAGGACCTTTACCAACCATCTTGGCTTACATCTTGCCCTTCTCATTTTGGCATAATTTTTTTTGCCCTATTCTCGAAGAAAGTAGTAACCCAGACCCTTCTGTGCCCTTAAGGAAGCGGAGGGGAGAGCGACTTTAAGGAGTGAAGGAATCCAAACTTTTCTGAAAGCACCATCCTGGAGAGCTACTGAGAATGACCTTATGACAGCTTACCATGTGGCAAGTCCTGGGCTATTATCTCATAAAAACCCTCACAACAACCCAGTGAGGAAGGAATCATCATCCCCATTATACAGATAATAGGAGTCAGGTTACCTGCTCAAGTTTATAGAGCCAGAAGTGCAGAGCTGGGGAATGAAACCAGGTTTATCTGACTTCTGAGTGTGTGATGAGTCTATACCAAGAATGTAGTGGAAAATCTAGTGTGTGGCAGTAAGGTATGTGTTTGACTTTTGGCACACTTTTCACCAAATATCCCAAATTTGTAAAATTCTGGACTCAATACTATTTAAAAAATTTTTTAACTGAAATTTTTTTTTTTTTTAAATTTTAAAACTAATTTTATTGTGGCGAAACATATATAGGAAACCCTGGTGGCATTAAGTGCCATGGCTGCTAACTAAATGTCGGCAGTTCGAATCCACCTGGTGCTCACTGGAAACTCTATGGGTCAGTTCTACTCTGTCCTATAGGGTTGCTATGAGTCGGAACTGACTCTACGGCAACAGGTTTGGTTTTTTTTTTTTTTTTTAAATTAAGGAATAACTCCTCATTCCTCTCACCTGCCCAAGCCCCTGGTAACTACAGATCTATGTTTGCCTCTATGCATATGCCTATTCTAGACACTTCATATAAGTGAGATCATATAATATTTGTCCTTTTCTGTCTGACGTATTTCACTTAGCACTATGTTTTCAAGGTTCATCCACGTCGTAGCATGTATCAGAACTTCCTTTCTCTTTACGGCTGAATAATATTCCCTTTTATATATAGTAGCTAAGTACTCAGCTGCTAACTGAACGGTCAGCAGTTTGAACCTACCAGCAGCTCCATGGGAGAAAGATGTGGCAGTCTGCTTCCATAAAGATAAACCCGTTGCCATCGAGTCGATTCGGGCTCTTAATGACCTATGAGGTAGTTCTACTCTGTCCTATAGGGTCGCTATGCGTAGGCATGGGCTAGATGGCAACAGATTTAATTACTGATAAGAAAGGACTTCTGCCATTTTGGTATTTGTTTTCTGTGTGTCTTATACCTTTTTTGTCCCTCTTTCCTCCTATACTGCTTTCTTTTGTGTTTAGTTGATTTTTTTGTAGTAAGCAATTTTGATTCTCTTTTCCTTTCCTTTTGTGTAAATTTTAAAGATATTTTCCTTGTGGCTACCATGCGGATTACACTTAACATTTTAAATTTATAACAATCAAAAAACTTTCAATTCTGAAATAATTTTAGATTTACAGAAGACTTTCAAGGGTAGTACAGCGAGTTCCTATATGCCTTAACCCAACTTTCTCTAATTTAACGTGTTATATAACCATGCTACGTTTATCAAAACTAAAAAATTACATTGTTACCATATTATTAACCAAACTATAGCCTTTATTTGGATTTCCACAGTTTCTCCGCTGAAGTCCCTTTTCTGCTCCAGGATCGAATTTAGGACACCACACTGCATTTAGCTTAACCCTATTCTGAAGACAAGGTAAAGTTACTTTTAGCTTTTTACTTTTTGCATTAGAGGAGGAATCCTGAGCTCTTTTATATTAGCATTCTCTAGCGGCTAAAAAAAAAAAAACTTCTTGAAATAATCCAGACTCAAGAGAATGTAAAGGAATGCCAAGATTGACCATCACAAGTAAATAAAAAAGGAAATGAAAGAGCTAACTAGATTCTAAGGGACTGAAATATGAGTAGCTCTTTTACCTGGTGGTGCAGTTCTTGAGACTGTCAGGAAATGGGAAGAAATGTGCACACAGCAGGAGGGAAGCAGGCCTTGGGTGAGGCCGGAGGGAATGTGGGACCAGGGTTAGAAGAGACCCCACGTGGCCCAAAATGGGCTCCCTGCAGCTCTAGCCCCAACTGGCCTTCAATACTGTTCTCAGCTAGGGCAGTCTTTCAAAACCCTTTCCTTTCCGGATGTCAGTGAATTGGAACTCATCTCTGTAGGCTCTACTACCAACTTTGGCACACAGTCTGCTTCCAAGTCTTTAGAGTCTGCCTTTCTCGGCTTGTGCCCATGGTAGGATATTTATTGCAAGGCTTTTTCAAGAAGCAGCTAGGTTAAAAGCCTTGTGATGGGGCACTAAAAAGTCAAGCACAGCCAATTTTAGAAATGGTCCTGCTAGAAAGCACTGGGCCTGCTTAATTTAGTGCAGAGGAAATGAAAGAGGAAAACAGCGAGTGATAGGCAATGTCCGAGTTTTTTCAGATGGATTATCTGGAGCCTGCTCTCTGGTTTAGGCCCTCCTGTTTTCTAGCATCTAAAAGGTACAGGGGAGCAAAAAGAGGAAAATCAGTACAAACCATTATTTATGAGACGACCTGATTCAAGGAAGGAGGCAAAAATGAGCAGCTCTTCAGATTTTGGGGACTTCAAGATACCCTTGCAAACTGACACTTTGGTTGTGGATGAAAAGTGCTAAACACTGTAGAGCTTCTGTTCTCCATTAAAATACCATGAACGATACCTTCTTATGTGGAAAAAAGTATGAAAGGCTTTTTCAGGATATCTGGTCCTTCTTCATTTTGCTAAAGCAAACAAGATCAAATGTTTACTGAAGAGTTAATACTGCCCCACTGAATTCTACCAGCAGAGATGCTCTATGCTACTGCTTTTAGCTGGTGAGAATAAAACAAGGCCTTTACTAAGGTGAGTGAGAATGTTTAAACTTCTGCTTATTCAAGGCAAACAAAATTCTGAGGGACTCTTAAGTCTAAAGAACAGGGGACTGTTACAGAATCTTGTATCTTCACGAGAAGGGAAAATATAAATCCTCTTCTCTTTGTAAGAAACACTTGAGTCCATTAGAAGAGAAATTTGATAATTAATTTATATTTATACAAAGCCTTTAGTCTGGAGTCTGAAATAGGTTCTAGCTTTAAATCAGCACACAAGTTCGTATCTTTGCAATATGGGGAAATAAAGTTACCATATGGAAAAGAAATGTAAAAACTCTAAAAAGATCCTGTATCTCTGAAGACTTTCATATGTAAACATTAAGTGGCACATAACACCAGGAAGCCTTTTTGGCAGCATAGGGGAGGGGGGTTAACATCTGAGAAAGATAAGCAGAAATGATGTACTGCAAGGGTGCGGGGGGTGGGTGTAGGTAGAAAGACCTTTGCCCTAGCAGCTGGAGCCCAGAACCATTAGTGCCCTCCTCTAGATTGTGAGCCCCTTGTGGGCAGACTGCCTTATTCACCATTCAGAGGCTGTTAGGTTAGCACAGGGGCTGAGAGCATGGCCTATGGAGTGATTCTGCCATAGTTTGAATCTCAACTCTCTCACTTATTAGCCATACAATGCCTGGCAAGTTACTGATCCTATTGATGCCTTAGTGTTCTTACTCATAAAATGAGGCTCATAATTCCCACCTCAAGTGGTTACTGAGAGGATTAAATAAATTAATCCATGTAAACATTAGTGATCATCATCATCATCTTTATATTGCCCCCTTTTCCAACTGAGTATCTAGCAAATTGTCATCAAATAAATTTTAGTTCCCATCCCTTGAGGGTTCACGATTTTTTTTTTTTTTTTGGCTTCAAATTTCACTTCTAGTTCATTCAGTGCTATGTAATACCCGAAAGAGTAGACACTTAATGACTCTGGGACCAGATAGGTCCTGGGATCTTTGTGATATCTCAAAATTGTACTACAGTATGATTTTTCCCATAAACAGAGTATCATTTCTCCCATAAATAAGCTAAGAGCCTACCTACTCACCCTATCAGTCTCAGCTTCAATGCTACTTCCTCAAAGGGGCCTTCTCTGACTTCTAGGTTGCATTCAGTCTTCTTATATTC
Source organism: Trichechus manatus latirostris (assembly GCF_000243295.1). Taxonomy (NCBI): domain Eukaryota; kingdom Metazoa; phylum Chordata; class Mammalia; order Sirenia; family Trichechidae; genus Trichechus; species Trichechus manatus. The sequence goes on along the minus strand of NW_004443966.1, from coordinate 22,305,941 downwards.
TTGGACAACATGCTGTCATTTCCTTAATCGTAACACTCACTGCTCTTCATTAATTACTTGTTAAATTGTCTGGAAGAGCAAGGCCTATAAGTGTCTTATACATTGCTGTTTCCCATGTGCATGGCACATAAAAAAAATCACCAACATTTAATGAATACACACACACACACCCCTAAGTACTGCCTTACACGCACTGTCTCATATGGTATACACAACAAGATGTTAACTGTGAGGCCGATGATAAGTACTATCTCTACTTACACAAGGGAAACTAAAACTCAGAGAAAATAAGTAACTTGCTTAAGATTATATAACTAATAAGTGCAGATCTGGGAATCAAACCCAGGTGTATCTGATCTAAAATCTAAGCTTTTAACCACCACACTATATTGCCTCTCTGCATAGTATGCACTGGAACACAAAATTGTTTCATTGAACTAAAATGTCTGGAAGGTGAGTTAGTAATGATATTAAGAGTTAGTGTTTGGAAGTTTCCCTAGACGTGATGATTGCACTATAGGCATAATGAACTGCCAACTTCTAGATTAGAGGTGGCTCTATATTGGTCCTGAGAGAGGAGCTACTGGAGCTTCAAAAAAGAGCCATTATTCAAGAGGCTAAGAATAAAGATAATTATAAGACCCAAGAAGTTTAGATTCAGAAGAAATTAAAAAAAAAAAAAAATCTAAATCCCTTATTAAAATTAAACACTATTAAATGAGGAAAGCTATGCCACAGAATATACTTGGGTGGCCATTTTGGGTAGTCCGGCAAATGTTTATGTCCTGTAGTCTTATTAGATTTTTACGGTATGTTTTACAACTCATTCTCTTCGACTCATGTACGTACAGGCTTATTATTGTTGTTGTTGTTAGATGCTGACTCATAGCAACCCTACGTACAGCAGAATGAAACACTGCCTGGTCCTGCGCCATCCTCACAATTGTTGCTGTGTTTGAGCCCATGGTTGCAGACACTGTGTCAATCCATCTCATTGAGGGTCTTCTTCTTTTTCACTGACCCTCCACTTGACCAAGCATGCTGTCCCTCTACACGGACTGGTCCCTCCTGATAACATGTCCAAAGTACGTGAGACAAAGTCTCGCCATCCACCAATTCAGCAAACAATCTAGCCTAGATTATACAAGCAGCTGTAGTGAGTGCTTTAGATACTAAATCTAAGTATAGCAAAAAAAAAAAAAAAAAAAAAAAAAACTAGTATCTGCACTTTGAATTTTGTATTCAAGAAATAAATGATATAAATTATAGGCTTTTTCGAGGGAAGGATCTTTCTCTTTTCCAGATTACTCTCGTGTTTGACATAGGCACATTAAACTTGGGATATATAAGTGAAAGCAAACACAATGAGACAGTGAGTCACTGTTAGTGTTGCAACACTTTGAGATAACACCAGTTTCTTCCTCTGAATAGACTGACTTTGTGATATAATTCCCAGGACTACTCTTTCTTTCCTGGTATCACTAAATCTGCCAAGTTGGCCATTTTTGTAAGTAAGCTATTTGGCCCAGACGAGCATCTGTCTTAAACATTTAGATATTTGCTTGCCTTAAGGCAAGGAATGGACAGGAAGATAAGCCAGAAAAATCATTCAATTTAATTTAACAAATATTTATTGCCTGCCAACTATGTGCCTGGCACTTGCTGCCTGCACCCCTTGCCATTGAGTTGATTCTGACTCACAGGGACCCTATAGCACAGAGTAGAAATGCCCCATAGGGCTTCCAAGGAGCGGCTGGTGGATTTGAACTGCCGACCTTTTGGCTGGCAACTGAGGTCTTAATCACTGTGCCACCAGGGCTCCTGGCACTTGGTAAGTGGTAGAAATATAGAGGCACATAGGACCAGGACCTCAAGAACTTCACATTCTACTGAGGAAAAAAGATTTGAAAACAGGTGTTGGGACCCTAATTTTTCTAGTTGATTTCTCCAACCCTTCCTATGCAGTACATCATTTCTGCCTATCTTTCTCAGATCTTGCCCCCGCTCCCACCACATGCTGCCAAAAAGGCCTCCTAGTGTTGTGTGCCACTTGATGCTTACATATGAAAGTCTTCAGAGATACAGGTTCTTTTCAGGTTACTGCAACATACTATTATAAGCCCTTTGTATGACAGAAGTATACCTTGGGAGATTCTAGGAGATACCTAACCAGGTTAGGTGAGGATCAAAGGAATTACAGGGAACACTTCCTAGAGGAGGGGACCCAAGAGTTGAGCCTCAAAAGACAAGAAATCATCCAGGCAAAAGTATCTGTTTATGGGGCAAGGGTGGGGGTGAAGGGGATAGAGGTAGCTGAATTGGGTGAGAATGAGCTAGGGGTTCTAGGGGATGGGCTATATGGAGATAAGAGGATGTAGGACCCATTCAAGGGACTATAAGCCACTGAAAATGGTTAGAGTGTGACATGTGAGGGGGGAAATGTTGTGACATAATGCTGGAGGGGTAGGCAGAGACCAGATTCTGCAGGGGACCTTGTATACAAAGATAATCCAAATCTTATGCTAAAGCAACAGGCAACCACCAAGATTTTGAAGCAGGGGAGTGACAGACCCAGACTTTCACTTTTGAAATCACGTTCTAAAAACTACATGGAGAATAGACCAGAGAGGGTCAAGATTAAAAACAAAGAGACCAAATAGGTGGATATCATATTTTAAATGAGAAATAATTAAGGTCTCAACACCAGTAGTGACAATTCAAACAAAGAAGAAGGCTGGCCGGTTAAAAGCTATATTAAGAAGCAAAATCAACAGGCTACTGCCTGGATATGGGGAGCAAAGGAGAAAGAAGAGTCAATTTACCAAGTATCTTTTATGTGTAAGACCCTGTATAAAGGATATAAAGAGGTCTGATACAGGATTAGGCGCTCCTCCTTGAAGGAGTTTACCACTTAGTTAAGAAAAGCAGACACAAAAAGAACCAAACAATTTTCAAGGTAGTGTCTAAGTGCTAAATGAGTATGAGACAGTCACAAAGCCCAGGACTCACGCAGGGCAGGAGAGGGAGTGCTCTCAGGGCTCCTTTTCATAATGTCAAGTTAAAAACACTTTTAAAAACCACTTTATCCTTCACATGTAGTCTTGGTGAGTGGAAAAGCAGCTCAGATTGGGTATTCGTACACAGGACTATAAACTAGACAAAGTTTACAACATTTGTAATTAATTAGTTATCACTGTCCCATAATATTAACTCCATGGGAAAGATAAAGGAGTAAAATATGAAGGAAGAGGGGAGGAAGGAACAGAAGGTATACTGCTTTTTCTAGAGAAGGCAACTCTTCTTCCAATAAATGTCATGTACTGGTTGCCATATCCTCCAAACAAAAAAAGCATACTTTTAATTCTCCTTAATCTATACTTACAAGGATTCCTGTGGCATTACCATACAGGCACCATTGTTCTCTAAGGCTTTCATATGTATCGGTTCGGTATCTCTTCTCTGAAGACAGCAGCAAGGGCTACATCACAGGCCACTATGAACTGTTCCAAAGCACAGAATACATGGAACAGTTCAAACAGGTGGCTGGAGCTTAATAATGATTTTTACATGCCCTTGTGCTCATGTTTCTAGGCACTAGCCAGCACCCATAAGCTCAGGAGCAGTGCATATTTGAGCTATCAGCTATCCACAAAGATGAGTGTCACTTCTCACAATGCGCATTTTATTAAGTAAATCTATTTTTGACAAGTCACCGTTTCTCTAATCTGCCAAGAAATACAGTGACCATATTTCAGATGGCCTGTGAGTGGCAGTGCCACTCTGTTACTCTCTAACTGCA
>NW_004443966.1:22299539-22300781 GCF_000243295.1 Trichechus manatus latirostris | reverse complement strand
TGTTAGGTGCCGCTGAGTTGTTTTTGACTCACAGTAACCCCACGTGACAAAGGAGAACTTCTCCACAGGGTTTTCTAGGCTGTAATCTTTATAGGAACAGATCACCAAGTCTTTCTCCTGCAAAACTGCTGGGTGGGTTCCAACAGCCAACCTTTCACGTAGCAGCTGAATGCCTAACCATTGCGCCACCAGGGATCCAGTTTGAATGTGCAGAAGCATGCATTTCTCATTGTTACAGTTGTACTGTAGTCATTTATTCATGTCCCTGAAATTACAGTTAGGTACCACAAAAACACATAAAAGATCCACTTTATGCAAAGTGTGTACAAAAGGGTATACAAAAGGTACATAAAGAAGATCTCCGAGAAGCTGCACAGATTCACCACGGACTTTACGTAAGTCCCCATTTGAATCAGATAAGGAATTCATTAAATTTGTTTCTATGGCACTTGATACAAAGATAGTAGACAGGTCTAAAACGTCTTCTGTCAAATGGACTCAGCAGTCTCATCGCAACGTGTCCCCAGATACTAGGCTACCAATTTGTTTATCACTGATCTTGACTATAAGGCCCTTAATGTATTATTCATAAGTACACTATACATTTTACTGCTTGTATACAGAGAATTTAATTCAGAGAACGCTTTGTGCCAGCATGAATTTAGTGTAAATTACACAGATAAAAAAATCACATAATGTGTTTTAGACAAGTGATTTACATACTATTTCTATTCATCAAAATAGTCTATTGAGTGTATAACATTACTGTCATTTACATTGGACTTTCTATTCTAAAGAATCCAAAATACTTTGTAACTATTTTTCTTGTAATTGTCTTAAATTTATAAAAAATAACAATTAAGGTCAAGAAGTATGAATGAAATATACCTAATCCAAACTATGAGAGAGAGACACTCAGTGTGATTTATTCCAGCTTGAATTTGGTGGTGGGCTCTTTAATCACTGTACAATGACTGACCCACTGGTAGTGAGTCAGTGAAAAGACTGCTAATTCCAGTTCTGTCAATGAAGCAATGGTTCCTCTTCAAACAATACACGCAATTTTAAGTTTTATATTTGAAGTAAAAAGAGTGAAACAATAGTATTCAAACGACCGAATCTGGAGCTCATTCACACATATCACTTGTGTCAAGACGTGAAAGCCTGCACCGTACAGGGAAACAGACTGTTGAAATTACACACACACACACACACACACACACACACACACACACACACACA
>NW_004443966.1:22297477-22298533 GCF_000243295.1 Trichechus manatus latirostris | reverse complement strand
TAAATCATGATAAAAAATCTCAGTTGCTGAATTGTTGTGTGTGACCTTGATGAATTCACTTAACCTTTTCTACCTTGGTTTCCTCACATATGTCATCAATTCTTGACACTTATAAGACTGAAATGACTGTCAGTACTGAAATAAGACTCTTTTCTGTTAAACTGTGGTTTGAAGTTCCTTAAAAACATCAACACAATCAGCCTTACACAAATCTTTCTTATATAATGACCCAGTTACTAAATAAAAACCTTATCAGCAAATTTGTAACATTTTCATAGCTTTGCAGGACAACATGCAGTAACATACTATAAACGGCTTATTACAGTAAAAAAAAAACAAAAAAAAACAAAAAAAAACCCTCAGATATATGAAATGATTGTTCCTGTAACATCTGTGTGTCATGTGCATGGATTGTACTAGTCTGCCCTATGGAGGACAGAGAGCCATGATATGATACCTTAAGAAGAACCATGTCTACAAAAGGAGATAAAAGTCATAAGTAGCTATAAGCTAAGGCAGAAATTGGTACTTGTCCTAAGAGAGGTGCAGACTAAGTGTTTTCGTGTTCAAAGATGAGATATCATTACCCTGGGGAGTCCATTTGGGTTACTAAGCATTAATGGATTCCATTAAGAAACAAGATCAACATATATCTAAGTGAATATTTTAAAATATATTCACTTATTATTTACAATTTTTTGCATGGTTATTTTGCCTCTGTATTATTTTTATGACACTTAGAAAATAAGAACAGAGCCACATTCTGCTCAGAAATGTTCATCCAATACTTTTGGGGATTTTTAGACAGCCGTTATAGTTTCTGAAATCTTTTATCATTCATGTAAAGACTTACCAATACATTACAGCATACCTACGAAATAAAGTGAGAGTTGAAAGATCTCAGAAATAAATATGAATGCCTTTGCTAACTGTAAGTTTACATGGAGAGAAGATCTCCTAAGAGATCTGAGTCATTCAAATATTTCATCATAAGCTTCTTAAATTATGAAAAATTAAACATAATTACTGGCCATATTAATATTGACTATATAACTA